>NC_134713.1:168691435-168995299 GCF_049634645.1 Pelodiscus sinensis
GTGACAAGGCGGTGGCTCTTCTCTTCTACACAGAGAAGAGAATATACCCAAAATACCATGTATACATTCCTAACTTTAACCTGCATGCCTATCTCCTAAGGGCCATCAAATTCAGAATAGTACAAAGTTCAGTCCTGGGGGAAATTCTGCAGTTTTATTATGGCTCCACATTTCAAAATAGAGCTATTCCAAAACGTCCCTTAACCCTTGTGGAATGAGAGTTACAGGGACACCAGAATAGTGTGCCTGTTATTTCTAAATCTATTTTGAAATAACAGGATACTTTAAAGATGCAGAATGTCTATTTCGAGATACTTCCGGAATCCCGAAATAGATCTGCAGCATAGACGTAGCCTGAGTTACTACAGAGAATTCTCTTCCGTGTGTGTCCTGGTGGTGGGTCTTGCCCAAATGCTGAGGGTTGACTAACTGATCACCATATTTGGGATCAGGAAGCAATTCCCTCCCACCCCCAGATCAGATTGTCAAACTTCCTGGGAGGCTCTGTTTTCAGAGTTGGTTTCTTAGCATTACTCAGCAAGCTATGTATTTAGATGCCTACGTAAGTGATCCAATTTTTAAGGTGCTGAGGACCTGAATCCAACTGTAGAAATCAGTCAGAACTATAGTTTAAAGAATCAGACATTTGTATGTGTATTCCTATAATATGGATCTGGCCTATTATCTATTTATAATCATACACACACAAATTAAGCAATCCCGTGATTGTACAAAGTTAGATGCATGCAGTTAGTTTTGTATAAAAAAAAGTTAGCCTTAAAGGTGCCTCTCCTTGTTTAATTATTCACCTTCTCTTATGATGTGATGCCATGATCACACCAGGTACAATTACAATGGTGCACAAAAATACCATGTATACATTCCCAACTATAACCTGCATGCGTATCTCCTAAGGGCCATCAAATTCAGAATAGTACAAGGTTCAGTCCTGGGGGAAATTCTGCAGTTTTACAATGGCTCCAAATGCAATAGTTGAAGAATGCCCCCAGACCTAAAGGTTTAGTTAAAGATTGACATATTTGCACACAACATTGTATGCAACCAGTTGATTCAATTGCTTATTCTTTGGGGTTCAGATCCATGTTCTTACCTTGGGTTTTATTCATTCGGATTCTCACAGTAGTCGTTACAGAAATCATGGGAATATTTGTGATTGTCCATCTAAGGAGTGATACGGGACCTTGGCCACTGACTTGTATAAAAGTACATTTGTGCCAGTAGATAGGCACATGATGTGAAAAATATTTTGAACATATTTGAGGAGGATGAAGGGAAGAGAGATCCTGGTTCTGTTCCCAAAGCTCCCACTGATTTCATTAGAAACTGGATTGGGCCCCAAAATTCTGATATCAAGCTTCTCTACCAAACACAGACATTGATACTAATGGAACTGTTGATTTCATTCCATAGCTCTGGCTATTCACACAGTGAATAAACACAGTAATACTCTTAAGACAGAAATAGCAAACTTGGAAATGGACGGGAATGAAGGCAAACTAAAGTATCATTAAAATTTACCAGATAATCTATGAACATAGTTTACAGGAATAGGCCATATGCAATTTATTTATAAGCTATGCCGCACAAGTTGAGCTGGTTTTACATTTATCTATAACTTGATAGTTTGGTTTACCAAGGTCTTCATGAATAAATTGCAAAACTTATGTTTGTAAACCAACTTACACTGTGATATATTAACATACCAAGCTTAATTAAAGCCATATAACATTTAGCTGTAACACCCCCAGTCACAGGATAAAATATTACAGCTTTAAATCCCTTAAAAGGCCTGTGCTTATTATGCAAGCTCAAAGATTTATAAATGAAAAGGAGGCTGTGTTTTGAAAGTTTGTCCACTTACATTGTTATTGTGCTTCCCATTTCCCATGAATATTAAGATCTGTTATAAAAAATTCGATTGATTATATCTTTTTCTACATCTTCTTCTTCTTCCCTTAATCTTTTCTTTAGATCAATTGGCTTTTCTGCAATAGTTTGATTCAGTTACTTGACAAAAACATATAATTCTGTGTAAATCACTTATTAAAACATGATGTGGTTATACACCCTCCCCCATAGTGGAATTTGGGTAAATACACCCCTACATTTAGAGCAGAAATATGCTAGCATGGAAATGTTCTCCATTGCCTTATGCAAAAAGAAGTTAAACTGTGGGGGGTATTATGTGACTCTTCCAAAATGACCCTTGGCTATTTCATAGCTTGAGAAAAATATTTTGCGATACTTATATTTTACAAATGCCTGTAAAATGGGCAGGCATACGAAGATGATTGAATCCATAGTAAGTCATAGCACAGTAGTATATGACTTAAGATACTAAAAGTACTGTATAGTAATGCAGGGGATCATTGGATATAGATCAGTTGTCAACACAGGGCAGAAACTCCACTTGTAGAGCGCCTTGTACAATGGAGATCCAATCTTGGTTGATCCTGAGCCTCTACTATGATAAGTATTTTGGGATCCAGAATTCCCAACAGGAAAGTGAGTCTCCGATCCTACTACATTCTGGAGGGATGTGTTCCTGCAGTCCTCAGGACAAATATGAGGGTTCTTTGTATATAGAAGATGCCTAGAGTATCCCAAATGAAGATACAGAGCTGAAAAAAGTAGCCTGAGGTACCATTCTTGGCCCTGATGCTGCAACAAGCTCAAAGGTTTCAAAGGAGGGCTCTGGCTCAACACAAGGTTTCAGCCACATGGTGCTCATTGAAGGATGGAGCTCTTAGTGATTTTCAGACACTATAGTGGTAGATAAAAGAACAAAAAGCCAGCCTGTTCAGACCTGTAGTTGCAAGAAAGTTAAATATTGTTTTTCCCCTGACTTTAATCAGTCCACCTAAGCCAAGATATACACTGTGCTAGAAAGGTCCTTCAGGAGTGAGGGAAAGGAAAGATTCTCTAGTATTCCCTGTGAAATTGTGGCTATGTCTACACTGGGAAGATTTGGCAACAATAGTGCTGTCAACATATAAATGTCACCAAAAGTGAGAAACTGTCAAACCAGTTTTCCTGCCCCCCATTGTTGACATTTTGTGGCCACATTGCTTTGTTCTAACAATGTGGGTAAGCATACCACAATGCAGTTTTGCAGGCAGGCAGAACGTATCTCTGTGCTTCTTGGAATTCCCTTGTAGCTCTGTGAGCTCACCATTCTGATAAATGTCTAAGTAGTACAGTAATCTGCCTGCTGCTGTTTTCCTAGCAGGGCAGAGCTAAAGCATTCCAATGATTTGCTCTTTCTTTATTCCTCAGATGCAACAGCTCACTCAGAGGGGTGCATGCCTGCAGAGATCACAAAATACTGAGCACTGCTATCAGGGCAGGTATTATGGGATCCAGTTCTCCCAACAAAACAAAACAGCAGAGTCCACACTAGTTCTTTGTCCACAATAAAGGAAGGCTGGAGGGGGGGGGGGGGAGGGAGAAAACGGAAGTCTCTTGCAGGGCTGGAAGATTTTTTTTGACCAAAACTGGATGTTTTTCTCAATTTCCCAATTAAAAAAAAAAGTCAGGTTGCAATATAAGTGTTCACTGTTTTGTCACCAAAAAGCAGTTTTGAGTCACCCCATGCTACAGGGCAAAATAACCTTCTGGAGAATTAGTCAATTAGCTAATCTATTAAATGCAAGGGATCAAAACTTGAACTTTGAGACAATCCAGTGAGGAAGTCCAAGCAAGCTTTTAGTATCTTTGGGCTTTAACATACTCCATTGAATGGATATGTAATCAGGTATAAGGTTTACATTAGTACAGTCAAGTATTCAATCCACACTTAGGCAAACTCCTATTAGCTGAGTAATGGGCTCACTATTCAACATGGGCTAAGTTTAATTTGGCCTAGTGTTTGAGTTTCATTTCATTAAAGAAGAATAAGACTCAGAAAATATAGATAACTAGGCTTATAGAAACTGTTGCAATGAATACCAGCACTAGCCATCAGACACCTCCCAAAAATCTGAGCACAATATTAACAAAAAGCATCCATCTCCACATAATTTGCTTACATTTTGACATGTCAGGACTGTGAAAGTTCCTTTAGCACATATATGACAGGAAAATATGTAATGAGAACAGAAGCCACCATGATGCAGGTCATGTGTCATTTTTTTACATCTATTTAGTTGAACAGAGGCAAATCTAGAACATAACTTAACAATGGCTTTGTATTCTGTGATACTCTCCAAAATTACACACATTTGTGGGGTTAGCCAAAGAGCTGTTCAAACATATTCCCACGTGCCTGAGAAGGAATTGGTAACTCAGTGGGGAAATGAGATTTTTTTCTCCTTGCTTGATACATCGAGCTAAGAAGCTTGGATATAAAAACTGAACTATTACCACTGACTTTCAGTGGTTACACATTTGCACATGTCAGAACACTCATCTGGGACAGGTACAATTTATTTCCTGCAGCAGCTTGCTCATCCTCTGGATCTGATTCTACTCCTATTAAGGTCAGTAGAAACTTTGTCAGATTGGGCCTGTGGCTCAACTTCTTGTTTTGTTTTTTCTCTTGAGAAGAGTTTTGCTATTGGAAAAATGTCCCTATTGAAACATATGTTGCCTAAGACGTGAGTATAAGGCTGTTTTCTGTCCACTGCAGTTTTAAGCATAAAAAGTGTTCACACCCTATGAATCATGTCATCACAGCTGCCGTTACAGATCCATATATATTTTGCCTTCAAGACGTTTTGTTTGTTCTCAGATTTAAACAAAAGTCACTCAGACCAAAAGCAAAGTATGTCAAAATAAGAACTTCAGATACTAACTGCTATGTGGAGCTTTGCATTTGGCCCTTGGTGTTTCCCTCCAGACTAGTGGTGGGACTGAGTTACAGGCACCTTGCCACCATTTGATATTTGTGTCCCTCAGTAGACCGTCATAGGGTAAGAACTAAACTATCCCATTTACATCAGTAAATATCTTTTCGTTTATTAGGGTCCAAACAAAATACGATTATTCAGAACAAAGCGATTACAAATATTTCTGGAAGCATGTTGTTCCTTTAGCAATAAGGCAAGAAATTAAGTAATTTGCTACAGTAGAGCTGAGCACTGATTACACGTTTACCAACTGAGCAGCTCTAAAGTAAACCAATAAGATCTGTCTGATTACCATTTTGTTCATTAATGCTAAAATTGATCCTAGTCCAACTCATTGTTGTAACAGGAAAGTTTCCCAAGGGATTTTGATTACACCCTTAGGAAAGATCTATTGAGACTTAATACAAGCAGATTTCCTCACAGACTGGATGAAAGTTATGACTATGTAACAAATGAGAATGATTTTGTGATTTCCTTACCTGACCTGAAAGTAACTTGTCTATTTAGATGTGATTAGGAATATAAAAGTGTGTTAGAATTCTGTTAATTGGTTAAACAGGTAAAAGATATGTAAGTGGGCCCTTCACCAGCTGGAGTCTGTCTAGAGCAGCAATTATAGGATCAAGGAAGGTAACTGGGCAGTAGAATCTACACTATGAATTAACATTGGTATAACTACGTCACACAGGGATGTGACAAATCTACACCTGAGAGACAGTTATACCACAGAGGTAGATTAACCACACCGTCAGGAGAAGCTCTTTCATCGGTGTAGTAGCATCTTCATTAAAGCATTATACCAGCACCAGTGGAGATAAGCCCTGAGAAAGAGTTCCATGACACTTGAAAGCTTGTCCCTTCCACCAAAAGAAGTTGGTCCAATAAGCTATACCTTACCCGCCTTGTGTCTCACATCCTGGGATCAACACAGCTACATGAGCATGGCAAACCATTCTTCAGGATGCCTTTAAGTAGTAGTTTGGGTAAGCAACTTCAATGCAGCCCCAGTCAGACATGGTTATGTCAGAAGATCTTTTTGTTCATCAGCTTGGAAAATTAAGGCCCGGAATCTTTTTGTGAATGATCTCCTGGTAGTACACATCTGTCCTACCAGCCCTAACCAACCGCAGCAAAGCAGAATGAACAACTTTGCAAAAGTAGAGTCTCATTTCCCCAAGACATTAAAGATTATTAATGAGGCCTATATCCCCATTAATTCCCCATGAGAGGGTCTTAAACTCAACATAAGCACTTCCTAGTGGTGCAGAAACCAGAACTGTAATCTTTCTTAGGCTTCCATTGAAAATTTCTGCTGAATAGACCTTAGAAATAGACTCAAATGAAACCCTGGCTACTGCTAAAAGCTGTAGACCAAACTATGTAGTACTAACATTGTTATAAATGATCATGGATACAAAAGCAAGTTTGAGGAGGAAAGAAAACCCCACCACAGAGCATTCTGTATTGCAAATTGAAGGTTTGGGAAAGAACACACAGCTGAAAAGCAGACTGATCCTGACAGTAAGTTTCTCAGAGGAGCTAGAGACGCTGTTTTTTATAAAAATAAACACATTTTGCATAGGACGTATATTCCAGAACACTGACCAAACAGCTTTAATTTTCTAATGACTGAAAGGTTAAGTAATACATTGGCAATGGTGTTTAGACATTTGTAATATCACTTAAATATTACCTACCACAAGTATTCTATGTTATTGCCAGCTCTGGTTTATGCTGACCCTACTAGAACGTCTTCCCCACGTCTTGCCACAGAGGGTAATAGTCAACCATTTTAAGTAATTTCTAATTTTTTAAAAATAAAACGTAGTATAGTGTAAGAGCCATTAGTTCCCAGATGAGTTGGGAGAAGAAAAAAAAACAACACAGCTTTGTTTCCAGTCATTTGACCCAGTCATTACTGCAGTGATATTAATTTTTTAATGTTAGGTTTCATCACTGCCAACTAGACTAAGTTGTGAGACCTTTAATACAACACACTTCACAGAACAGATGATTAGATAAACAATTGCTTTTGGTGTTGCTATGGCACAATCCTGGGTGCTTCTTGCTAATCAACTTCCACCCACACTGAGCGCTACGTGTTTGGAGCGTGACCAGAATCTTGTACCCTTGCTGGCTCATTGAATCAATGCAAAAATCTCACCACTATAGCTCTCAGTTCAAACCAAGCACAAGTTAAAGTTCTGAACCAACAAATGTATTTCCAGTGGAATGTAACAACATTGCAGCATTTTCCAAACCAGCTGACATGCTCAGCAAGCTTTGCTCAAGAAGTGCCCACGTTAAAGAAAGCAAAAGCATTATGGATCAGAGCAGGTGCCTTGGGACATAAATGGCATACCTGGGGAAACTGACATAGTGCCTACCCATACTGTGCCAGGCTCGAGACTGTGCCATCTCCTGCCTTATAAATAGGAAAGCAACTTATCCTGTTCTTTTAAAGTGGTAGAACAGGGTACTATAACCATGAGAGAATGATGTAGTTAAAACAAGTCAGACACATCTGAAAAAGGTACAAGACAAAGCAATGAAGTCTAATCCTCCCCAAACAGAGTGATGTCAAAAGATGTAGGAAGTCCTCCATGCATAGTATTGCAAAATATCTGCTTCAGGGTCTCCGGCCTCTGAATATATGTGTCCATGTTGCACCACTGCCAATTTCAAGGTAGTGGTTTGGTGTTTTAAAAGGCTTCTGGTTTTTATGCACTTTATTCAGGTGGAGGGCTGTTTGCATCTAGCAGAGTTGGACGCTTATTCCTTAGCTTCTTGGCCAAGACTGTCACTGAGGGTGGCACAGTGCTGACATGGACCGACTGCCACTATGGTCTGTGTCTATCTACTCACTGCAAGTTCAATTTCAGCTTTTAGATAGCAAGGGCTTAAGACATATCTACCTGAGGGAGTTATGCCAGTACAAAATATAGCAAAAATAGATAGTATCGTGAACTATAAGAGCTATTAGGCTATGTCTACACAGTACGCATCTACACTGCCAGCATTTATTTTGAAATAATGTTGAGCTGTAGGACTTATGCTGACCACTGTAACTCTCATATCACAAGGAGTAAGGGAAGTCAAAGGAAGGATGTTCCTCTTGACTTCCTGCTGTGTAAATAGCACCAAAAGCTGAAATAAGCTAAGATCAAGTTGCTTCGCTTATTCCAAATTTAGCTCTACTGAGTAGACATACCCTTAGTTCCCATCAGTGGTCACCAACCAGTAGATTGGGATCTACCGGTAGATCTTGTAGCCTCTGACAGGTGATCCTGACTGCTTTAGCCAGGAATCATAGAACACTAGAACTGGAAGGGATTTCAAGAGGTCATCAAGTCCAGTTCCCTGCCCTCATGGCAGGATCCAGTACTGTCAGAGGGTATGTCTACACTACCCCGCTAGTTCGAACTAGCGGGGTAATGTATGCATACCGCACTTGCTAATGAAACCCGGGATTTGAATTTCCCGGGCTTCATTAGCATAAGCGGGGAGCCGCCATTTTTAAATCCCCGCTGCTTCGAACCCCGTGCAGCGCGGCTACACGGGGCTCGAACTAGGTAGTTCGGACTAGGTGCCTATTCCGAACTACCGTTACTCCTCGTGAAACGAGGTGTACCGGTAGTTCGGAATAGGCACCCTAGTCTGAACTACCTAGTTCAAGCCCCGTGTAGCCGCGCTGCACGGGGTTCGAAGCAGCGGGGATTTAAAAATGGCGGCTCCCCGCTTATGCTAATGAAGCCCGGGAAATTCAAATCCCGGGCTTCATTAGCAAGTGCGGTATGCATACATTACCCTCCTAGTTCGAACTAGGAGGGTAGTGTAGACATACCCTAACACAGTGGTCTCCAACCTTTTTAACCACAAGATCATTTTTTACTTGAAGTGCAATGTAAGATCTCCCTCAAACCCAAATACCCATGCCCCATTTCCTTCCTGCCTCTTCTTTGAGGCTCTGTCCCTGCTCCACCCCTTCTCAGAGGCCTCACCCTGCTCACTCCACCCCTTTCCTCCCCCATCCTTATTCACTTGTATGAGGCTGATGTAGGGGTTTGGGGTATATGCTCTGATTTGGGGCCAAAGGGTTTGGAGCATAGGAGGGGCTCTGGGCTTAGCTCAGGGTGGAGGATTGGGGTCCAGGAGGGAGTTCAGGGTGCAAGCTCTGAGAAGGAGTTAGGGTGCAGGGGGACTCATGTCTGGGGCAGGAGGAAGTTCAGGGCTGGGACAGGGATCCAGGAAGCAGGCTCTGTCTGAGCAGCGTTTAACTGAAATGGCTTCTGGGTGGCGGAGCAGTGGGGTTAAGGCAGGTTTATTACTGCCCTGGCCTTGCAACACTTCTGAAAACAGCTGGCATGTGCAGTAATGGTTCCATGGCACCCCTCATCTATAGGTACTGAGCTCACTGCTTCTACTGGCCATGAGAGCTGCAGGAGTGGTGTCTGCAGGCAAGGACAGCATGTGTAGACCCCCTGCTCTGCCTTTGAGGGGCTACAGGGACATGCCAGTCACTTGCAGGAGCAGCAATTAGCATAGAGATTTGCCATCGGGACTTGCATGCCATCCTGCCATGCAAGGTTAGGCATTTTAGAACCCACTACTCAAATAATTAAATTTAAGTGTAATCGAGAAATGAAAATTATGAAATGCAGAACAGTCAAAAACCAAAAATCGCCCATTTTGCAAGCAGTAAAATTAACAACCCCCCCACATGTGTTGGGTCGGGAGATGAGAGTGAAGGACAATGTGTGTTTGTGAGAATGACTAAGACATACACATAGCATGTGAGTGACAAATATTTGTATTGCCAAGCTCCCTCCATCCCCTTCTCTGTGTGGAGATAGGGTACAGGATTGGGGGAAGAGGGGGAAGGGACACCCTGACATCAGCATCCCCCCCTTCCCTCCCACACCCTGCACAGCAAGCAGGAGGCTCCTTGGGGGTAGCTTCAAGGCAGAGGGCAGGAGCAGCTTGACAGTGGGTAGAGGAGCAACAGAAGTGCCAGTGCTTGATAGTGTCTCAGCCAAACTAGCCAGGATCACCTGTCAGAGGCTCCAAGATATATCGGTAGATCCCGATCTATTCGTTGGTGACCACTGGTCTAAGATAGCTATCAGGGATGGTCCTCTAACCTGCTCTAAATATTTCCAGAGATGGAGACTCCACAACCTTTCTAGGCAATTTAGTCCAGTGTTTAACCACCCTGACAGAAAGCTTTTCCTAATGTCCAACCTAAACCTCCCTTGCTTCAGTTTAAGCCCATTGCTTCTTGTCCTATCCTCAGAGGCTAGGAAGAACAAGTTTTCTCCTCCTCCTTGTGACACCCTTTTAGATATCTGAAAATTGCTATCATGTCCCCCCTCAATCTTCTCCTTTCCAAACTGAACAAGCCCAATTCTTTCATTCTTCCCCCACAGCTCATGTTCTCTAGACCCTTAATCATTCTTGTTGCTCTTCTCTCACCTTCTCCAAATCTTTCTTGAAATGTGGTGCCCAGAACTGGATACAATACTCCAACTGAGGCCTAATCAGTGCAGAGAAGAGTGGAAGAATGATTTCATGTCTTGCTCACAACACTCCTGTTAATGCATCCAAGAATCATGTTAGTTATCATGAAGCTATCAAGCACTAGCACTTCAGTTGCCCCTCCACCTACTGTCATGCTGCTCCTGCTCTCTGCCTTGGAGCTGACCCCTTGAGAGCCTCCTGCTTGCTGTGCAGAGTATGGAAGGGAGAAGAGAGGGATGCTGATGTCAGAGGGTCCCTCCTCCCCCCCACTCCTGTACCCTATCTTCACACAGAGAGAAGGGAATGGAGGGAGCTTGGCAATGCAAATATTTGTCACTCACATTCTGTATGCATGTCTCGGTCATTCTCACAAACACACTGTCCTTCACTCTCACCTACCAGCCCAACACATGCATGCTGGGGGCGGGGGGTTGCTTTTACTTTTACTGTTTGCAAAGTATGTTAGTTTTGGGTTTTGACTAGTCTGTGCATTTCATAATTTTCATCTGTTAGGCTTAAATTTAATTATTTGAGTAGTGAGTTCTAGAATGCCTAACCTGCTGTGGCTGAAGTAATTCTCTATGGTAATTTCTGCTCCTGGAAGTGACTGGCATGTCCCTGCAGTCCCTGAGAAAGACAGAGCAGTCCATATGCTGTCTTTACCTGCAGACACCACTCCTGCGGCTCTCATTGATCAATAATGGGGAACTGTGGCCAGTAGAAGCTGTGGGCTCAGGGCCAGTAGATGAAGGGCAGCATATAGAGCTATGGAACCATTGCTGTACATGCCAGCTGCTTTCAGAATGGTGCAGGGCCAGGGCAGGAGTAAGTCTGCCTTAATGCCACTGCACCACCAGCTGGAAGCTGTCTCAGTTAAATGGTGCCCAGTCAGATGCTGCCTCCTGAACCCTTGTCCCAGCCCTGAACTGCCTCCTACACCCAACCTCCTGCCCCAGACATAAGTTCCCCTGCACCCAAACTCCTTCCTAGAGCTTGCACCCTGAACCTGTTCCTGGACCCCAATCTCCCCCCAACCTCCTCCAGGGCTAAGCCTGGAGCTCCTCCCACACACCAAACCCCTTGGCCCAAGACCAGAATCTGCACCCCAACCCCCTGCCTCAGCCTGGTGCAAGTGAATGAGGATGCATAAGGAAGGGAGTAGAGTGAGCAGGGGGAGGCCTTGGAGAAGGGATGAAGCAGAGGCAGGGCCTCAAAATAGGGGCAGGAAGGAAATGGGGCAAGGGTATTTGGGTTTGAGGTAGATCTTGCATTGCACTGAAGGCCACTTTTTTTTTTTCCAGTTTATGGTTAAGATAGTTGGAGACCTCTGCCATACAGGGAGTTTTACCAGCATATCTAGCGCTTTCAACTCACTTACCCTAAGGCAAGTTCCTCATGGAGACAAGATCTTACTTCTCTATGCAGGCCTGGAGCCTATGCTAACACACAATATTGTGCCACATGGAACCCCCTATGGGCTTCAGCTCACAGATGCATTCTGCAGATCACAGTACAGGATCAGGGCCATACATACTACAGAGCAAAATTGGGTAGATTTATGAATCAGCAGCCCAGATAAGAAAGCTCTCCTCATTACTGGTATGAGGTATACCAATTCTTTCCAATTAATTTGCTTGAATACATTCTTTCTAAATCCTCATCCTGCTGTATAATTCAAATAGTAACATGATGCTTTCGTTTAGAGTTTAAAGGAGAAACCTTTGTAACTGAGATGCTTTCAAGTAAGTAAATGGAATACTTCAGAGGAACAATCAAGCATAAATGGACAACTAAATGCAACTTTCATTAGCTTCAAGAATAGTCTGTCACTGGAGGACGAACACAATTGTCAGTGATTTACTGTTTTCAATATTTTCATTTTCATTGCAACCTAAAAAACACACATCATTTTGTAGGCTGTAGGTTAGCACAAATGAAAGATTTTTAAACAGGACAATATTTATGGCTCTTAAAGTTATTGCACATGTACTATATTTAGGTCGAGTCGAACATTTTATTATGTGCCTGGCCCTATAGCCAAAAAATTGGACTAGTAATAAAATTAGGTGCCTGTGAAGATTGTTTAGTAACATAAATGTTTACAGCTAAATGGTTGCTTTAGTCCCAACTTCAAGTCTGGATTTTCTTGTAGAGGGTTCTTGTTTTGATTTGCTTCGCTTAATGAGAAATAGATTAACACAAGTCCTCCCTGCCTTAAAGTGCTTACAGGGTAGTTCAGACGTACAAAGCTGGTCAGCCATGTGGTGGTGTAGAAACCTGCAGCAATCCGTAGCAAACATTTTGCAAGAGCATTGTGTGGAGTTAGGATGGTCTTGTGATTAAGGAACTGAACTGCATTTGGGAGATCCAGTGGTTGTTCCTGGCTCTACCACAGAAATCACAAGTCAGTTATTTGCCCTTCAGTTCTCTATCTGCAAAATGGGGATACTTCTCAGCTGTGTCGAGACTGGCCAGTTCTTCAGGAAAATCAGCCGCTTTTCCGGAAAAACTTGCCAGCTGACTACACTGGCCACTTGAATTTCCGCAAAAGCACTGACTCTCTCATGTAAGATTGTCAGTGTTCTTGCGGAAATACTATGCTGCTCCCATTCAGGCAAAAGTCCTTTTGCGCAAAACTTTTGTGCAAAAGGGCCAGTGTAGACAGCTCAGATTTGTTTTCCGCAAAAAAGCTCCGATCGCGAAAATGGCGATTGGGGCTTTTTTGCAGAAAAGCGCATCTAGATTGGCATGGACGCTTTTCTGCAAAAAGTGCTTTTGTGGAAAAGCGTCCATGCCAATCTAGATGCTCTGTTCCAAAAATGTTTTTAACAGAAAACTTTTCCGTTAAAAGCATTTCCGGAAAATCATGCCAGTCTAGATGTAGCCCTCCTGTGCATCACAGCAATGCTAAGGGTAAAAAAAATCCAAGCAAACAAACTGGTGAAATGCTCAGAAATAAAAAAAGTGATGGAGACAAAGCGAGAAGATAAAACACAGACCTGTATAGAGAGAATGGCTATATAGGGTTGCTAGATAGTTTGACAAAAGATACCGAACACGGCAAGTTGGCTGAGGGGGAAAAAACCCCACAGGGACCAAAGTTGGTGGGGTTTTTTTTTTTTTTTTTGGTTTAAAAAAAAGTTATGGCACCTTTAAATCCCCACGCTCCTCCTACCCCCACCAGACGCAGAAGAATGTCCCAAGCAGCCTTCTGTTCGAGAAAAACAGAAAGTACTGGACATTTTACCTGTCTGGTATTTTTTTTAAACCGCACAGAAGCTGCATATACTGGACTGTCCGGGCCTATATCAGACACCTGGCAACCCTATGGCTATCTGGTTAAGACACTAAGGTAAGATGCTGCAAATCTAGGTTCTGTTGCTGGCTTAGCTAGGCTTCCTGTCAGTTAGGGCTTGTCTACGCTATGGAAAGATCAGTGAAGTGAAGATCAATCTAGTGAAGACTCGCTAATTCAAAGTGAAAGAGCACTCCCCGTCAGCACTGGTAACTCTGCTCCTAATGGGCAGTAAGGGAAGTCAGTGGGAGCAGGTGTTACCATCAACCTCTTGCTGTGTTGACAGTGCCAAAATGCTACTTAAGATATTTACTCCAGCTACGTAATTAACGTAGCTGGAGTTCCATATGTTACGTCAACTTTCCCCTTTAGTGTAGGCCAGGCCTTAGAGAAGTCAACAGTGTCCCTGTGAGATTACTCTCATCTGTCAAATGGTGTCCGGTTCCTTTTCCCTCATACTGTTTGGTTTGTCTATTTGACTTCCAAGCTCTTTGAAATAGTGACCATCTTGTGTGCGCAAAATGGGATCTTGGTCAGGGTCTTTTGATGCTACCATAACTCAAGAAACAAAATTGCTCTTTCAGTGCACAGTCAAATTCAGTCACTGTTTTCCCAGCACTCAAGCTCCTCAAAGTGCTGGGCATGTGGGAATATATGGCTCACGTACTCTAGGCTTATTCTGGCATGGAGGGGTGGGGGTTGAGGGTTGTCATAGCGTGCCATTTTCACTCCAGCCCCAGCCTCTCTACACATGGAGAAACTAGAGCACCATAAAGGGATCTTTAAAAAGTAGTTCCAGGCAGAATAAGATTCTCTATGCACAGGGCCTAGGGGAAGAACCATAAGACTGCCTTGGCAGGGCTCCATTGCAAGCCTGTGCCTATAGGTCATCTGGCACAGGACTACAACACTATCGAGATTCCCAGCAGAACTGCCACCCGTAGAGCAATTCAGGGAGGCTGCCATAATGTAGGTCTGAGAGCTCTCTGAAACAGCACGGAGGTGGCTTAAGTGTCTATAGCCCACAGATCTCCTGGGCTGGGTGTTGTGCTGTGTCTTAGGGGCTATTAAAATAAGCTGCTAGAAAAATCCAGATTGAGAGCTATCATTTTAATATGCTAGTCTAAACAATCAAACAAGCATTCCCACGAACCATGTTTAACAGAACACCATTGCATGTGCCTGGGCAACTACCATATTTGTTATGGCACTCCATGGCATGAACAGGGCTTTCCACTTAACCTGTTTCTCCCCCCTCTCCTTGAATTTCCCTCCATCTCGCCCTACCCCCACTCTGAAAGTACTGGTGCAGGCTCTTCACATGCCAGCTTTCATTTCTACACCACCATGAATTCTACAGGCAACATGGTTTACACATTGAAGAATATGGAAGTCGTGTAAAAAGCCAGAAGGCAGCACAGGAAGGGGGAAATGAAGATGGCAGTAGAACCACCATGCTTAGTGGCCCACAGAATTATATAATCAGGTAATTGTGTGCTAATGGAATGGCACACAGATGATTGGCCTATAGCAGTTTGGCAAAGAGCTGAGAAATGACTGGGCAAAAGAAAAGAAAACATTCAGACAGCCCCTCATCTCCCAATGTGTCTAGATTGGAAAGAAATAGGACAAGAGTTTATTCTAAAAGTATGTATTGGTACCTTATGTTTTACTGTACAGGCAGTCCCTGGGTTACGTACAAGATAGGGACTGTAGGTTTGTTCTTAAGTTGAATCTGTATGTAAGTTGGAACTGGCGTCCAGATTCAGCCACTGCTGAAACTAATCAGTTTCAATAGTGGCTGAATCTGGACGCTAGTTCCAACTTACATACAGATTCAATTTAAGAACCCCAGGCATCCCCAAGTCAGCTGCTGCTGAAACTGATCAGCGGCTGATTCCAGGAAGCCCGGGGCAGGAGCTTCCTGTAGTCAGCCGCTGTCAGTTTCAGCAGCGGCTGACTTGGGGACGCCTGGGGCAGAGCAGCTGGGGTGCTGCCGGGTTGGTCCAGTAGCGCCAAGGAGCGATTCTGCGGGACCAACCGGCAGCACCCCACCTGCTCTACCACAGGCCCGGGGCTTTGCTCCACGTCTCCCTAGTCTACTGGGGGGAGGGGGCACTAGCTGCGTCCCCCCCAGCAGACCAGGGAGACACTGAGCAAAGCCGCGGAGGACCCGAGCGGGATCACGGCGCTTCCAGATCAGCGCCGCAGTCCCGCCCGGGTCCTCCGCGGCTTTGCTCAGCGTCTCCCTGGTCTGTAGACCAGGGAGACGCTGAGCAAAGCGGAGGAGGACCTGGGCGGGATCGCAGTGCTTCCAGATCAGCACTGCGGTCCCGCCCGGGTCCTCCGCGGCTTTGCTCAGCGTCTCCCTGGTCTCCAGACCAGGGAGACGCTGAGCAAAGCGGAGGAGGACCCGGGCGGGACCGCGGCGCTGATCTGGCTCCTTTCCCCCCTCCCACAGCAGACCAGGGAGAGTTAGAGCTGGTTTTCTTGCCCCGGAGGATGGGGGCAGCAGGACCAGGCATCCGCCGCTCCCGTCGTCCGGGGTGAGAAAATCCCCGTTCGTATCTGTGGATCCGCGTAACTCGGGGACTGCCTGTATTTTATAACTTTTCTTGTGGGGGGAGTAGAAGATGTCCAAAAATTGTGAAACTACCAGCTATGCTCATGGTTTCCAGCAGTAACAGGGACTTTTTAAAAAACATTAAAATCCTGCCAAAAAACATTCAAGAGTCTTATGGGATCTTACAGAGTCTGGGGGTCAGGCAATCTTTTCTTTAGACCCTGCACACTACATTTGGTCTAAAGTACCCAAGGATTTTTGTACTCTAAAAAAAAGGGCATCTAACTACCTGACTTTGGAAAGCCAAAGGATCTCGAATCTTTTGAAAAGGAACAACTCTGATGTTACTAGTTCCATAAAGAGCAAGAGTCTAAGGGAGACTTTGTAGGAAAGAGTCTTCAATTTGTTAATGAATTAGTAGGCTCTTCCTTTTAAAATTCTACTGAAGGCACAAAAATTGTGCCCCTACAAAGCATCCAGATTGCCTTTTTAAACCATGCAGTGTTGTCTAATATCCTGGGACCAACATAGCTACAAGGTGGATGAGGTAATATTTGTATTCATCCAGTTTCTATTGGTAAGACAAGTTTTCACTTGAAGTTGGTCCAATAAAAAGATATTACCTCACCCACCTTATTTGAATATGTAAATTAAAAACAGTTTCAGAGTTAGAAGCATTTCATACCTAATGCTTCCTGAAAAAGCAATGGCAGAACCTAGTGAAAGTGATCAAGTTCATTAATTTTGAATGAAGTGTTCTTTGTCATGAAATCCGAAGAGGAAAATTATTTCATCTGTTCTGCTGAAGCTGGCAGGCCATGTATAGTTAGTGCAAATACTCTGTTCCCAATAGAGTCGGAATGGCCTTTGCTCAGCACTGCTGAGTATCAGACCATTAGAGACAGGTCAGCACTTTTAAAAATGGAGCACTTGAAGCAAAGCACTTAACAGCCTGACTTTCAGGAGGTGCGAGGCACCATGGTGCCCACTGATTTCACTGTCAGAGGTGCTGAGTACTATCTGTAAGAAGTGCCAAATTATTTAAGTGGTTTATTTTAGGCAGCCAATTTTCAAGTGTTTTGCCAATAAGCAGAGACCCTGTCTGTATAAAATCATGCACACGTCTGTTCAATAGAAATAAAGCAGCATTTGAATGTGAAATATTACTAGTACTCTTGTCTTGAACTAACAGGTCAAGATCTTCCACCAAGAAATAAAAAGGGGGGCATGTTAAGGGTGAAGAAATTTTAAGGTTTTCAACAACTGTGTCTTGAACACAGATAAGACTACCTCCAAGGTTAGATGACCAGAGCAATCCTGTGTTTATATCCTAAATTAAACACACATCTTTGTGTAACACTAGTGACACTTACATCTTCAACCCTGTTTGGAGAGATTAAGAGGTACAGAAAATTCCCAACCAGTCTACTATGTAGAGTGCTTGGCAGAAAAAAAAAAGAGTAATTTTCAGAACAACTGAGGCCTACACTAAAGAATTGGGTTGATCAAGTTGCATTGTTCAGGGGTGTAAAAAAAATCCATACCTTTGAGCAATGTCGTTAAGGCAATCTATCCCCCGGCTTTGACTGTTCTAGGTCAACACAAGAATTCTTCTATCGACTGAGCTACTGTTGCTCAGGGGGAGAGGAATTACTGATGACAAGATGGGTTTTCCCATTGACAATTTAGATAGTGTTGACATTGAAGTGCTATAATGGAGCTTGGTCAAGTTCCCCCTGCCCTTAAAAATCCATGAAGGGAGGGGGGGGAGTTAGAAAGTATGCCGGATGATCACATAGGTACAAAAGACTTCAGTGCTGGTAGCTAGAGATGGACAAACCAATAAGTAACAGATCTTTGGAGTCAATATGGATAGTTCTTTGAAAACGTCTGCTTAAATCAAAAAAGCAAACATAAAATTGGGATTATTAGGAAAGGATTAGATATTAAGACAAAGTATCATATCGCCCCTGTATAAATCCACAGTATATGCACATCTTGGCTGTGTCTAGACTGGCCAGTTTTTCCGGAAAATCAGCTGCTTTTCTGGAAAAACTTGCCAGCTGTCTACACTGGCCGCTTGAATTTCCGCAAAACCACTGACTTCCTACTGTAACAAATCAGTGCTTCTTGCGGAAATACAATTCTGCTCCCGTTCAGGCAAAAGTCCCTTTTGCGCAAAGCTTTTGCACAAAAGGGCCAGCTCAGATTTGTTTTCCGCAAAAAAGCCCCAATCGCGAAAATGTCGATCGGGGCTTTTTTTGCGGAAAAGCGCATCTAGATTGGCATGGACGCTTTTCTGCAAAAAGTGCTTTTGCGGAAAAGTGTCCGTGCCAATCTAGACGCTCTGTTCCGAAAATGCTTTTAACAGAAAGCTTTTCCATTAAAAGCATTTCCGGAAAATCATGCCAATCTTGACGCAGCCATCGATTATTATGTGTAGATGTGGTCACCATCTTAAAAAAGATATATTGGATTTGGAAAATGTACCAAGAAGGGCTACAGAAAGGATTAGGGACAGGGAACAGCTTCTGTATGAGGAGAGACTAATAAGACTGGGACATTTCAGCTTGCAAAAGAGGTCTGGGGGAGGGGGCAATATGATAAAGGTCTGTAAAATCATGACTGATGTGGAATAAGGAAGTGTTAATTACCCCTTCCCATAATAAAAACTAGGAATCATCCAATGAAATTAATATGCAGCAGATGTATTTCTGCATAGTCAAGCAGTGGAACTCTTTGCCAGGGGTATTGTGAAGACCAAAACTATAACAAAGTCGCAATAAGAACTAAATGATTGGAGGATAGGTCCTTCAGTAGCTCTTAACCAGGATGGGCAAAGATCAAACACCATATTCTGCATGTCCCTCACCTCTGTTTGCCAGAAGCAAGGAATTGGTGATGGGATAATTACCTGATTATTGCCTGTTTGTTCATTCCCTCATTTCCCATGATAGTGGCCATGTTGGAAGACAGGAGACTGAGCTAGATAGACTATTGGTCTTATCCAGAATGGCCATTCTGATGTACTTAATAGAAACCAGATATCTGATCCTTTTATAGCCCATTAGACTCTAGAGCAGGGGTAGAACCCAGGAGTTCTGCCAGGTTCTCTCTCTCCAGAGATAGTAACAAAGTAGGAATATACATTCAAATTTTAAACCAAACCTGTGTCCCTTAAGTGACTTGCCATAAGATGTCAGAACATATTATTAGAGCTGAGTGGGTCTAATATTTAATGCTCTTTTATGTAGTAATTAGCTGTGGGATTCGTGTCAACCAACTGCTAAGTTATCTGCCAAAAAACTAGAGTTCTCAAGTACCTAAGTAGCCCCTGGAATCGCCATTAAAGTTGCCCCGCTGCAACCAAAATCTTTGAATTGGCACCCTTACTTGTGAGATTACTGGGATGCATAATAAGAACTGCTTGATCACAGTGTAGTATAGGAGAGGAAGTCTCAGCCAGGAGCCCAACCAATAGAGAATGGAGGATAGGGGCAACCAAACTATAACTTCCAAGAGATTCCACAACAGATCAGGCAGATGCACTTAGGTGTCAAGCCAAGCAGAATCAAGAATCTAGACATTTCCAAATTCTTAGACTTTGTGGAAGATATTTAGCTTTCCATCCAATTAAAAAAAAAAAGTCAAAAAATTGGAATTTCTCCAGGCTACAGAAACTGATTTTATCAGCCCAGGTGTACAGATTTCAGGGTGGTCTTTTGCAGAAGGCTGGCTGTAACTCCCCGTGCAAATAGCTCAGTGCAGACAGATTATGAGCAGCCCAATGCACCTATGAAACTCCACTGTGTTTGATTCAAAACTACCACTTATCACCAGTAATGTGCTCTGAATAGATACCTCAAAGGGTCCTTGACCCCAATGTATCAAGGAGATGTCTGAGTTCATTAGAAAGAATGATTTAGGCTGTCCAAGTTGGTGTTGTTTTCCCCTTCTCAATTAGTGAAGTTACACTTCCTTGTTGCACAAAGCATAGTTCCGGAGTCCTTGCTACATTCTTCCAGGTAGGATAGGCTGGGTAAGACAGGAAGTTCCAACACAAAAAAGTCACCCTGCAGACTTTTTCCCACCTCTTCACACCTTTGTCCTTTTAAATGGACCAATAAAAGTCACAAACAGATTACCACCGCTACCCTTCCTCTGGTTCTGGCAAAGTCTGGGGATATGCATTGATTCCCAAGTAGTGGGCTGCACATACGAACTCCACCCATTATCTATGGAAGAAAAGCAGCGATACTTCTACCAGTCTGTCCCACCACCTCATCATGTCTCCACTCCCTCAGGGTATGTCTACACTACCCCGCTAGTTCGAACTTGCAAATGGTAGGCATACCGCACTTGCAAATGAAGCCCGGGATTTGAATTTCCCGGGCTTCATTTGCATAAGCGGGGAGCCGCCATTTTTAAAACCCCGCTGGTTCGAACCCCGTGCAGCGCGGCTACACAGGGCTCGAACTAGGTAGTTCGGACTAGGATTCCTATTCCGAACTACCGGTACACCTAGTCCGAACTACCTAGTTCAAGCCCTGTGTAGCCGCGCTGCACGGGGTTCGAACCAGCGGGTTTTTAAAAATGGCGGCTCCCCGCTTATGCAAATGAAGCCTTGGAAATTCAAATCCCGGGCTTCATTTGCAAGTGCGGTATGCCTACATTACCCCGCTAGTTCGAACTAGGAGGGTAGTGTAGACATACCCTCACATGTAACAGTCTCTCTGAAGAACTTTGTGATACATGCAGCAAATACCCCATGAGCAGCATCCCAAATCATCATGACTGCAAAAATCTCAGTGCGTCTCCCGCACAAGAGAGCGGGATTTCCCTTAGAGCTTAAAGTGGTGCACAGGCTCACAGCACATGGGTAAACCCCCTTTAATGATGAGCCTGGCATTCACACTAGATGCAAAAAGGATACTTTGTGCATAGTACATCACGTGTTCAGGGCCAATGCCGGGAGTGGGCCAAAGGGGGCAGCTGCCCTGGAGCCCAGCAATTCAAAGGGGTAGTAGGGGCCAGAGACCCAGGCCCTTTAAATCGCTGCTGGAGCACCATGCTCCGGGCAGCGCTAGAGACTGACTGCCCTCAGCCCCACCCCTTCCACCATCAGGCCCACCCCTTCCAGGAGCATGGAAGCTGGGCCTCCCCACAACCTTGACCATAGGCCCATGTAGGCTGTTGCAGCTACTGCAAGTGTCATTCCACTTTTGATGTTATTTCCAATTCTCAGAAAGATGTTTTTTTCCCCCCCAAGATAAAAATGTTAAACTCCGCTATCAATTGCTTGATGGCTAGCACCCACTGCATCCAACTGCCTTAGGCACAACAATTGTACTGAAAGTAACACCACTGAGTTCAGTGATGTTCTTCTGGGTTTAGAACAGCAGGAGCAGGAGCATACCTCACCGCATTGTGAGCTACGGTATGTCTGATTACTAGATTAACATTGACCTTTAGAATAGTCTGTTCTAAGCCTAGAAATAAAAAAAGTCACAGGATGCAGGGTTATGCAAAATGTTTGTTTATTATTCTTATTTTACTAAAAATAATTGAAGAAGTCTTAATCTTAAGCATAAGCTTTTTTCACAGAATCAGTTTCTTTTGGAGTTAGTGAGCTATTCAGGGAAAACATTCCCCATGTGGGCAAAATAAACAACTACAAAAGATCCAAATGCAGAATGAGCTCACCCATGTGTGCATAGGCGTGCGCAGCACATTTCATTAGGGTGTGCACCCAAAGAATTTTTGTTAAATGTACTCTTTGACCTCCCATTAGCCACACCTCTGATCCCCCATTAGCCACACCTCTGGAGGTAAGTAAAAGGTGTCATGTGACATCCCCCCAGGGACTTTTCCCACCATCCTCCTACCAATAGGGATTAGTTTGGCCCCCACCAAATCCCCCTCATGCAACTATCCTGCAATTGCATTAACCCAATGTGTGTGACATTAACTCGGGGGCAGAGAGGCTGGAGGAAGTGTTCCCTCTAAGAGTTTCCTCCCATGAGCAGAATAAATTTTGTGTTGTGCACCAGTACTGAGTTTGTGGCTTGTTTGGATGTGCCACTGAAGCACCCAAGTTATTAATAAATATCTTATAAACCTTCACCTTTTCCCTCTGCTGCCCTGTCTCTTCCCCTTGCTCCATCAGCTCCCCTGGTGCCTGTTGCCCCCCTCCCAAAACCCTCACCCACCTTTGCTGTCCTGACTCCTGCCCTTCTCACTGCCCTCAGCCTTCCTGAGACATGCCCCCCTCCACCAGCCCTTCTCTCCTTCCTGTGCCCACTTCCCCAGGAGCCCCACTCTGATCATGTGAGCTACCCGTCCTCATCCCCTCTCCTAACACCTCCCTTTACACACCTGCCCTGCCTCTCTCCTCTGGTGCTGGTCCCTGCCCTGCAGGTGTCTACCCTTCTGCTTCACCCCCAGAATCTCCTGTCACGTGCACCTTCCCTTAGCCCTGCACCCTCCTGGTGCATCCTCCTTCCCTCACTGCCCCTGTCCCCTTTGCCTTCTTTTTCCCTGATGCCCACCCCTTCACCACCCTCTGCCCCCGTTCCCCTCATGTCCCTGTGCCCTCACACATGCCTTGCTCCATCCCCGCCTTCCTCATGCCCAACCCTTCTTTCAAGCCTTCTCCCAGCACCTTTCCTTCTCCCCTCTCACCTGCAAAGCCCTTCCCCTCTCCTCTCCCAGTATTATTTTGTCCCCCCCCCCCACACTGACACTTCCCCTCCTACTCTTTTCCTCAATGTCTCAACTTGGCCCCCTGGCATTTCTCTCTCCTCCACCCTGTCCCTTGGTGCCTTCCCCTTTCTTCTCCTTACCTGCCCCCCTCCCCTCAGCACAAGCCCCTTCCTTTCCGACCCTTTCTCCCTATTTTTCCCCCCTCCTCCAGAAGCCGCCTGCTGGTCTGTAAAAGTATGTCTACACTACCACCCTAGTTCGAACTAGGGTGGTTAATGTAGGCAACCGAAGTTGCAAATGAAGCCTGGGTTTTAAATATCCTGGTCTTCATTTGCATCTACCGGGGCTTTAAAAATGGCGGCGCCCAGCAAGATGCAAATGAAGACTGGGATATTTAAATCCCAGGCTTCATTTGCAACTTTGGTTGCCTACATTAACCACCCTAGTTCGAACTAGGGTGGTAGTGTAGACATACCCTAACAGAGTTCTAGGGTTGCTCTGACTTTCACCCTTCTGGTGCTCCCCCTACTCCAGTAGTCTCCAACCTTTTTACACCCAAGATCACTTTTTAAATGACAGACCAAGCCAAGATCTACCACCGGCCCTTCCTTGAAGCCCCACCCTCTCTATTCTCCTCCTCTCCATCACTTGCTATCCCCAATCCTTACACTGCTGTTTTTTCTCCCTATTCTTCTGTAGGAAGAGGTTTTTCCACATTTGGCCTGTCTAGACTGGACCAAATGTCAGAAAAACCCCTTCTTTTGGAATCCCCCTTATTCCTCGTGGAAAGAGGAATATAGGAGGGACCAAAAGATCATGTTTGCTCTTCCACTAAAAAAGCGGAAGAACAAACGCATCCCCTGGATGCAGAAGAGTTTTTCTGGGAGATCTCCAGAATCCTGAAAGCTCCTGCAGTCTAGCCATAGCCTTGCTGGGTTGAGACAGGATGTGTAGGCTCTGGGATGGGAATGAGGGAATTAGGTATGGGAAGGGGTGAGAGGTGCAAACTTTGGGAGGAAATCTGGATGCAGGAGGAGGTGGAGAAGGGGACACTGGCTCGGGGAGGAGGCTCCGAGCCAGGCAGTGTTGGGGTACTAAGCAAGCCACTGGTTTGTGGATGTGAAGGTGCAGGAATTTTGGTTGGGGTATGTGAGGGGCTCATGTTGTACAGATATAAGGTGTGGGGCAAGGGGGAGTGCAGAAGTGGCTGTGGCCAGATGGGGGCTTGGCCCCAGTTGGGGATTTGTTGGCCAGGCTTCATTTTTAAATAAAATACTATGTCAAACACAAAAATTTTCTGCAGGGAACCGGTCTTGAGTCAGGGGTCACTGACCCACAGAAAAGTCAGTTGGGAGCAGGAGACATGGTACTAGGGAAGAGTGCCGGGGGGTGGGGGGCAGGGTTTTTCAGCTGGGGGCAGGGGAGAGGGAACAGGGTGCTGAGGGGGGGCAGGGGACAGGTTTCTGCAGTAGGGGGCAGGGTGCCAGCGGGGGACAAGTTTCTACAGCGGGAGGCAGAGTGCAGGTTTTTGCAGAGGAGGGATAGGGGGACAATTCTGTGGCGGGAGGCAGGGGAGAGGTAATGGGGGCAGGAGGATGGAGGACAAGGTTCTGGGGCAGGTGCCAGTGGGTGCAGGGAATCCCTACACCAGCCTTGGAGGGAAGCCTCTGCCACGCGCTGCCTCCGGGGCTGACACCCCCCCCCCCCCGCGGAGGAAGTAAGCCCCGTTGTACACTCTCTCCTGCCGAGCAGGGAAGCCGCGCACGTGACCCCTCGGGGCCACCCCCCCCCCCACGGAGTAGGGAAGCCCACGCATGCAGCCCCTTGGGGCCAATCCCCCACAGAGAGAGGAAGACCCAGCGCGCGCCTCTGCGGACTTAGCGGTAAGTGCTCCTTTCAGGGCCAACCCCCCAACAGAGGAAGGAGCCCTGTTGCACGCTCCCACCGAGCAGGGAAGCCCGTGCACGCTGCCCCTCAGGGATTGACCTCCCTGCGGGCCAGCCACGCTGCTCCCACCCCTGCCACTCCTCCCGGGCCAGCCGCGCTGCACCTGATCCCCTGCCCTGGGCACCCCCGCCTCTCCTACTTTTTCCTCCACCTCCCTGCCCGGGGTTTAAACTCACCGCGCTTGACGGGGCAGTGGGGTGACGTTGCTGCATCCCTGCCGCCTCTTTCCGCGGGGTCCTAAGACACGCCATTTTTCACCGCGTGGCCGTGCATGCACAGCAAACCCGGCATGGCGCCTGTTCCCCAGAGCACCGAAGTGGCGCTCCTTCTAGTGCGGAGGCTCGCACCACGGGCGGCCCTTTGAAACATTAGGGTGTGCCTGTGCACACCCAGCACACCCCGTGCACACACCTATACATATGTGATGTCTTGAGAAGACCAGATACATGTGGAATGGGTTACCTAAGGAGGTGGTGGAATCTCCATCGCAAGAGGATTTAAGTCCTGGCTTGACAAAACCCTGGCTGGAATGATTTAGTTTGGGTTAGTCCTGCTTTGGGTTGGACTTGATGACCTCCTGCGGTCTCTTTCAGCCCTGTGATTAATGCGGTGTCAAACAGACCTTCAATATTGGTAGGTGATATTTTCTACACAGAAACAGGAACAATATTGAGTGTGACTCCTATAAGAAATAGTCTTTACCCTCACTTTGGTGCTGAGAACTCTGCTCACAATGCATCAGTTTTGATGTCACTGAAAAGGGGAAGGATGGCATGAGTTCTAGGAACACTAAGGCAGAATTACATTGATTTTACTGCAGTTACTCTAGCTGTGCAACCAAGAGCAGGATATGTCCCAAAGTGTAACCCAAATGAAGTGTAGAACTTCATTTTATTTACAGGGTTATACCCGCCCCCGCTCCTCCGCAAGAGACAGGAAGCTGGGTGGCGGGGGAGGAGGCGGGAGAAAACAGGGAGAGGAAGAGAAGAGTCCTACCTAAACACCCTCTTTAAAGAAGAAAAAAAAATGGTCGGCACTAGGGAAATAATGATTTTATGCTCTCAGTTGTGCCAGTTTTAAAATCAGTGTAATTCTTGTTGACTTCATTTCATTATACCTCTGGTTTACAGCACTGTAAGCAGAGAGAGAGAGAGGGAAATCAGGCTCTATTTTCCAATTCCTTTTAACAGTCTATTTAGGAAGACATTTGGCCTGATTCACTATTTCCCTGACGCCTGCTGTAGTCATATATTAGTGTGCCTGTGACACCATCAAATCAGAGCATTGCTTATGTCATTGCTAAAAATGGCTGTGCATGCTCACTCAACCCTGGATATATAGCTAAGGCCTGTCACTATGCACCATGTTTTTAAATGTCTAAAGATTACGCTATCTGCAAGCCTAGCAGCTACCATGTTCAGTACATACTAGTTACAAAGGATGTATCAGACTGATTTTACTTTTATTTTCTTAATGTAAACTAAGAGCCATTTAAGTCTGAAAGTATGTTTATGAGCAAACTTGGCCTCTGTGCTAAGTGCTTTCTGCCAATTCTGGTGGGGCTTGTAGGCACCTAGCCACTAACAACTGATCTGACACTAGCAACTCATTTCATAGGCCACTGAAGTCAGTCATAACTGAAAGCTGTCATCATACAGGCTCGATTTTAAGCCAGTAACCTGGTAATGAGAGACTTCTTCCCCATTACCAATCTCCTAAACAGGCCTTTTTATTAGGTGCTACATGTATGCAGAGTCAGTCTGAAAAATGCATTATATAGTTTGTCTAAATGGAGGTACTTTCCATAACCATTGTGCTCAAATCCTGAGCAAGAAGTTAGTGCCCTGCTGCACATTATATTTGGGCATATGGCACCCTTTGATCTTAAAGAAAGCAGCACATGATCCTATTCTCCAAGTGTGCTAGAAGAGTTGGAAAAAGCTGGAGGACACAGCATGCAAGTAGTAACAGAACTCTACACATGATTTTATTTTGAAGACTTGGATACTTAACTATAAGAAATCTCTTAAAGATGTATTAGGATGAGTATTTGTATCAGCACAGACTTCCTCCCTACCTCCAACAAATTACTCTGTTAAACAAACCCTGAAAGTTAAATTTAGTCCCATTGTTTTTTGTGTAATAGTTTCTTATTTAGGAAAGTGTGGTATTTTCCATAGGAAAGCCACGAGTTTGGAACAATACATAATCATCTCCTAAATATTTGAAATACAGGTTTTAAAAGATTATGTTTTGGTTTGCTTTTCATCAGCAGCTTGCTACTACCATAAAAAGAGTAACAAAAAAAGTTAAAAAGGAATTAGCCACTGCAAACAGATTTACTAAATACAGGATACAGAGTACAATGCTGCCATCTACTGGAGTTTTGCTGTTTGGCAGGTCTGTGATTAGAGGTACAGTTATTAGTTTCAATTTTGATCTTGCAGAAAGGAAACTAAAGTGTGATTTTTTTGGAAGCATGTTGTCATGAAAATAAACCACAATCACATACAGTGGTTCTGACACAAACGTATACATTGGGGAGGTCAGTGTTAACTAGGATTTTGTTATCTTTAGATGTGAATATAAATAATTTATAAAATGTTCTCAGGAAAGAATGTTTTGAGCCATTCTTTCTGCCAGGATACCTGTAGGAGTGGGCCTTAAAGGGGATGGGAGTCAGGATACAGATTATTTCTGGTGCTTAACCATAATGGGGTAGGTGGACACCTTACAATGAGCCCTAATTTTGTCATCACCCCTCAGATGCCCACAGATGCAAACAGATCTCAAGAGATATCTGCAGGAAGCGTATGCTCTGGAAACTCCCTGGCTACATCTAGACTGGCATGATTTTCCGGAAATGCTTTTAATGGAAAAGTTTTTTCGTTAAAAGCATTTGCAGAAAAGAGCGTCTAGATTGGCATGGACGCTCTTGCACAAAAGCACTTTTTGCGGAAAAGCGTCCGTGCCAGTCTAGATGCGGTTTTGCGCAAGAAAGCCCCGATTGCCATTTTCGCCATTGGGGCTTTTTTGCGCAAAACAGTTTTTAGCTGTCTACACTGGCCCTCTTGGGCAAAAGATTTTGTGCAAGAAGGCTTTTTCCCAAGTGGGAGCAGCATAGTATTTGCACAAGAACACTGACAATCTTACATTAGATCGTCAGTGTTCTTGCGCAAATTCAAGCAGACAGTGTAGACAGCTGGCAAGTTTTTCCGCAAAAGTGGCTGCCCCCATGTAGTCTGGCATATGCTTTCACTGGACCTCTCCTTAACAAGTTTTAATAGGACAGATAATACATCCTAATACATAAGCCAGTAGAAAGTTAACATTGCTTGCCCTTCCTTTCCCAGCTCCCACCTCCTTGGTGGAGGAGTTGGCATGTGATTATATACAGCGTCATTCAAACCTTTAAGCAAAACTTATTCCAGTATTAAACATTCACATAAGGAAATTTAAGTCTGGCTTAAATAACCCTGCTATTATAGGTGGTACATGGAGGGGGCGAGGGGAGGGGAGACATATGCAGTCATGTGCCCCCCTAGATGGGTCATGTGCTATTCTAGAGTTTATTGTTGAAGCCATGTGCCTTTACTCTGCCCCTACCAGAACAGGCTTCCTCCATCCGCTGTCCTTGCTGTTTTCCCAGATTAAAATAAGTAATCACCTACTCCACAAAATGCTAAGTTTTAGACTACTCTATTAGAAGAGATATGGGCTTCAATTGTTTCCAACCCACAAATTTAGGATCTAAATTTTAAGTTTTAACTTGAATTCCATCTAATTTTGGAGATCAATATTCTTATGGGTAGCAGAGAATGAAGCCTCCTTCTTATTCAGATTTGATGTTTTCACTATGAACTGCAATAATATATATTGTTCATCTATATAAAATTCTCCTCTTCAGCCAAGTCAGTGGTGTATGTTGCCAATAAAGCAATAGTTGACTCTAAAGAAAGCTATGTGTCAGTGCTGCACAATTCTTTATCTGTCATGGCAGGCAGCCATGATAGCATCAAAAGTTCATACCAATACAAACGACATGACAGCTTCATAAATTAGGAAGCCTACATGTGGTCAAGATTTAACAAGGAGCATACAAAAGCATTGAGTCTTCAGAAAGAAAAGTTGGCAAAATTATAAGTGGAGCTCGCTTTCCTTGCAGGGTATATTTGAATAAAATAATTTTAAAGCAAGGGCACCAGACTTTGAAGTAGTTCCCTCCCGCCCCCCCCCCCCCCCCCCCCCCCCCCCCATTAATTTCAGTGAAGTTACTCCCAGTTTTACACTAATGCAAGGAAGATCAGGATTTGAGTCAGTTTGCCTTTTTTGACTTACTATCCAAAAAAAAAAAAGTCACTTTGGTACTTTACTAGATGCAGAAGTGCCAAGCATCATGGACCTTCTCCGGTGACTTTCACTTGACACAGATGTAACTAAGGCACTGAACAAAGAAAGCACAGAGTAAGAGTAAAATGCTACTGGAAGCATGGCAGTTTACACCTATTTTATATAAATACCAGTGCCTGAACAAACCAGTGGAGAATCTGGTCCCTACTACATATTGAAATACCAAGTTAGGAATGCCACAGACCCAGGGTTGTGAGTTCAATCCTTAAGGGGGCCATTTAGGGATCGGGGAAAATCTCTCAGGGCTGGTACTTGGTCCTGCTTTGAGGGCAGGGGACAGGACATGATGACCTCTCAAGTTCCCTTCCAGCTCTATGAGATGGTATAGCTCCACTTTAAAATGGTTGTATAGCTTCTTGTTACTGAAGTTAAACATATGAGGGCAAAGCTTTCATGAACTATTCGGAGGCCAGATTATATCAGAGTGACAAAGTGGGAATTGTATTCACTCTGTTCACTTTGTTGCACCTGATTTCTACTGTCCTGTGCAGCTCTTTTGTAACTCTTTGTGAGCATGCCTCAGTTTCCCAGTGCCTGGCTGGGGATGGGAGTTTTGGGTGAGACTCTCACTGAGGGGAGGCTGCCCAGCCCAGCAGGTACACAATCTCTGCTGGCTTAGGATGCAGGGAGGTTGCCCAAGCTCTGGATCCTTGCTCTCCCTGAGATGGATTGTAGTGACTGCTACTGGTTCCTGCACCAACAAGTCTGTTCTACACTGTATCCCTGTGAACTAATAAACCTTCTAAGAAACAATGAATAGTCTAGTAGCACCTTAAAGACTAACAAAATATGTAGATGGTATCATGTGCACAACCCACTTCAGATGAATGGAGTATTAAAAGTCCAGTTCCAAAATAAATAGGGGATGGGGGGAGGGGGGCAGGAAGAGAAAAAATGGTGAATTAGAGTGTTCATGTTACAAAAACCTGATAAGAACAATTGCAGGTTCTCTAACTACCCATTGTCTCATTAAGTCATTAGGATGTAGGAAGGTAGTGTGCTAGCCAGGTAATGTCTTTATTCATACCTTTGTGATGGCTCCCAAACTTGTAAATGAAGTTAAGTGGGAACTTAGAAATAAGAAACAGGAAGCATTATCTGCCATAAATGTAAACAAACTTGTTTGTCCCAGCAAGTGACTGAAGGAGGACTGAGCAGACATGTGGGCTCTAGTTTTAGATTTTTTACATGACGGCACTCACAAATGTAGAATTATTTATTTTGTTTTTAAGATGCAACTTGCACATTCACAATAAAGGGACTGCACTACAGCACATTTAGGAGGTTAATTTAAAAATTCTATTTGATATTTGCACTGTAAAGAGAAAAGAAATAGTAAGTGAGCACTATACACTTTGTATTCTGTATTACTGAAGTCAATATTTGAAAATGTTGAAAGCATCCAAAATATTTATACTAATGAATTATATTAGTAACATTTAATAAATCATTTGCCAGCCCCACTTTAAAAAAAAACATTTAGTTAATTCCATCTAGAACTATGCAAAGCCAACATTTTGTACTTGAATGAAACCTTTCTGTAAATACAACTCAGTGTCCATTAAGATAGTGAGGAAGGAAGCTGAAGTTTTATCAATAAAGCAACACATACAAAATCCATTCATGTCAACTGCAGTCAATAGTGCTATTTAGCTGTAGCTAGAATTTGACTCGCTTTATAAAGTTGCTTGTTCACAGAATCAGATTCTTTACTACAAGTGCAAAATGTGGGTTCAGAAGACTGCAGTGAGAAACACTCAGCTTTCTATTTTTTTGGAATTTAGAATCATTGGAAAACTAGATTTAACTCTGAAAGAGACAGGTGAAACTTTTATATGTCACTTGCGAGACAAATGTCTTGCACAAGCTCAGCTGCAGGCAATGTAATTAGATGTGGTTATTCTTAAACCATTGGAAGCATGTGCATATAATGCCAAGTTTTCTGCTTGTTTGTGTGGGGGCTACTTTATTGACATTAATGGTGTTTTCCCTATTTAAGTCACCATAAATTAATACCATTTAAAATGCTGTGACTAGGCATACAACATAATTTATTGACCAACATGTACATGGAGAATTGAATGCAACATGATTCCCAGCTTGCAGCCTATTGACATTTTGTTACGTTTGGAAAAACATCTTAACACCTAATGAATGTGAACAATTTCAGCTAATTGTTGCTTCAGTTTCATAAGCATTTTTAGTAAGAAAAAAAGGCAGATGTTGCTAATGTTTTGTTTCAGCCTCATCCAAACCACAATGTTATTGGAAAGTCCTGGCCTACGTTACTTTCCATGTAAACCTTTGAATTATTTACTTTTTTGTATTATTCAGCATTTACAGACTCCATTATTTTGTAGGGATTCCTCCCACACACACGTTAATTTATAGAGGAAACAAGCAGTTTTAAAGATATTCCATTGGAAGCCAACATCCTCATTGGTATGAGACATCAAGAAACAATGGCTTTAAGTATTACACTATGCAAGTAAACCACACTGGAGGCAACACAGTGTGATGGGATCATATACTCTGATTGTTTTGCTAGGATGTAAATAAAGTTATTCTTTGCAATACTTTAATTCTACCAATATTGTATACTATAGATGTGCCATGCCTTCACGTTCCCTTCTGGTGCTCACACAGGTGAATGCCATACATTAAAATATATTTATATATTTTTAAACACCTTTATTTGGGCTATTAATCTAAAATTAAGGGCATAAATGTCTGCTAAGTGAAGACAGGCCAACTTCAGAGGTTACCATTGTGTGGTAATAGCCCTGATTCTGCCAGCTTCACTTGTGCTTATTGTTACCTTACTCCTGGAATAGTCCTATTAATTCCTAAAAAACTACAACTCACCGTAAGGGTGACAATGTACATTTTGCACTTAGTGCATGCTCCACTTTTCAGTTGAACACAAGTTCAGTCAAGTATTAATTAAAATTCCCTGACACACACACACACACACACACAGAAAACCCCCCCCCACAACCACCACACATTTCCTATTGTTTCAATATGACAAGTTATTTTGAGTCCATAACTAGTCAGGTCCCCCCTATTAGTAAGCCACGCAAGTACTCCTTGCTCTTGGCATTAGCAGCCAAGTTCAAAATGACTACGTGGCACACTGAAAGCAGAGGAAATGCATGAGGACAATAGATGTTTCAAACTACCTTTAAAAAAAAAATGATGCTTCCAGTCTTACTGCCAACTGTTGGAATGTATTCTACAAAGTGAAACATTTAAGGGAACAGAAGTTTAAAAAAAAAAAAAGTAGAAATATTGTATTTGGTCATCAACCAGAGTAGGATGACCACTGGCCTGTATGTATCCCAACTCAGCTGTGGCACTGCAAAAGGCCCCCCACACAGGTGCCCGCCAAACATAGGAGTTTTCTGTGCATTGTGTAGAATTTGTCTTCTGGGTGAGTATGTATTTAGAGGAACTAACTCTAGCACTAGATCCTAAATGCTGGCCTAGGATGATCACTCCAGTTTCAGCTGCAGAAAATAAGTTTGGGACTGATTCTGCCCCAGCCTTTCCAGGCAGCCGGGAAGTTTTGGGAATATTGTTTTCCTCTTACGATATTACAGCAAGATCCCAGAAGGTAATTTATATAAAACCTTTATTACTGTGTAAATTTTTAGTATGTTATAATGAAAATCACTTTACCAATCATTGTTACCACTCAAACTTTTCATTATCCCCTCTTATGCACGCTCATTGCATGACTATTTTGAACTCATTTAAAAAAAAAACAAACCACACACACTAACACCACCCACGGTCCACCCCCCACCAGAAATGTCTGCATATAGGCCTGAAGTAGCAGCACAAACTAGTGCCTACAAATCAAATTCATGGGTCACTTACTGGAAATAGCTTTTTAAATGTTTAAGAATCAGGACCCAGATATTCTGAGCTATTTGGCACCTAAAGATATGGCTAGAAAGCAAGGTTCCCTCAGCCATCTCATGGACAATCCTCCTTATTAGCCCAGGGCTGCCTAGGGATTACCTCGGGGGTGGAGGGGAAAAGGCTCTCTGCGCTATAGGAGTAGCCAAGGGAAACCTGGAACTCACTCTAGGTTGCTATTGCTCCTTATGTCCCTTAGAAGTCTACCCTGGTTGCAAGGGCGCCATTTTGGGAGGGTAGTGGGAGAAGCAGCCATGCGCTCCAGGACACAGCTTGCTTTTCACCAGCCAGGTGAAAGGTATGCACGGATTGCAAGCACTTTTCCCCTCACTCTTACCATCTGGGGAATGAGATTAAAAGCAAGCTGCATTCCGGAGTGCATGGCTGCTGCCCCACTCCCCCCCCCCCCCCAAAATGGCACCCTTGACAGGCTGACCCAGACTGCAGTACATTCAGCTGTCACCAGAACAAGTTTCTGTAGGTGAACACAGTTGGCTTAGCATTACATTACCTTGAGCAAAAATATATGCTCACATCCCATCGTCTACCCATTTCATTTAGCTATGCTGCCATCTTTAAGCTACTATGCTTTCCTCTTGTGTTTGTACCTCCTGCACCTCTTTCCCTCCATTTTCCCCTCTCTCATTTGAATACATCTTTTCAATGGTTGTCTTCTCATCTCAGCCTTCACCCAGTCTCCTGCCACTATTACATGCTGTGTAACCCCGCCAGTGAAATGTCCTCTGCCTCCTCACCATCCGTCTGACATAATATTCTATATGCTGTATGAAAATGCTTATATCAGTGTCATAACTGAGATATGCTTTATGTAAGATTGTTTATGTAACATATCCTTGGAAAGGTTATGACTTACTGGCTAGGATTACCTTATTGGCATGCATGCCTCACTTCTGTTTCTGGAGTTAGCAATGTGGATGGTAGATTCACATTGCCAAAGTGTGCTTGCTGGGTGAAACCAATTACCTGCCCTTCAGATACAACAGTGAAAAGGTCGGATAGTGCTGATGGCCCATCAGCAAGAGACAATGAACCGTATAAGAGCTTAACCGTCTTGTGAATGAGTGGGTCAGTCTGGGGTCCTACAGAGACATGTCATCTGATCCTGGAGTCCATCTTGAATTCTATAGTTTTTCAGTGAGAAGCTGGGGGTGAGAGGATCAAACTAGAAAACAAAGGACTCTCATTTTATGCAAATCCTAATCCTATGCGGGGAGGGGGAAGTAAGGTAATCCAGGTCATCAGTCTCAGCTACCCACCCAACCTGACTGCTGGATACAATTAAGACTGAACTGGGGGAAAGATCTGGTCCCATTCTGGATGGGCACTTGACCTGTGAAGATTATTAGAACCACATTTAAGGTATGTTAAAATTAGATAAACGAGTTGAATAGTTGATGGAAATTCCATCAACTATTCGATGAGTCAATCAGGGCGCTTCTGCTTGGAAATGTAGCAAGAGCCTGCCCAGCTGTTGCTACATTTCAAAGGCGGAAGTGCTGTGTGGCTTTCCACCTTTGAAATGTTCAAGAGCCCCACCAGGGACTCAGACATTTCAAAAGTGGAATGCTGTTGCTGTGCCCCTCCCTTCTCCCACAGAGCTGGAGCTGGGGAAGGCAGGGGGAGGGGAGCGGGCAGGGACAATTGGCTTTTAAGCAGGTTTTTGCTTATTGTGATATATAGCGTGAAATCTTAGATTATAGGACTGGAAGAGACCTCAGGAGGTTAAGTCTAACGCTCTGCCCAAAGCAGAAGCAATCCCAACTAAATCAACCCAGCCAGGGCTTTGTCAAGCCGAGACTTAAAAACCTCTAGGGATGGAGATTCCACCACCTCCCTAGGTAACCCATTCCAGTGCTTCCCCAGCCTCCTAGTGAAATAGTTTTTCCTACTATCCAACCTAGACCTCCCCCACTGTAACTTGAGACCATAGCTCCTCATTCGGTAATCTGTCACTACTGAGAACAACCTCTCTCCCAGCCTCTTTAGCTACCTGAAGGAGAATTCCAAAGGCTGCTATCAAATCCCACACCACTCTTCTGTAGACTAAATAAGACCAAGTCCCTCAGCCTCTCCTCAAATCATGTGCTCCAGACCCCTAATCATTTTTGTTGCCCTCCGCTGGACTTTCTCCAATGAGTCTACATCTTTCCTGTGACGGGGGCCCAGAATTGAATGCAGTACTCCAGAGGTGGCCTCACCCGTGCCAGGTAGACGGAATAATCACTTCTTTAGAACTGCTGGCAATGCTCCTGCAAATGCACCCTAATATGCCATTAGCCTTCTTGGCTACAAGGGCACACTGTTGACTCATATCCAACTTCCCATCTACTGTAATCCCCAGGTCCTTTTCTGCTGAACTGCTGCTTAGCCAATTGGTCCCTGGCCTGTAACAGTGCTTGGGATGGAAAAATCCCAAGTGCAGGACTCTGCACTTGTCCTTGTTGAACCTCATCAGATTGCTTTTGGCGCAATCCTCCAAATTTGTGTGGGTCACTCTGGACCCTATCCCTGCCCTCCAGTGTATCTAACTCTCCCCCATCTTAAAGCTCAGCGGTGAACTTGCTGGCTGTGTCTACACTGGGCCACTTATTCCAGAAAATCAGCCGCTTTTCCGGAATAAGCTGTGAGCTGTCTACACTGGCCCTTGAATTTCCGGAAAAGCAACGATGCTCTACTGTACAAAATCAGCCGCTATTCTGGAAAAACTATTCTGCTCCCGCTCGGGCATAAGTCCTTATTCCGGAACACTGTTCCGGAAAAGGGCCAGTGTAGACAGCCCAGTAGTCTTTTCCGGAAAAAAGCCGTGATCGCGAAAATGGCGATCAGGGCTCTTTTCCAGAAAAGCGCGTCTACATTGGCCACAGACGCTTTTCCGGAAAAAGGGCTTTTCCAGAAAAGCAGCCTGCCAATGTAGACACTCCTTTTCTAGAAAAACTGAAAACGGAATAGTATTCCGTTTTAAGCATTTCTGGAAATTCATGCCAGTGTAGACACAGCCGCTGAGAATACAATCCATTCCCTCATCCAGGTCATTAATAAAGATATTGAACAAAACTGGCCCTAGAACAGTCCCTTGGGGCTCTCCACTTGATACCAACCACCAGTCAGACATAGAACCATTGATTGCCTGTTGAGCCCAACAATCTAGCCAGCTTTCTATCCACCTTACAGTCCATTTATCCAATCCATACTTCCTTAACTTGCTGGCAAGAATACTATGGGAGTCCGTATCAAAAGCTTTGCTAAAGTCAAGGTATATCACATCCACTGCATTCTCCATAGCCACAAAGCCAGTTACCTTGTCATAAAAGACTATCAGGTTGATCAGGCACTACTTGCCCTTGGTGAATCCATGCGGACTATTCTTGATTATTTCCCCCTCTTCCAAGTGCTTCAAAATGGATTCCTTGAGGATCTCCTCCATGATTTTTCCAGGGACTGGGATTAGGCTGACTGGTCTGTAGTTCCCTGGATTGTCCTTCTCTTTTTAAAAGATGGGCACTACAGTTGCCTTTTTCCAATGGCCCCGGCCTTTCCCTGATCTCTGTGGCTACGTCTAGACTGGCATGATTTTCTGCAAATGCTTTTAACGGAAAAGTTTTTCCGTTAAAAGCATTTGCGGAAAAGAGCGTCTAGATTGGCATGGACACTTTTCCGCAAAAGCACTTTTTGCGGAAAAGTATCTGTGCCAATCTAGACGCGGTTTTGCTCAAGAAAGCCCTGATCGCCATTTTTGCCATCGGGGCTTTTTTGCACAAAACAATACCGCGTTGTCTACACTGGCCCTCTTGCGCAAAAGCATTTGCGCAAGAGGGCTTTTGCCCGAACGGGAGCAGCATAGCATTTCTGCAAGAACACTGACAATCTTACATGAGATCGTCAGTGTTCTTGCGGAAATTCAAGAGGCCAGTGTAGACAGCTGGCAAGTTTTTCCGCAAAAGCACTTGCTTTTGCGGAAAAACTTGCCAGTCTAGATGCAGCCTATAAGTTTTCAAAGTTAGTGGCCAATGGCTCTGCAGTCACATCAGCCAACTCCCTCCGTGCCCTCCTATGCATTAGAACCACACTGTTACCTGTTAACTAGCTTCTTTAGTTTATCTAGCTTAAATTACGTGCTTTGTATTTTCTTAGTAATCACCTTTTGTTGCTCTCTGAGACCACTTTCATAGCTGGCTTATCGTATAACCCAGTTGATGTAATTTCTAACGCGGGGTAGCGGGGGGGGGGGGGAGGAGGAGGCTGTATATATCTTTCTTCACAATGAGGGAGAAAGAGAACATCATAAAATCTTGGGCTTGTCCCCATGGGGAAGTGAACATCTGGGTACTGGAGTAAATCCTTTCAGCGAGTTCTCGCCAAATGGATCTACAACGTGGTGTGGCCTTGCCTTTGGGGTTTTCTGATGGAGATTGGAGAGCCTGACTCAGCAAGAACAGGGAATAGGGACAGGTCTGCTCACAACTGGTGGGAAAAATGGGGGCAACTGCACCAGGGCCTCTTGATTCTATAGGACCCAGGGCTCTTGGCCACTGCTGCCCCCAATGCACAGAGCCTTAGGCCCTTTAAATTTGTCACCGGAGATCCATGCAGTATGCTCCAGGTGAGCTCCAAAGGCCGGGGAGAGGGGAGGAGACGGTGCACCGTGCTTTGGGCAGCCCTGAGTGATAGCTTCCCCAGGTCCTATCCCTTCTGTGGGCATGGGGCTGGTTCTCCCACACCTTGCCCATGGGCCCAGCCTGCCTGTCGGCTGTCCTGCACAGGGGTCTCAGGCTGGCAGAGAAAGAAGACTCAGTGACATCTAAACCTCAGGTTACATCTCAGGGGTCTCTGTCCATCCCACAGTCTTCTGTCTTTTTGCCCCAGTCATTCTCCCATTGTCCTTGCCCCCATGGATAATGGTATAGCTATGCTATCAGCTAGAGAAGACTCTGGAAATATTCCTGCAATACTCTCCGCCCTCCCCTATCCCCTACCCTCCTCCGGCCTCTGTTCCTGCCCTTTGTGAAGGAGCTTTTCCTCTTCTCTTCCCAATGATGACCGTGCCCTAATCTAACCACGCCACAGGACAAAGCAGTTGTGTGCGGAGAAGCTTGGCCCTTTGACAGGAGAGTTTAGGGGACTTCCTGCTAATGCCAACTGTGGACAGAATGCAGTCTGTAGGGCTGTTGGTGTGACTGACTTCAGTGCTGGAGGACAAACTGCTATGAAATCATTTCCAGTTCTCACTTAGATCTCACCCATCTCACTCTAAGTGGCACCAAATTACACCTGTAACTTGAGACACAAGCAGGAGGGGATAGCACCCATAGAACCCCAGGCTCCCAGCTATCCCTCCAATTATTAGCTTCTCTAGCCTCTGGGATGCATGCCTATTGTTTTCTGCTGTGTGGAATGAACACTGTAAGTGTTTAGCAAGTGACTATTCATATTTAGGAAAGTCTGGAAGTGCAATCTCCTTCCCTTTTACCTCTCCCCAACCCCCTTCACTTCATGTTTGTGTGTGTGACCATAGCTCCATCTGTTGGCAAACTAAAAAAAGCACAGCCAGAATGGAAATAATGTGTCCTAACACAAGCCATTATGCAGAGAGGCCTCTACATAAAGTGTAATATTGGTGATACTGGATATTTTGGCTTCAGGTCATCCAAAGGATAGCAGTTTAATCCCAAATTTGTAGGGGATTTTTGTTAATTTACAATACATAATATTTCTACAAGTCATTACACTGAAAGACGACAAAAACCTGTTTAAAACCTAAGCACTTCCCAAGGTGTTTGCAGCCCAAACATTTTCAGTTCATTCAAAAGGGATGAGAAACAGGAGACTGACTAGAAACAAGTTCATGAAGAAGCAGTTCTACCAACACTTGAGTAAAGAGACTCACATACTCCATTGAAGGGACCAAAACACTTCACCAGGGAGGCTGTTTGGGTGAGGAGCTTATGGCTTCTCAACAGGACTTCCCTGCTCAAGTCAGAACACTGCAACTCAAGTTTGTTCAACTACTGGGTTTCTACAACATGAGGTGGAGGGACTCCAGGTTGGGGTGCCATAGCTGGCCATCATCCTGAGTTAAGAGGTCTGGAAACAGAGGGAGGGCCATCAAGCTTGTCCACTGATAGGGTCAGTAGGAGGGTGAACCAGTGCTGCCTAGGCCATGCTGGTGCTAGGAGAATGACTGTCACTGTGTCCTAATGGAGTCTGAAAAGGACCTTGTGGGTTAATGGGAAAGGGAGGAAATGCTTACAGTAGGTAGTCCAACCACAAATGACAGATGTTTGCTATGGAGCTGCACCTGTCATTATAAGAGGAGCAGGTCTGGCTGCACTTCTTGTTGTGTCAGGTTGCCAATAGGAGGACACCTGTGGGAAATGGAAAGGGCGACATCTGCCCTGAGGGACCATTTGTGGATGTTGAAGTTGCAGCTCAGGGAACCTGATAGGTCAGCAACCTAGGCAGGCCTGCCGTTGTATGTATTGGGTTATGCAGAAGTCCCAAAATTGGATAGCTCCCTATCGCAGGAGAGAGGAGTAAGCACCATCCTGTCTGTTTATATAGAACAGGCTACGGTGCTGTCCGTCAGTCCCAAGATGCCTTTGCTTCAAAGCTGGGGCAGAAATAGGAGGCATGAGCAATGCCATGGGTGGTGCCGCACATGGGATTGCCCATGAAAAGACATGCAGTGCCAAGGTTGGTATTGTGGGCAGTCACAGGGGTTGTAGGCAGCAACACCAATGATGCCCGACATGGAGCCGGTGCCATAATTTCAATGAGATCTTTAACAGCCTCTAATTTATTGGATAGGAAGGGAAGATCCAAGTCCTCCTTCAACACCTCACACACCTCAGGGAGCCTACCAAGACCAGACTCAACAGCCCTGCCCTAGGGGTCATAGTCAACAGTTCCAGAACAGAGGGGCTGAGCCTGTGGTGATCCCACATGGACTGCACCATCACCAGGTCTCAACTGGTCTTCTTGGCCAGGAAACAGCCATGGTTGGTCCCCCTTCCTCTATGGGGCTGGAGACTGGGGTTGGGATTGGTGCTGTGCTGACAAAACAGCCTTTTGTGTCGGGGAGCAGTGCCAGCGCTCCTTGTGATCTTCTTTTCACAGTGCCAAAACATCCCTCACCGAGGCTGATGCACCACGTGCCAGGGGATCCAGCACCATGTCCTGCAACTGAGGCTGGAGTGCAGTCTCCATGAGGAGAAATGTAAGCCTCTGGTCTCTTTCCCTTTTAGTTTGTGGCTTAAGCCCCATCAGATGCTGCACTTGCCTTAGTTCCTAAAAGAGTGGCCATTTGCAAGACAAGCAGCATGCAGGTTGACTCTGGGGATATGCTTTTTGCACAAGCTACACTATTTGAAGCCCTGGGGCCACTGCATGCCCTGAGAGTGGATAAAATTTAGAGAAAAGGAGGAGGAAGCCCCCAAAAGAACTTATGAACTACAACAACAACTATATACACTAAAGCAAATTACTTGTGAAGGAAGAGTTCAGTAGTTCTCACAACCATCACTGGCAGAAAGAAGGAACTGAATAAGTGGCAGGTTGGAGGGGGATTCCATACCACAGCATGAAGGTATCACTCTAGGGGGCTCCACAACCGACCTCGTGGATACCGGTAGGGAAAATCTTCCCGTGACCATGTTTGCAGCGCATGGCACTAATCAGAATGAACATGAGCAATCACTCAAAGAAAAATAATTTTTAGAGCCCAAATCATATCTGAGCACTTAGGTAGGTGCCCAGTGTGACCAACCTCCCCATTTTCTCTATGCTCTCTTTTCCCTCTGTTTGTATGCTCCTTGCTATAATATTGCCCTGGTGTGAACCCTTCTTCTTGAACTAAGTCTGCATCCTATCCCCAGTATACTTCTAACTTTGAAGTTTCCCCTTCATATGCCTCTCAGTCCAATTTTCAGCACCTCAGTCTATTCTTTCATCTACCCAAAGGTCCACTATCTTCCCTGAGAGCAGTATGGCTTCAGCCGCTGTAATTTCCCACTGATTAGCCATGTTCTGTTACTGCCATTTTAGACAGTAAGATATCTCACACACTCACTCTGCAGGGTTAGTCCCTGGCGGGCTGCTGCCACTATATTTACCTGCACCTCCACAGGTATTAGGACACTGCTTCCTGCCGCTTGCATTGACTGCAAATAGGGATTCAGGGCCAACCAGAGCTGTAATCCTCTAATACCTGTGGCAGCACAGAGGCAAACATGGAGGTGGGGCCTGCCAGGAACTAAACCTGCAGACTGGATCCAGCCCATGGGCCGGAATTTGCCCACCCCGAATTATACTCATGTAATGTAGGCCTGGCCTTAGACACCTACAATTTCAGGAAGTTGTGTGAACATTTTGGACAGTCTTTTCAAATTAGTTAGGTCTTTCATGCAACACCATTGCGAGACAAGTTTAAAACGGCTTTCTTTAAACTCCTTCCCTCTTATATTCAGCAAATGACCCCAGAGTGCTTTGGAAAGATGAATCAGCTCTTTTTTGTCTGCACAGCACCTAGCACAATGGAGCTTTGGGCCATTACTCGGGCTTTTAGGCCATCCAATACAAACATTACTGAAGTGATCCTCAAAACACTCAAGATGAAGCTAAAAAGTCTCAGAGGGTATGTCTACACTACAGCGCTAATTCGAACTAACGGATACAGACTAAAAAACTAGTTTGAAATAGCGTTTTGCTAATTCGAACTAGCATGTCCACATTAAGTGGACCCTGAACCGGGGTTAAGGATGGCCGGAAGCAGTGCCAGCAGGGCATCAGAGAGGACTTAGAGCATGGAGCTGCTGCCTCAGGCTAGCCGAGGGCTGTGCTTAAAGGGACCCAACCCCCACCCCGGACAGACAGTTCTCAGGGGTGCCCCGCTTGCAAAGGAGTCCTGGTTTGGAGTGCCCTGAGTGCCCACACTGGGTACATCACAGCACTCGGCCATCAGCCCGGCTGCACTTGCCACAGGCTGCCATCTAGAGAGAGGGGGCAATTGGGGGGCTGCAGGAGAGCTTCCACCCCCAGAAATCCGCAGAGCCAGACCAGTCCTCCCCGTCGGGGGCTCATACCCCATTCCTCTCTCACCTCCTTCCACTTACCCTTCCCTAGCCCCCCTTCCTGATGTACAAAATAAAGAAAACGTGTGGTCAAAAATAGAATCTCTCTTTATTGAGCAAAACTCAGGGAGACTGGGAAAAGGAGGTGGGAGAGGGAAAGAGAGAGGCTGGGAGAGGGGAGGGCAACTACAATGATCAGAGGTTTGGAAGAGGTCCCATATGAAGAGAGGCTAAAGAGACTGGGACTTTTCAGTTTTGAAAAGAGGAGACTGAGGGGGGATAGGATAGAGGTCTATAAAAGCATGAGTGGGGTGGAGAGGGTGCATCAAGAAAAGTTCTTCATTAGTTCCCATAACAGAAGGACTAGAGGACACCAAAGGAAAGGAATGGGTAGCAGGCTTCAAACTAGTAACAGAAAGTTGTTCTTCACAAAGCAAAGAGTCAACCTGTGGAACTCCTTGCTGCAGGAGGCTGTGAAGGCTAGAACTAGAACAGAGTTTAAAGAGAAGTGAGATAAAGTGAGGTTGGGTCCATGGAGTGGTATTAGCCAGGGGGTAGGAGTGGTGTCCCTGCCCAAAGTTTGTGGAATGCTGGAGAGAGATGGCACGAGACAAATGGCTTGGTCACTGTCTGCGGTCCATCCCCTCCAGGGTCCCTAGGGTTGGCCACTGTCGGCAGACAGGGTACTGGGCTAGATGGACCTTTGGTCTGACCCAGTACAGCCATTGTAAGCTCAGGGCTCAGGGTCGGGGGTCTCAGTGGACCACCTTGATTTTCATGCTCCTGGGTGGCCAGGCTGGCAGCTCTCCTGCCCTAGACGGCCACTTTCCTGTGCCAAGTGCAGAGGTCATGGACAAGGTCCACGATGTCCGCACTAGCCCAGGCGGGTGCCCGCCTCTTGCGGTCCCGGGCAAGCTCCCGGAAGCCTCCAGCCTGGTCCCGGGAAGAGGGGGAGGGCTGGGGGGCATCGGGTGGCTGTCTCGAGCCGTGCCAGGTGCAGGGTCTGCTAGCTGGGTGCTGGCAGGCTTGCACCTGGCACGGGCACCGTAGCCAGCCCGTGCCCCTTTAAGGGATCCGGGGCCGGGAGGGGGACAGTAGAGTTTCCCTGGTGTTGGCCAGAGTGGCCACCAGGGAAAGCTGGGGAGGGCTAGCCTCCCACTAGTTCGAATTAAGGGGCTACACACCCCTTAATTTGAACTAGTATGTTCAAACTAGGCTTAGTCCTCGTACAATGAGGTTTACCTAGTTCGAACTAAGCGCTCCGCTAGTTCGAATTAAGTTTGAACTAGCAGAGCGCTAGTGTAGCGCCTATCAAAGTTAATTCGAACTAACGTCCATTAGTTCGAATTAACTTTGTAGTGTAGACATACCCAAAAGGTGTAGCCCTTTTAGTCTGTAACTTTAAAAAAAGAGGAGTAGTCCTGTGGCACCTTAGGGTACATCTGCATTACAGAGAACCATCAACATGCCACTGTGGCTCTTCCAGGGTTCAAATTAGCAGGTCTAGAGAACACAGCTAATTCAAAGTGGGAGGGGGACTCTGGTCAATGTCAGTAGTCCTGTTGTCATGAGGAGTAAGGGAAATTGAAGGGAGAATGTTCTCCCTTTGCTTCCTACAATGCAGACAGCACCAAAAGTTGAGTTAAGGTACTTCGACTTCACCTACACAATTAATGTAAGTGAAGCTGCATACCTTAATTCAACCTTGTCCCATAGTGTAGACATTTATATATAATCATGAGCTTTTAAGGGCAAAACCCACTTCTTTAGATGACCTTCAGTGGATTCAGTGGGAAATGTTAGGCTGCCTGCATTTAAGAGCTTATCCCATGTATCTATTTTATTTTTAGTAAAAGGTAAAAGATTTATACAATCTGAAGAGTCTAATCCTACAGCCAGGAATAGAATTCATTGCAGACTTGCACTGCCCATGCATTAATCTGTCATATACATTCCTGCTGTATTGTTTTCCTCCTTTTGATTATCTAGCTAAAGTATTTCCAACGCCTAAATAGGACAGCCATTTCCAAATTTCTGAATCCTTAATAAGAAAATTCTCAAAGTCTATTAAATAAGAGATGCAAGTTTGCTTTAGAAAGTGTTACAAATGCAAGTAACCACCGAAAAGAACTAGGGGTTAGATTTTTCAAGTATGCCCAAGTGACTTAAGGAGCACAAATTCTTACTTTCAGTGTGACCTATGCACTCAAGTAATTTTTGCTCGTCCCATCCAAAATCACCTAAAAATTGGACCATTCACTGCTATTTTTGTTGTTTTAAAGGTCAGGATCCAAGAGTTAGTAGGGTCTTTAAAATAGGTAAGCAGAGTATTTGTAAAGAGGGAGCAGGAGGGGAGAGGAGTCTAGAACATTTTGATCACTGCCAGTGTCAGTTTCTAGCCACAATCATCTTCCTCACAGTAATTAATTAATTTAATTGAACATTTTCATAGAAAATGGAGGTGATAATTGTAGTTTCCTCTTCCTTTCAGCTAGGAAAAGTTGAGAGCCTAGTAAGGCATTTGGAGACAATTCATAGGTAGATTGCTACAAATGTTTTGCAGGTTACATTAAAACACAATTCATATTCAAGCTCTCTTACAACAAGATGATAATACACGTACAAGACTTAGCATCTATTCTGGGGAAGAGGAAGGTGGTAAGGATAACACTATCATTTAAATCTAGTCATACACGAGAAACCCACAGAGCCGAGTTTCATTTCATCAAAACAAATAGTATTGACACCTGTGTGTCAACAGAAATAGAAATTAGCACAGCTATAAATAGAATACAGTTTTGTTTTGTTCAGTCTCTTGAAGCTAGACAAAGCACGAAGTATGCACCACCCCCTTCCCAAGAACAAGGCAGCTACCCTAGTAGCATGTACTGCAATATGCCTCACACAGATTGCAGCTACAGCAGGCATGTCAAAATGGCGTCAGGAGGGCTGCATGTGGTCTCATCGAAGTTTTTTGTGGCCCGCCAGTATATTTTCAGAAACATTGAAGTGTGGCCTGCTGGCCACTTGGAGCACATGACCGAGTGTAGGTCACGCCGGCCAACCACTCTGCGCATGATGCCAGCAGCAACTACTCAGGGCCGACTGGCTGGGCAGCTCTGCGCATGGCCCCCAGCACGTAGTCACAGCCGGCTGGCCGCTGTACTCACATCGTCCCAGTGCCTAAGAAAGTGTGGCAGTGGTGGCAATGTGATGATGATGGCTCCAGAACCTAGGCATTAGGAAGGGTGGGGGGGAGGGTGCCTGCCTCTGGGGGAGGCATTAGGTTGGGGGGGAGGCTGGAAGTCCTTGCCTCTGGGGGAGGGGAGGCATTGGACCACAGCTCTTTAGCTCTTCCCTTTGTACAAACATACAATTGTGTTATTTGCATGATGTCACATATTGTTTCTCAAATAATAGGATAGCATACAGTTTTTTCCACCGAATGGAATAGAATCAAGAGTACTGGAATATATACACACACAAGCGTCTGGTTTGTGGTTCCCAGTTTAATTTTCATATATCCTGAGTTTTAAATACCTAACTGTACTACTGCGGTAATATTTATCTGATTTCCTTCGAACGTAGGCATTGCCAAATCAGCCAATGGGATCCTCTAGTCTAGTCCAGGATTCTAGCTACAAAAGTGGCCAATACAAAATGAAACAGGATGAGGTGTGAGTGTGGTCGCATATGTCCACAAGAAACGATAGTGGACAGTTATCCCCGGATAGGGAATGTTTCTTCTTCACTCCCATCAGTTTGTGGCTGGCTTATGACCTGACACATGAGTGGGTTTTAATCTCTTTTTTATCCTACCTATAGTATTTTAGATGTTTTCATTATAAATAAGCCTTCATCTTTTGAAAATCTTACAAACCTTTAACCTCACTGCTATTTAATGGCAGCGAGTTCCACAGATGAATTGGGTAAAAAAAAAAAAAAGTTTCCTTTTATCAATTTTAAATTTCTTGTCATTTAAGTAAATGTAAAAAGATACTCGGTGAAGCCAAGTAAGGGCGTACCATCGATCTTTGTAATGGCATTGTTATGGATTTCACCCAATTGCATGAATAATTATATGTTTATGCAAAAATCTCAGTCTTACAAAGTATCTCAAATTTTCACAGAAGCCTGTTCTATTTGATTAACCACTTTCTATATTTGTTTTTATTTCAACAAAACAAGTTATGTATCATGTAAAAAAAATTGAAAGTACCTTAAATTTATATTTAAATTAAAAATTATGAGCAAATAATTTTACACATCAAATTATTGTATTATATTCAAACAAGACCTGAACATTATAAAATATACCTAAAACATAATCTATAATAATAAATAATTACAACTTTCTGATAGAAGTATATTTTCTTTGGTGGCCCTGAAAGCTATCAGTTTTCATTTGTGCGGCCCTCAGGCTTTGAGTATGACATGCCTGAGCTACAGCATAGCTTGTCTGTACATAGAGGGATATCATAAAGCCCCATGACCCTCTCCACACTAGTGATTTAGCAGCAAGTTAAACACCTGTACCAGTGCAGCTATGCTAGTGCTATAAAAAAAATCAGTGCAAGCAAAGCCTGATCCACACTTATGTCAGCAGAGTTACAGCACACCAGGGACAGTGTGAAAAAGCCAACCTCCTGAGTATAGTCGCTCCTGCCTTTGCTGCACCAAAACTGCCTGAACCTCCATCCAGCACCCTAACTCTCTGTCCCAGGCTCAGGCCAGTCTCTTCCCACACTCTGAACCTCTGAGTCCAAGACCAGAGCCTGCACCCCAATCCACTGCCCCAAGCTGGTGAAAGTTACAAAAAGAGAGGGTGGGGGGTGGAGAGAGCAGGATGGGGTAAGGGAAAGGGCAGGAGGCAGGGCAAAGGTATTTGGGCATGAAGAGTATACTGGATTGCACTTAAATTCAAAAAGTGATCTTGTGCTTAAAAAGTTTGGAGACCACTGATTTACAGCATCAGGGTGTGTTGACATAACCCAAACTGAACCACTGCAGTTCCCAGGGAGGAGAGAGCCTGTCTCTCACATTTAACTTAAGCCCCATTGTTCCACCTCTCCTGCTTACCTCATTTAACACACATTCTTCCATCATGTGCTATTGACCAAGGCTCACCATCCCCTTTGCTACCTCATTACAAGCCATAAATCATTCCTTACCTTAATTAGTCTTCTGGGGAGTAGTGCAGAGTTTTACTGGCCCCGAACTTCTACAACCATTGAGAGGCATTAGCAGAAAGGCCTGCAGCACAATCTATCCAAAGAAGCACTCAAGGGAAGGAAACAAAACACTAGAAACAAAAACTCACAGAATTCTATCACCAAGCTGCTTCTCTGTTATTTATATTTTTGGAATCCAACTAAAACAGAGACTTTTTTTTCTCTACCTTGCACTTCATCTAATCATTTTCACCTGTGCAAATTGAGTGTAACATGCAACCACTCTGCATAGGAGCAAGTGATTACACACAGAAAAAACAGTGGGCAGGCAGGATTTCAAACATAAAAACAGTGGGCAGGCAGGATTTCCCCACTCACAATAGAATACAGTACAGTCACAAAGCTATACAAATTATTAATTCAATCTATAGTAATTTAATTTACTTTATTTTGTGAGTATACATTTATTACATTAATGTGGATTAATCTCCACTGTAAATCACCAATAATTGTCATGATTTAGCATTATTTCCTTTATAAGATCCTCCCACACTCCATTCTGCAAACACGTATTCATGAGCTTAATTTCCCTACTATGAGCAGTCCTGCTACCATGTTAATACCTACATACGTGTTTGCAGGATCAGGGCCTTAAGTTTCATGTAAAATCACTTCTGCCACAAGAATGGCATGATGCAACCATGCTGAGTAGCCTTGTTCAGATGCAAACCAAAGATAATTTCAGCTTCTCAGAAACAGGCTTAGCCTTTGCCTACACTGAAGCCTGAGTCAGCAAAATGTATTTCACTCAGGGTATGTCCACACTTGCCCCCTACTTCGAAGTAGGGAGGCAAATGAAGCATACCGAAGTTGCAAATCAAGCCCGGGATTTAAATATCCCGCGCTTGATTTGCATGTTCCCGGCCGGTTGCCATTTTAGAAATTTACTAGCCCGGAGTAACTGCCCGCATCTACACGCGGCAATGAAACGGGAGTCCGATTTAAAGCCCTAACTCAAATTAGCTGGTATTCCTCCTGCAATGAGGTTTACCAGCTAATTTGAATTAGGGGCTTTAAATCGAACTCCCGTTTCACTGCCACGTGTAGACGCGGGTAGTTACTCCAGCTAGTGAATTTCTAAAATGGCGACCGGCCGGGAACTTGCAAATCAAGCGCAGGATATTTAAATCCCAGACTTGATTTGCAACTTCGGTATGCTTCATTTGCCTCCCTACTTCAAAGTAGGGGGTTAAGTGTAAGCATACCCTCAGGGATATGAAAATTCCTCTCCCTATGACTGACATAAGTTAAAGTGCCATAAGCCTTTTATGCGCACAGCGCCATGTCAGCAGAGGGCTTCTCCCACCGACATAGCTTATGCTACTTGCAGAGCTGGGGTTTTTTGTTTGTTTGTGGGTTTTTTATGCTGATTATGGAAGAGCTCTCTGTGGTCAGCATAGAGCATCTTCATGAGATGCATGGCAGTAGTGCAGCTGTATAGGTGAAGCGGGGCTACTGTAGCATTCTACATATACATACCCTATCATTCTTTTCCCTCTGCCATTTTAAATAAGATAAGAAAACCAAGGTACTCATTAGAACAGGGGTGGGCAATAATTTGTAATGGGGGGCCATGCCAAGATTTTGGTAAGTGGTCAAGGACTGCACTTCTGTGGAAGGGGTGCAGGGTCTGGGACAACAGGTGGGGGTGTGAAAGGGAGAGTGAGATAAGAGGATTGAGGTACAGGAGAGGGTGTGAGGTCTGAGAGAGAGTTTGAGTGGAAGGAGTTAAGATCCGGGGCTGGGGTTTGGGGTGCAGAGTTGAGGGGGGCAGAGGCACAAAGGGGAACCCGCTTGAGCGAGAACGGAAGCAGTCCCTGCTCACGCAGGGTCCTGACTGCTGCACCTCCCCCTTTGAAATGTACAGTAGCTGCCTGCTGCACCTCTTCCTTTCAAATGCACAATGGCAGCAAGTGGCTCTTGCCGTTTCCCCTGCCGCGCCTCTGCCTCCCCTGCAGAGAGGATACGGGGGACACACACGATGACTGGCTTTTAAACTGGCTTTCCTTAGCACCGGCTCCTGTGCCCTCCGCCTCTTGGTGCCTCTGATACAGAGGCAGCAAGGAGAAGAGGGATGGGGGGGGGGGGGCAGGAGGGAGCTAGTCGAGTAGGTACTTGACTACCCGATAAGCCTAGGCTTATCAGGTAGTCAACTAGTCGCTTACATTCCTAACTCATGCATTATTGTTATTTGTTCATTAGTTATGTACTCATCCACGATCCACTTAGCACCACCTCCGACTTTATCAGACATTCTCTACCCATGACACTAACAGCCCAGACCTCTGAAGTGACTACAAGCAAAGCAGCCTATAATGATTTATTTTTACTTTTTATGTATTAGCTTTTTAAAAATTGTCAACAATAATCCTCTGTTACAGTGAATAATACCATGATTTAGTCCAGACTTTAAAAAGCCAATTATTATATTGTCAAGCTGCACAATATACAGCTAACTTAAAATGAGGGGAAAGACAATTTATCCATTTGCAGCCTCAGAGAACTAGTTTGCAGTAACTCATCTTTCTGTGATAAATTGATAATCCATATTTTACATAAAGCATAATCTATATATTAAATATATAATTTTAAATGGTTGCCCACAAAAATCATACATGCAACATTTTCCAGAAAGATGTATAAATTACATAAACTAGCTTGGATATGACAGACAAGTGGAGACTAATAGTTAAAGCTAACACACATCCAAAAAGGCAGAAACATAGGTGAAATATACACAGACACACACAAAAATCATCAGCATGTAGGCATGCATATGTATACACATACACATGCCCATTTCTATTTATTATGTATCTCTATAGATACACAAAAATAGTATCTATAGAGAAAAAGCAGTTTAATCAAGCTGTGAGTTTATATCTGCTTATTGTATAACACAGTGTGTAGATTAGTACTATTATGCAGTGTTACACACACAGGCATAAAATGGCTGCACAATTTAGCCAAGGCCTGGCTCAGCAGTGAGTCCTAGTGCAAGCTGTACTGGAAAGCTGCAAACACTCTTTCACACCAAACACGAAAAACGTGCAGTGCGCGTCCCAAAAGAACATGTGCTCCAGGTGAGGCTCGAACTCACAACCTCGGCATTGCTCTGCTGTGTACTGCTGTATAAGTACCGCGCGCTAACCGATTGCGCCACTGGAGCCCTGACACCATGCCTTCCCGAACGCTTTATCAACGGTGTTCCCGGGGGCGGGGAACGGCGCAGAGCGGTAGCCGCTCACTCCCAGCGGCCGCGCGGACACTACTGGGGGGGAGGAGGCGCGGTGCAGGGGCGGGCCTGGCCCGGTGCCTGGCGGCGCGTAGCAGGGCCTAGCGGCGGAGCTAAGCAATGGGAGCGGTGGCTTCCTCCCTTGCCGGGTGGAGGTGCGGTGGGGGCCCCTCCGAGGGAGCGCGGTGCTGGGGGGGCGCAGTGCAAGGGGCAGCACGAGGAAGCGCGGCGCAGAGGGCAGATGGGGGGGGAGTGCGGTGGAAGAGCAGTAGGGGGCGCTGTTGCAGGGGCGGCACAGAGGGCGCAGTGCAATGGGGTGGAGGCTCGGTGGGGGGGGCGCAGTGCAATAGGGTGGGGGCTCGGTGAGGGGGGGGACGCGGTGCGGGTGCGGGTGGGCGCAGTGCAATGGAGTTGGGGCGCGGTGCGGGGGGGGCGCAGTGCAAGGGGGTGGGGGCTCGGTGGGGGGGACGCGGTGCGGGGGGGCGCAGTGCATGGAGTTGGGGCGCGGTGCGGGGGGGGCGCAGTGCAAGGGGGTGGGGGCTCGGTGGGGGGGACGCGGTGCGGGGGGGCGCAGTGCAATGGAGTTGGGGCTCGGTGGGGGGGCGCAGTGCAATGGAGTGGGGGCTCGGTGCGGGGGGGCGCAGTGCAATGGGGTGGGGGCTCGGTGGGGGGGCGTAGTGCAATGGAGTTGGGGCTCGGTGCGGGGGGGCGCAGTGCAATGGGGTGGGGGCTCGGTGGGGGGGGCGCAGTGCAATGGAGTTGGGGCTCGGTGCGGGGGGGCGCAGTGCAATGGGGTGGGGGCTCGGTGGGGGGACGCGGTGCGGATGCGGGTGGGCGCAATGCAATGGAGTTGGGGCGCGGGGGGGCGCAGTGCATGGAGTTGGGGCGCGGTGCGGGGGGAGGCGCGGTGCGGATGCGGGGGGGCTTAGTGCAATGGGGTGGGGGCTCGGTGAGGGGGGCGGTGCAATGGGGTGGGGGCGGCACGGGGGGCGCCGTGCAATGGGGTTGGGGGGCGGCGCGGGGCAAGGAGGCGGTGCCCGACGCCCCCCGTTAGCCGCGGGGTGTGGGCAGCAGGGGCTCTGCACGTCGCTGCGGCGCCCGGGCCATGGTGCCGTGCAGCGCGCGCTGAGCTGTGACCCAGCCCCAGGGGAAGGCGCTGGAGCCCGCTGGCTGGGCCCTGAAGCGCCCCCGCTGCTCTGAGCGATTTGCCCGCCGGGGGCAGCCGTTCCACGGAGCGGCTCTGGTTCCGGCTGCCTTCCTTTTCCCGAGAGCAAATCGGCAAAGCCCCGCGTGCAGCTCCCGGCAGCAGGGAGCCGCATGGATCCCAGGCCCACTCAGAACATCACTTCTCGTATTTCTGGGGGCCTTCTCTAACTTGTAACGCGCCCCGCCCCCTTCCGCACCTAAAACCGCTGTGGCAACCTGGTGTCATGGTGCAGGTGGACACTGGGGCATCAACACTGCGGGGCTGGGCCCATTGCATAGCCTTGCAGTTTGCTTGGGATTGTTGGTTGCAGGGTTAGGGGAGGGGATATTTTGGAGGGGACTTGGGTTTTTTTAACTTTATTTTCTCTTTGCACCATCTCAAGTGTAAGGGACTATGCACATGCTCCAGCATTGACTGGAATAGAAAAGAATTGGTCTCTGGAGAGAGAATTTCTTTGCTACATGTGCAAATGAAATATTTCATTGCTGGTTTATTGGTCCAACATTTGAGTGGCATTGAAATTGCCTACAGTATTTAGATGTAATTCTTCTTAATCCTGAATTGAAATTTTCCATACCAAACCAAATGATGATACAGACTAAACAACACAGTCTAAAGCATACTTAAAATAAATAATAACAAAGCAAACCTCAAACCAAAGATACTATTTTTTCCATAATCACTTCCTGTTTCACTCTGCTTATTCTAGCCCTGAAGCATTCAGTACTCTGAAAATGAGAAGAATCTTGTACTCTCAGGCACTCATAGAGCAAGTTAACATTTATTTTCAGTGAATTCAGAGCTAATGAGATTTGTAAGATTGCAGGTACAGCAGCAGTAGAAGTTTATCCATGTCTCACGGGTTCATCTACAGCATGGATTCGCAAACTGGGGGGCATGAAGAAATTCCAGGGAGGGTGTGAGGCAACTCAGTCGCTCCCCATCAAGTTTTGCAGCCCCGGTCAGTTCCTTCTTTTTTTTTTTTTTTTTGTGGGAGGGGATGGGTAAGGGTTTTTCAAAAATCAAAAAGGGGGCATGATACCGAAAAGTTTGGGAACCACTCATCTACAGGTCATCCTCTCTATAAGTCAAAAATACATTCCAAAAAACTTGGACTTCTAGAGAAACTGCTTAAAGAGGGGATTTTTTTTTCCTATGGCTGACTTCCAGTTGCAATTTTTTTTGTGTGTGTGTGCGACTCAAGAGCAGGGAATGGGAGAACTTATAATGCATCAGTTCCTACAAGCATCAACGACTTTAGGGCAGAACGGATGTATGCTGGGGCGGCATATAGCAGGGACACCCTTTATACCAAGGATTTGAAGAATTTCTCCCAATATTGCTCTGTCACTGGTATGAAGTAGCCTTTGGCATTTTTATCACTGTGTCATATCAGCCAAACCTGCTCAGAGACTAGGTTGTGTACAGTAGCACATCCACCGTTGTTAGAACTGTCAAAACTACACTGGTGCCAGAGCAATTGTGTGAGAACATCCTAGTAGATAATCATATAGTGAGAAAGTAATAGTCTTCTTGTCCATTTGATTCTTGGGTTCTCTGCAAACAAGTACTTTATGAAGTCACTCTTGCCACCTGCTAAACTTTCCAACTCCCCAAAGGCAGCTTTAACTTATGTTTCTCATGTTTATGGAATGAAGAAAGGCAGAGGAAGAGAAGCTGCCCTCACCCCTCCCCTGAGTCCCTCTGTCCCACCTCTGAGCTCTCCACACCTCACAACCCCCTAACTCTGCACCCCACTATCCCAGGCCCTGAGCCCCTTCCCACCCCCTAACCCTGACTCCTCACACCCCCTAACCCTGACTCCTACACCCCCATATTTTCAGCCTCCTTCCCTGAGCCCCACATCTCCAAGCCCCTGCCCTGACTCCCGTACCCCACACACCCAGTCCCCTGCCCTCAAAGACCCAAGCAATGCTAAATAAATCTAATATAAAGATAATGAAACTGACTTTCATGCCTGCTGAGGAACTGACCTCTGAATAATTCCACATGCCTCAGTATGATGCTAGCAATCTTCTGTAACAAGAAATGCATGTGCAGAAGGGTGTGTGTGTTTTTAAATACCCATGTTACCAAACAAAGCAACATATCTCCATATATTGTTTTTATTTCTCCCTGTTTGGCTATTATTATACATGACTCAATTTACAAAGTTATTCACTATTTCACACTAGTGCCCCTATGCAACCATTGTTGAGTTTTACGGAATGAGAAGCCAAAAATGGAAGGTGTTATAGAAAGCAGTTCATTTAATCAGTTTTTATATGTACAATACTCTGAACACCTTGTGCTCAAGACTCTTTGTACTCTAGATAAAGTGAGGACATGCTGAATTACGTCAACACATAAAAACGGCCTTTTGGTGCTTGTCATTATATAGCAGCCATAAAATAATTATATGTGCCTGACTTCTAGGTGCACAAATAGGACTAGATGGTTTTCTCCATGCATATATCACAGACAGTGGTAATATGGCCACTGTTATATTTAAAACATTTAGAAAAAGGAGCCCACATAATTACATTTAGTAATATTAATATTATAAAGATCATAATCTTCATTTGTAGATTATAAGTGGCCAATTTTTCCATTCCTCTTTGGAATACAGCAGATTGAGCAGAAGATTTTCCTGACAAATTTAACTCCTCTTAAAGATGAGCATTGCTTTTCTAAGTGACCACTGCAGACTAACTAATTTCCACTAAAAGTGGTTTTAGAAAGCTAGAACATTATTGTGTCATTCTTTTGGGATTGAGGAATATTTGCCTAAATTGCATGAAACTAATTGCAAGAAATTCTCTAATGCATTCTTGGTCTCTTCAATGTTCATTGTGCAACTGGAAAAAAGGCAGAGAGGCAGTTCCATGCATTCAGTGTAATTTCTGTCAACCAGTTGCTAATATTGCTTATATAAAGGCCGATATCAGATGACAGTGGGCCTATCTAAATTAGAGTTTGTGGTTCTGTTTTAACCCATGTTAACGGATTCTAAATTAACCTGAGATAGTTAATGTAATTGTACATGTTGCACCTCTCTAAACCAGAACTCTCTGGCTGGACCACAGATGTTCCAGGAGCAGAAAGTCCCAGTGGAGGGCTAGCAGTGGTGAGCCCTGAAGGCCAGCAGGTCAGCAGGCTGCTGCTGCAGGGTTTCCCAGTGGGGTCTGGAGCCTAGCACATGGCAGTGAAGCCCCTGTCTCTGGATCCCCTGCTACACCCCCAAGGATGGGACTGGCTACACTCCCAGCCCTGGCTGTTCTCCCAGCCACTGACTCTCCTGCTGCTGGACTGGCTGCATTTCCAGCTGCCAGCTCTCCTGCCACTAGACCAGTGTTTCTTAAAACTTTTTAAGACCGAGGAACACCAAACAATTATTTTATGAGGAACACCAAGGATTTTTTATTGACCAAAAATAGGGGTGGGGGGAAGGGCCAGGAGGTAGTTATTGAGGAAAAAATGGTCTGGGAAAAGTTATTGAGTAAAAAAAAAAAAGGTAAAAAAGGTTGCCTGCCCCTTTAAGGGCAGCCATTTTGAATTCCGTTCTCCAGTGTGCCGCGGAACACGGTTTAAGAAACACTGCTCTAGACTCTTCGTCAGCTCCCATTCCTAGCCACTGGGGCTCTCTGGTCCAGCAACATCCTGCTGGACTACAAATGTGGCTGGACCAAAGAGTTCTGGATTAGAGAGGTTCAACCTGTATTAATCTATAATAAGGATATAAAGTGACCAAAAACATTGCCACAGAAGAGTAAAAATTCTGTGCAGTTTCCCATCCCAGTGTACTTCCCCTAAATTAAAATGTAGTGTGAATGGAAAGATCTCTCATCGTACAACTTGCCAGTAGTTTGCAGCAGGACATAGCACTGCAAAGCCTAAAACATTTTATTATTTCAAATGTTCAACTTTTTTTGGTGCCATGCACTATATGTAAAAGCATTCCAGCAATACATGTGAAAAATTAGTCATTTTTTTTAAAACCATGTGAAAATATACCAGTAATACTGGTGTAATTACCGGTACCAGTACAACTCCATGTGTGGATGCTACACTAACCCCGACCGTCAATCATAGCTGAAGTGTGTCTGCAGTAAAACCAGCAGGAGCTGCGCTTGCATCGGTTCCGGCTACTCCTCTCATCCTAGTGGAGTACCAGTATCGACAGCAGAGCGCTCAGAGATTGATATATTGTGTCTAAGGTAGGAATGTTAGATAAGCTGATGCTTATCTGTTAATGTTATCAGTTAAACTTTTCCCCACTCCCGGGGAGGTGGCTTCAATGCTGCAATGAAACCTAAGCTTTGCTACAGACTCTGCAGTATAAAGCTTATTTAAGCTGTAGAGCCCATACCATGTGACACTTCAACCACTGAGATTTTCAGCGGTTATCTGTTTACTATTTTTATCGACTTTGAACATCCCTAGTCTAAGCAGACGCGATAAATCGACAGCTTGGTGGATCAATCATTGAAGCGTCAATCCCCAGCATAATGACTTTTTTGTTTTTGTTTTGGAATAGCCTAAATCACTTGAAGAGACAAGATAAACTGGAAAAAGACATTCTTATATGAGTGTCCACTCCTGGAGATTTTCTGTTGTAGCTATATTAGTTTAAAGTCACCCCTTAGGTTATACCAGTGTAACACTAAGAAACACTTCGATCAAATTATCTCAAATGTGCACTTTATCCCCAACATATCAATTTTGAAGCCAATCTGGCCACTTATGTGTATTTCAGTGAGAATTTAAATTCAGGGTTAAGCAGAAACCATGTTATCACCCTTTCATGTTCACACATATAGAAAAATATTAAGAAGACTAAGCTATGACAAGAAAGGGCAAATCCTTATAAATATTAATTGGTAAAAATGTCTATATGTTTATTTCTTTATAAAAGACAGTGGAAAATCCCCTACAAATTGAGAATGGAAATAGAACAGAAACTGTCCCAGGTGTTCAGAAAATGGCAAACAGATCTGTACAGACTCACTAATCAGACCATAGTAATGCCTAATAATTCACAACCAGTTCTCTGCTTATTTGCCCAGGAGGTGATAACCACAAACTCTGATCTTCCATAAGAATTTTACAATACAGTAGGCATGACCTCACATTATGCCATCAAACTTATGCAGAATCATAAACAAGAGAGAAAATTCAGAAGTGATTCTAAGGGGATGACACCAGACATCAGTGTTGCTGATGATTTTGTCACGAGTCCCATGATACATTGTTTTACTTAAACTCCCAGCTCCTGGAGTCAAGTGATATGTGATTATTTCAGCTTTCATTCTTAAAAAAAAAAGTAAATTTTTAGCCTTCATGGCTTTGAAGACAGCTTCAAAATGAGATCCAGTGCACCCTTAAAAAGCAGAAAACACACCAAATCTATTATTTTCCATAATCACACGATTTTAAAACCAATCTCATGATAGTGGATGAGGCTGAGTCATGATTTTTAAGTGTTGGGGGTTACAATACTGCAGTCTGCTAAATTAATTAAAAAAGAAGGGAGAATACACACACACACACATAACTTTCAGGCAGGCGTGCATAGTTATGTATTTTCAGCATCATTCACAACTGTCAGGCTGTATGAAAGGGAGAGTACAAGAGGGAAAGGGAGGCTTGTCTCAGCTCCGAAAGAACATCTGGCATAGCAACAGTGGTCCTAGACACACCTCCTTATGAGGCTGTCTGATACCTGATGAGCTGAGATAAGAGCTCTGCTGACTGGCTAAAAGAAAGAGGGAGCTAAATTTGGTCCAGTTTCCCTCCAGTTGGCTGCATATGAAGGAAAGGGGGGATAGAGTCCTTTCAACTTCCCGTGGCACAATCTGAGACACATAAGAGGCAGCAGAAAAGAAGGCAGGATTCGGAACACAATTTGACCCATCAGTTCTAATTTTAGCTAATTATTTCCAATTCATGGGGAAATTTGTCATGGTTGCAGTTGCCCAACAAGTTGCGATGGTTGAGATTATAGCGTAGCTATGACTCAGATGTTTTTAGCACTATGTAATCTAGCTCAGAAGGCAACTAAATTAAAAAGACTAGGACTCATATATTGCTGACACTGATGGAGCTTACATCAGTATTACCAATCGTGGGAATTTTTTGCAGAAAGAAGTCTACTGTAGACATACCATGGTGATGTCTCTACACATCTGCCCATGTAGGGAAGGGCATCCTGCTTCAGAGAGCATGTTTTGCAAGTATGACTGCTCCCTCTTGTCACTGTTTCCCTTCAAGGGTTACATTTATAAAGGCTTCAACTCAACTTCCATTTCTGCTCCCAAAATTCTACATAAATAGTTTATCACACTGACACATGTATGCACAAGATTGTACTCATACAAACAACACTCACTTGTATTTTAGCATGAACTCTGTTTACATGCACAAATGGAATTTGTAGATTAGATGCAATTATCTTCAACAGTTACTCCAGATTTACACTGATATAACCAAATCAGAAAAAGCCTAATTGCATACAAAATAAATTATATTAAATACACAAGCTAATGAGAGTGCCCAAGATAAATACCTGTATTACCAACTTTAGATAATTCAGGGATGTATACCACATTTTGGACATATCTAGACTACGCAGAACGGTCGAAAGAGGATATGCAAATTCAAAAAATTATGTCTCATGTGGCCTGCAGTCTATATTGGGAGATGGGTGAAGCTCTGGGGGCTGTCTGTGATCTCCAGCACCCTCCTCCCCATTGCCTGCAGGCTGTCTGGGCAGGAGCGAGGCTCGGGGGGGGAGGAGGGTGGGTCCCTGCCGGGAGGGCGAGAGGCTTGGGTGGGTGGGTGGATCCCCGGGTTCCCCCCCCCCCCCAATTTCCTGCGGGCTTTCTGGGGAGGGGCCTCATTCCAGGAGTTGCTCCTGCCTGCAGCTGCCCCCCTGCAGTCTGCAGCTTGTCTGGGGAGGGCCAGGCTCTGGGGGCTTCAAATGGACAAACAGACACAGACAGACAGGGACACACTCTAAAACATGAGAGAGAGAGAGAGAATCTCCTTCAACTCAACTCAATAGGCCTGTTGGCAGCAGGCAGTTTCTAACATTTTGTTGACATAGTAACAATTTTATTTCCCAGGAGCTGTGAATTTCTTACAATACCAACCTGTTGACATCTGACCTAAATTCTCTACTTGCAGTAGTAACAAGTTAAACGTCATGAACAAAGTCACTCATTATTCCATTCTTAAATACTTCAGGAATAGCTAGTTATTAAAAAATTTAAAATATCCATTTATATATAAATATATATCATTATGCAGCCACAATTCTGCCTTTCTTCCGTTAGACTGTATTCTAAACAACTGTCTAGTTAGTATATTATTTTCATGATAATGCAATTTACTGACATTTAACCTGTACCTTCAACAAGATAATGAATACAAACTGAATGATTTTCTTCCTTCTAGCCCTGCTAAAGCAAAGGTTGTATATTTAAACAAACCTAAGCAAAGATCTAGATTTTTTTTAAACTGCATCAGTTGATCATTAACTAAGCTATTAGAAAATAGTTTGCTCTACAAAATAACCTTTGGCTGATCAAAGTAGTTCCCCTTTTCACCGTAGCATGAAGAACAATTCTATCTTATCAACCAATCACATGAGCTTTGTGGTGGGAGTAACCTAACCACTCAACAAGAGTGCGTTCTGCATTCTTCTGTGCAAATTCGTTAACTTCCTCTAAAAATCGCATTGCTGGTGTGCCATGGAGCTGCTTGTAAATGTAAGAAAATGGATTGAAGAAAACAAAACTGCTTTTTTACCCCCAGTGTGCAATAAGCTCATGTAAGTAAATAAAGATATTGTTTTGCCTTGCATAGTCTCAGGATAAAAGGAAACTTCTGTAAAATTCATACAATTGGCAAAGATTAATACTTGTGGATAAAATTGTTCTTCCTACCAGAAGTCTGGCCACAGACTTCTTTTAAAAGACAGAACATGCTTGAAAATTGTTTAATAATTTAAATAAATGGACTGTGTATGTTGAGCACACTGCAATCTACGGCCCTCGTCCAAAGTTCACTGATGTCTACACTGCCTTTTCTGCTAATTTCAGTGTGCTTTGGATCTGCCTCATTGGGAGAAAAATCACATAGAACTATCTCATGAATAGATTCAGCTTATACATTTCCACTACTTCCTTCTCACTTTGAGTTTCCATACTTGGAGGTCAAAGTCATTCCAGCAGTCAGTGAGCAGCCACTCCAGCTCCCTAAGTGAAGGATGGCCCCATTGTTACAATCAAAGAGTAGCAGAAGGAGTAATACATGAGACAATGGAACAAGGAAGAGAGAAGGATGCTTAGAGAGCTAAGTTTCATAGGGGTAGCTATGTTAGTTTGTTTTAGTGAAAACAACAAGGGGTCCTGTGGCACCTTGAAGACTAACAAATGTATTTAGTCATAAGCTTTTGTGGGTTGGAACCCATTTCGCGTGATGAATCTGACAAAATGGGCCATAGCCCATGAAAGCTTATGCCCAGATAAATTTGTTAGTCTTCAAGGTGCCACAGGACACCTCTTTTTTTTTAAAAGCAAGCTAAGTTAATTTCTACCACAGCTGTCAGCTCCGTGGCCTGATCTAGCCTACCCAGTTTCCTGTTTGTAAATCAGGCTGTGTATATTAGCTCTTTTCTCATTATAATTTATGTCACTCAGGGGCGTGAAAAACACTCCTCTGAGTGGCCTAAGTTTACATTGACAAAAGCACCAATGTGGACAACGATATGTTGATGCTTTGGGGATGGTTTAAGTTATGTCCATTGAAGAGGTCTCTCCTGTCAGCCTAAAGTGGCTACACAAGCAATTTTACAGCAGCACAGGGTTTTTACCACTGTAGTCTCTTGTGTAGACAAGGCCTCAAGTAGGGAGAAAGTGACGTCCCAATCTGGCAATGCTTTCCTATAAGGTTGGTTGGCAACCAGAGAGTAGAGATGTGATCTGTGCCCTGAATGAGACGTGTCACATTTGGCAATTTTACAAGGCATTGCATAGCTTTCTCTCAGGAATGTTCTCAAGATTCAATGATATTTTGTTCCACAGATTGGCCACAGTGGTCATGTATATCTTACAGGGTGACTGTGCCAATGTCCACTATAACAATTGCAAAAAATAACTCCCAGGATGGCCTTACATTTTGTTTTAAATACATTAGGTCAGCCATCTACACATTATGTTCCCAAGAACACTCAAGAACCTATAAAATCTGATTTCTACTCTCCTATTCTGGACAGAATTCTTGTAGCGCTTGATAGATGATCCAACTCCAATTTGCTTTCTGCATTAACTGCTTGTGACCCAAAAAGTGAAAATTTTCTTGATTATGAGAAATTGAAAATAATAGTCTGGATGCAGAAGTCAAAGCTGGCAAGAAGCACATTGCCAAAAAATTGACTTCAGTTTCTGAATTCTGGAATGTTCTTAGAGATTTGCCAACAGGTTATGTCACTCAATGAGGAGTAACAGTAGTTCGAATTAGGAGCTTTAATTCGAACTACCTAGTCCATGCCACGTGTAGCCGCGGGCAGGTGTTCAAACTACAGGGCATTTAAAAATGGCGGCGCCCGGGAACATGCAAATAAAGCCCGGGATATTTAAATCCCAGGCTTCATTTGCAAGTTCGAATGCCTACATTAGCCACCCTAGTTTGAACTAGGGTGGCCAAGTGTAGGCAAACCCTTAGTCTGTCTCTGAGGGTATGTCTACACTACAGCGCTAATTCGAACTAACTTAGTTCGAATTAATTAATTCGAACTAAGCTAATTCGAATTAGCACAGCTAGACTTAAAAACAGAGTGGACCCTGAACAGAGGTTAAGGATGGCCGGAAGCAGTGCCGGCAGGGCATCAGATGAGGAGTTAGAGCATGGAGCTGCTGTCTCAGGCTAGCCGAGGGCTGTGCTTAAAGGGTCCCGACCCCCACCCTGGACAGACAGTTCTCAGGGGTGCCCCGCTTGCAAAGCAGTCCTGGCTTGGAGTGCCCGGAATACCCACACTTGGCACACCACAGCACTCGGCCATCAGCCCGGCTGTACTTGCCACAGGCTGCCATTTGGGGAGAGGCGGTAATTGGGGGGCTGCAGGAGAGCTTCCACCCCCAGAAGCCCGCAGAGCCAGCCCAGTCCTCCCCATCGGGGACTCGTACCCCATTCCTCCTTCACCTCCTTCCACTTACCCTTCCATAGCCCCCCTTCCTGATGTACAAAATAAAGAAAACATGTGGTCAAAAATAGAATCTCTCTTTATGGAACAAAACTGGGGGAGACTGGGAAAAAGAGGTGGGAGAGGGGAAGAGAGAAGGTAGGAGAGGGGAGGGCAACTACAATGATCAGGGGTTTGGAACAGGTCCCATATGAAGAGAGGCTAAAGAGACTGGGACTTTTCAGCTTAGAAAAGAGGAGACTGAGGGGGGATATGATAGAGGTCTATAAAAGCATGAGTGGGGTGGAGAGGGTGCATACAGAAAAGTTCTTCATTAGTTCCCATAATAAAAGGACTAGAGGACACCAAAGGAAAGGAATGGGTAGCAGGCTTCAAACTAGTACCAGAAAGTTGTTCTTCACAAAGCAAAGAGTCAACCTGTGGAACTCCTTGCTGCAGGAGGCTGTGAAGGCTAGAACTAGAACAGAGTTTAAAGGGAACTTAGAGAAAGTCGTGGAGGTTGGGTCCATGGAGTGCTATTAGCCAGGGGGTAGGAATGGTGTCCCTGCCCAAAGTTTGTGGAAGGCTGGAGAGGGATGGCACGAGACAAATGGCTTGGTCACTGTCTTTGGTCCATCCCGTCCAGGGTCCCTAGTGTTGGCCGCTGTCAGCAGACAGGCTACTGGGCTAGCTTGACCTTTGGTCTGACCCAGTACGGTTATTGTAAGCTCAGGGTTCAGGGTCAGGGGTCTCACTGGACCACCTTGACTTTCATGCAAACCTGCTCCTGGGTGGCCATGCTGGCAGCTCTCTTGCCCTAGATGGCCACTTTCCTGTGCCTAGTGCAGAGGTCGTGGACGAGGTCCACGATGTCTGCACTGGACCAGGCGGGTGCCCGCCTCTTGTGGAGCAGGGCAGGCTCCCTGGAGCCGCCAGCCGGGTCCCGGGAAGAGGGGGAGGGCTGGGGGGCATCAGGTGGCTGGCTCGAGCCGTGCCAGGTGGAGAGTCTGCTGGCTCGGTGCTGGCAGGCTTGCACCTGGCATGGGCACCGTAGCCAGCCCATGCCCCTTTAACGAGTCTGGGGCCGGGAGGGGGACAGTAGAGTTTTTCTGGTGTTGGCCAGAGTGGCCACCAGGGAAAGCTGGGGAGGGCTAGCCTCCCACTAGTTCGAATTAAGGGGCTACACACCCCTTAATTCGAACTAGTAAGTTCGAACTAGGCTTAGTCCTAGTGGAATGAGGTTTACCTAGTTCGAACTAAGCACTCCGCTTAGTTTGAACTAGCGGAGCGCTAGTGTAGCGCCTATCAAAGTTAATTCGAACTAACGTCTGTTAGTTCGAATTAACTTTTTAGTGTAGACATACCCTGAGTCTGTTTTTCCACTCACTGAAAATGATATCTCCAGGGCTTCCCCTTCTGGAGACGGCTTCCTCAGCCAGCCAGCCTCACAGTCTACAAACCTTGAAGGCTCTAGTGACAGTGATTTCAAACCTGTGCTTTGGTTCCCTTTTGTATGCCAGTCTTGTCCTTGATTGGCCACTTTCTCTACGGCTACTCTAGCCTCCTTGGAGGACTTCTCTATTGTCCTTTTTGTCTAGGATAGGGTGCAACAGGTCACAAGCCTTCAGCAAGGGGCATCAGGGACTGATCCACCCAGTCATAAGTACAAAAATTCACATTCACAGCCTTCCTTTCTTTCTGTCCATCCCTGTTTTCCTTCACCCATCTATTGAAGAGCACTGTTAAGGGAACAACATCCCTTTTATTCCAGAAAGCTGGATAAATGAGTTTCCCTTTCTTTACTTCTGACTATTTGATGAACTAGTTTTAAGAGAATCTTCCACCTAATTTAGTTCCTTAGTAAGATACAGGTTGGACATCCCTTGTCTAGCACCTCAGGACCTAACTGGTCTTGAATGAGGGGATTTGCCAGACCTTGGGAGGTCCCTCCCAACATGTCCCCTGCTTAACCGCTTCCCCTTCCCCTGCTGAATTGCTTCCCCTTCCACTGCAGCTGCCTTCTCCAGCCCTGGCTCCCCAGGCGGGAGCTCCTAGCTGCTATGGGGGCCAGAGCTCTGCAGCTGTGACCAGAGCTGGAGCTTCATAGCCATTGTAGGACCCTGAGCTCCATGACTGGGGCCAGAGCTCCATGGCCAGTGTCAAACCCCAAGGTCTGCAGCTGGGGCCAGAGCCTCCTGTCTGTGGCCAGGGCTGGAGTTCCACGGCTGCTGTCGGAACCCGAGCTCCGCAGCCACTGCTAGGGTTGCCAGGTGTCCAGTTTTGAACCAGGCAGTCAAGTATTTGAGCTTTTTGTTCGGAAAACAAATTGAGAAAATATAAATGTCCAGTATTTTCTAAATAAGATGTAATGTAGATTGTGATGTAATGTCAAGTGTGTTCAGCATTTTTGTTGAAACCGTCTGGCAACCCTCACTGCTGCTGACTCCTGCTACCTCCCCACTGCAGGGGGCAGAACTGTCCGCTGCACCACCTCCCTCTCCATGTTGCTCCCTGCCCCCACATAGGGCTCCTAGCTGAGTCACCAGGTGCTTTTCCCCCACCGCACTCCTGCCCCACAGCCCGGCCTCCCTCCAGAGCCTGTGGATCTGCCCATACTCCACCCTGCTCCTCCTAAACTCTGCCCCACTCTGGGCCTCCTCTCCATCCCCCTCATCTCTTCACTCCCCCTTGGGCTCTGTGATCTAGGAACATCCCTGGTCCAGCAGTTAAGGGAGGTGTACAACCTGTATAAAATCCTTTGTTATGACCAAAATCTTTGGAAACATTTTTAACATAAACATATGGTGAAATTTCATAAACAGGTCTATTGTTATGGAGATCACACAGACTAAATTAGTGTTCCCTTTTTCTAGAAGCAATGAACTTTGTTATAAACACATTAAGCTGCACTTACTAATTTAAAATAATGTCTTTGTTTCAGTGCATTAAATATGCAGTAATCTGGAATGATTACTTAATAAAGGTTTAAGAGAATACATTTAAAATACAAAAGCATTTTAGAAATACTGATTAAGAAAATGTAAAACAGAGAAGAGCTACATCATGTATTCCATAGTATTACATGTATTCAGCGAGACAACTGACTTGCCCTTCCTACAAAGTTTTTACGAATAAATCTCTAACAAACTTCAGGATATATCGAAAACCTGTGAGTTAAATTTTTTATTCCCAAATTTAGTGCTTTTAATTAGGTACCTTCGGCATGTCCAGACTTCACAATCTGGCATGCAGGGGAAAACATGCTCCATTTTCTTTAGAAAGAAATTTTAGAAGAGCGGGTTTTTTTTTCAAATGTTATTTGCTATATTTGGGTTCAAGGATTTGGTTGAAAGGAGTGAGCAGAGGGGGGAGTGAAGAGAAGATGGAGCTGGAGGGGGAGGGGCAGAGCAGAGGCAGAGTTGAGGAACAGCAGGGGTGGAGTATGGGCAGATCCACAGGCTCTGGAGCTTGCCTCCCCAAGCAGCAGCTTTACCCGCTGTGCATGGTAATAAAAAATATTTCTTTTGTCAGTGGAATAAGGCATAATGTTGAAACCCTACCGTACATGAATACAAAGGATTTCCTATTCCTCTTCATGATATCTTTATATTATAACACAATTTTCACATTAATTTGAATGTTTATTTACTGTGATATTGGTTTTAATCCAGTTCATTCAAAAAGAAATTACAAAAGAACAAAACTTCCAGGAATCATTTCTTTTTAATTATCCTAAAGCTTCCCTGTAAATGAAAGTTAAATAACCAGTTCTGCTAGTTCAGGAATGTAAATGCTTTTCATGACTGCATGTGAATCTTTGCTTTTCTGAGTAACTATTCTAAGACACAGATTTCACTGAGGGTGTGCACATTCCCCTGTGTACTGAAGGTGGGATCCTTCTTCCAGGTAGCACCAGCGGCATCCAAGGCCAGGTTCAATATCTAGGGTTCCTCTCCATCCATCCAACACAGAACTGGCTCAAGTCCCCACCTAGTAACCTGGGAAAGTCACACAACACCCCTGGGTGCCTCTGGGAGGCAATGCTCCCCACTCGCAAACAGAGTCTGAGTGGAAAAGAAACCTTTAATAAAAGGGGAGGGAAGTAACATGGCATTAATTTGGGAAAATACCACAGAGTTCATAACCAAGCAGGTTGGGCAATGTCCTTTTCCTCTCAGGTTTTTAAGTCCAATAACGTAAATGTCCCTTTCTCTGCACCCCACTCACAGTCACTGCCCTTGGTCAGGGAAGACCAGAGTTCAGAGGTGATCTGCAGAGTTTACCTCCCATCCAGAGTGGGAGGGGGAGGGAAGGGGGCGCATCACACTCACTCTGCTGGTCACCTTCATCCACCTGCTCACTGCTCTCTGGGGGTATGTCTACACTACAGCGCTAATTCGAACTAACTTAGTTCGAATTAGTTAATTCGAACTAAGCTAATTCGAACTAACGCATCCAGACTAAAAAACTAGTTCGAATTAGCGTTTTGCTAATTCGAACTAGCATGTCCACACAGAGTGGACCCTGAACCGGGGTTAAGGATGGCCGGAAGCAGTGCCGGCAGGGCATCAGATGAGGAGTTAGAGCGTGGAGCTGCTTTCTCAGGCTAGCCGAGGGCTGTGCTTAAAGGGACCCGACCCCCACTCCGGACAGACAGTTCTCAGGGGTGCCCCGCTTGCAAAGGAGTCCTGGCTTGGAGTGCCCTGAGTGCCCACACTGGGCACATCACACCACTCGGCCATCAGCCCGGCTGCACTTGCTGCAGGCTGCCATCTGGGGAGAGGGGGCAATTGGGGGGCTGCAGGAGAGCTTCCACCCCCAGAAGCCAGCAGAGCCAGCCCAGTCCTCCCCATCGGGGGCTCGTACCCCATTCCTCCCTCACCTCCTTCCACTTACCCTTCCCTAGCCCCCCTTCCTGATGTACAAAATGAAGAAAACGTGTGGTCAAAAATAGAATCTCTCTTTATTGAACAAAACTCAGGGAGACTGGGAAAAGGAGGTGGGAGAGGGGAAGAGAGAGGGTGGGAGGGGGAAGGGCAACTAAAATGATCAGAGGTTTGGAACAGGTCCCATATGAAGAGAGGCTAAAGAGACTGGGACTTTTCAGTTTAGAAAAGAGAAGACTGAGGGGGGATAGAATAGAGGTCTATAAAAGCATGAGTGGGGTGGAGAGGGTGCATCAAGAAAAGTTCTTCATTAGTTCCCATAATAAAAGGACTAGAGGACACCAAAGGAAAGGAATGGGTAGCAGGCTTCAAACTAGTAACAGAAAGTTGTTCTTCACAAAGCAAAGAGTCAACCTGTGGAACGTCTTGCTGCAGGAGGCTGTGAAGGCTAGAACTAGAACAGAGTTTAAAGAGAAGTGAGATAAAGTGATGGAGGTTGGGTCCATGGAGTGGTATTAGCCAGGGGGCAGTCCCCGGGTTACGTACAAGATAGGGACTATAGGTTTGTTCTTAAGTTGAATTTGTACATAAGTCGGAACTGGCTCCAGATTCAGCCACTGCTGCGGAAACTGACCAGGGGCTGACTACAGGAAGCCCGAGGCAGAGTTGCTCTGCCCCCAGCTTCCTGGAATCAGCCACTGATCAGTTTCAACAGCAGCTGAATCTGGAGCCTGGGACAGAACAGCTGGGGTGTTGGACGAAGCAGTACAGATTATTAATTATATAAAAACTCGACCATTACAATCAAGACTGTTCAAAATTATGTGTGAAGATATGGGTAGTCAGCACACAGCCCTGCTTCTACATACAGAAGTCAGGTGGCTATTACGAGGAAAAGTGCTGGTTAGATTATTTGAATTGCGTCATGAGCTCTCCATAAATCTGATGGATCACAAATTCCAACTGTCTGATTGTTTAACAGACTTTTTGTGGTTATCTAGAGTTGTGTATCTTGCAGACATCTTTACAAAACTAAATGAAGTAAATCTGTCGTTGCAAGGAAAGAATGTAAATATTTTTAATGCGAAAGACAAAATTTTGTCATTGTCACGGAAGCTACAGTTTTGGATCTCATCTGTAGGACGAAATGATTTGGATTGTTTACCAACTCTGAATGATTTCCTTGAAGAAAATGGATACAAACTTGATGAAGATATTCGCAGCAACATTGCAGATCATCTCCGCGATTTATACATGAACATCATTAAGTATTTTCCAAACATCAATGACAACAATAACTGGATTCGAAATCCATTAAGTTTAACAGAAAAGCCAGTCAGTTTTTCTACACAAGATTATGAAAACCTAATTGAAATCGCTTCAGATGGCCAATTAATACAAAAATTTAAAGAAGTTTCTCTGATTACATTTTGGAGTGAAGTCAAGAATATTCATCTTTATCAAGACGTGCAATTCGTCAGCTGTTACCCTTTGCCAGTACATACTTGTGCGAAACTGGGTTCTTGAACTATGCATTAATGAAAACGAAATACAGAAATCGACTGAATGCTGCGCCAGATATGCGAATCCAACTTTCTAGTATTAAACCAAATATAAAAAGAATTTGCTAAGAAAAGAAGAAAAACCACTCTTCGCATTGAAAACTATGAATATAATTAATATTATTTGATAGTTTTATTTTTTGTACATATTTAATATGATTTTTGTTGAATATAAATGAATGGTGTTATATTCAATATGTTGAATTTAAATGAATGGTGATCTCATGACCGTATTTAGCTTATTACTACGAATTGTGGTGTACTGGCAGTCTGTGTGTGTTTGGGTGTGTTTTTTTTTTTTTGCTCGACAAACTTAATCCCTGGCTAGGGGATTCCTTGAAATTTTTCTGAGTTTGAAAGGGTTCCGTGGTCAAAAAAAATTGGGAAACACTGACCTACAGCAGAGCAACACAGATACTGAAAACAGCTAAGTTCTGGGAAGGCTCAAGCACAGGAACTTGACATAGCACTCAGGTGCACAGCCCCAAAGGGATCAAAAACCCCAGCTAAATCTGTCTTCCTCTGTATAAAAGTTTTACATAGAGAAAGCTCATAAAGTTTGCCCCCCTTTTCAATGAAGGAGAAAGCAGGAGCCCTGGGTTCAAGTCCCTTCTCTATATCACACAGAGAAGGGATTTGAACCTGGATCTTATATATATCCTGTGTGGGTCCTCTAACAATTTAAATAGAAAGGTTGGTCCAGCTAACCCTTTTCTGGAGTTAGGAATGCAAATATCTCTAGCAAATCAGGCTCTGCCGCTGAAGTAAGCTAAATGCCACTAGGGCTTAAGCAGTTCAATGGCATCTGGACTTGAGTGGCTTTGCAGAAACTAAGGTAGAGTTTAAGGAAAATACAGGCTCCTCAGTTCTCCTTAAATCACTGGTGCTGTGCATGGAAATGAAATTCGTGCATTTCTATAAAAATTAATGGTCTTCAGAATTCAGTCATGACACACACACTCTCTAATAATATTCTTCCTTTCTTTTAAAGCTCAGACGATGCTTTGAATTTTAATATTTCATGAGTTGTCTTCTATGCTACTTACAGCTCTCTAAGCATTGCAGTCCTTTGTTCCCCGCAACAAGCAGAATGTTTTTATAGGTTCATCAGTACAAAAAATAAATATTTTGGCTTGCCCTTGGAAATTTGATCTGTAATCAAATTATTGTGATTCCAGATCCTTATTTGGGATTGCTAGTTTTACAAGTATTACACTGTGTATTACCTCCTGGAAATAATGGAAATAGTTTAGTTGGGTATTTTAATTTTCTCATTTAATTTAGCTTTTATTTAAACAAATGTAAGAGTGGATATTGCAAAGATTATAATACCTACCTCTTCATAGAGGATTTTTCATCTTTAGAGCTCAACAAGTATTAAAAAAACACATCTCTTGAAACCCAGTCCAGACCCTATTTACTGGACTATACCGCTTGAGCTCTTAATAAATTAGTGTCTGTAAAATACTTTTAAATCCTCAGAGGAAATATAGAAATGCAAAATATTCCTACTAATCTCTTTAAAATATTTTTTCCAGGCACCGCCAGCAGTTGAATGTCATGTTTGTTGGAGGACCAAACCAAAGAAAGGATTATCATATTGAAGAAGGAGAAGAGGTAACGCAAAGGATATTTCTGTTTTACGATTTATTGATCTCCAGGGTTAACACATGTAACTATGGTATATGTGACATTTGCAAATTAATAAAATCCTACTTAATTCTATTAAATTGATTAGAGGTGGGCAGAGAAAATTGACAAAATCATATTCTGCAACACTTCCTAAAATTGGGTTAATTTCACTACCATTTTGTTTAGGATATAAGAACATAAAACAGTTCCAACGACGTCAAAATGTGCCCTTGCAATATTTTCAGAATGAAGCTTTTTGTTATTTCATATTTAAATGATCTTTTGTTTTGAATATTTATTGTGCATTATAGATTATAACAGGGGTGAGCAATACGCAGCTCACAGGCTGGATGCAGTTTGCCAGAGTTAGCCTCTGGCAAGCGTTCAGAAGCTTTGTTTATCTGAGCGTCAACATGTACCCTTGCTTGCAGCTCCTGTTGTCTGCTGTTTGCCATTACCACTACAGACCAACTCAAAGCAACTCCAGACCCAGCCAGAACAACAGATGCAAAATCTGCAGACATATTTGCACTGCTACAGTGATTAGCACCACACTCAGCACACACTAGATATCTGATGCCACGCCAGAAAGCTTTATACTGATAATTCAATCAGTGCAAGCCTTCCAAGTGAGACTGCACAGTGCCAACACAGGGTTCATTGCATATATAGGCAAAGTTATTTAACCAGAGGTGGCTGTATGTCATATAACTCATAGGTTGACATAATTTTGTAGTGTAGACTTACCCTAAGTGAGTTTCTCAGACCTGAAGAAGATCTCTGTGTAGGCTTGAAATTTTTTCTCTCACATCAAGAAAAGATGGTCCAATAAAAGATACTACCTCATCCACCCTATCTCGCTTTCTTTTATTTTTCCCCTTAAGCAGCAAAGAAAGGATCAAAACTGAACACTAGTTGAATAGTAATAGAGATGTAGCCGTGTTAGTTTAGTCTAGCTGAAACAAAAAACAGGACTATGTAGCACTTTAAAGACTAACAAGATGGTTTATTAGGTGATGAGCTTTCGTGGGCCAGACCCACTTCCTCAGATCAAATTGTGGAAGAAAATAGGCATAACCTTATATACCAAAGGGATACAATAAAAAAAGTGAACACATATAAAAAGGACAAATCAAATTTCAGAACAGAGGGGGGATGGAGAGGGGAGGTAAATGTCTATGAGCTAATAATATTAGAGGTGATAATTGGGGAAGCTATCTTTGTAATGGGTAAGGTAATTAGCGTCTTTGTTAAGACCCCGGCGTAAAGTGTCAAATTTAAGCATGAATGACAGTTCAGAGGTTTCTCTTTCAAGTCTGGTGTTAAAAGGTCTTTGAAGCAGGATGCAGGTAATCAAGTCGTTGAGACAATGCCCTTTCTGGTTGAAATAGCAAGAAACTGTTTTTTCTTTGTGATACTGTCTGATATCCATTTTGTGTGCATTGATTCTTTGGCGAAGCGTCTGAGACATTTGTCCAATGTACATAGCAGATGGACACTGTCAGCACATGATGACATAAATTATATTTCTGGATGAGCAGGAATATGTGTTCTTGATCTTATAACTGAATTGATTAGTTCCAATAATGGTGTCAGTAGAGTAAATACGTGGACAAAGCTGGCAACGGGGTTTGTTGCAAGGAAAAGTTCCAGGGTTGGTATTAGTGTGGTATGTCCTGTGGTTGTTGGTAAGAATCATCCTGAGGTTAGGTGGTTGTCTGTAGGAGACTATGGGTCTGTCTCCCAGAGCCTCTTGGAGTGTAGTATCCTGTTCTAGTATGGGCTGTAGTTTATTGATAATGTGTTGGACGGGCTTAAGTTGGGGGATATAGGTGATGACAAGTGGTGTTCTATTGTTGGTTTTCTTGGGTCTGTCTTGAAGTAGATGGTTTCTGGGTATTCGTCTGGCTCTTTCAATTTGTTTTTTTATTTCTCCAGGTGGGTAATTGAGGTTTATAAATGCTTGGTAGAGATCCTGAAGTTTCTGGTCTCTGTCAGTGGGATTAGAGCAGATGCGGTTGTACTGAAGGACTTGGCTATAGACGAACACTAGTTGTCACTGTAAGCCCATCTTTGCCTTCTTCGTATCTATCTGTCAAGATGCATATGATGGACTTGGCTTTTACAAATTTCTGAGAAAAAAATTAGAGGACTGCATTTTCTGGCTGAAATTAATTAAAGAGGACAACAAATAAGACTGAGAAAAGCAGGAAGTTTAGCTTTTTCGTGCATGAACTGTTTTCTGTCTCAAATCTTTTCAGTCTTAATGCTGAATCCCATCTTTTTGCACTGAATGCACTTTTCAAGTTTAGTGACTGGTTACCTGGAAAGAGTCAAATGATAATTAACTTGAAGTTCCTTGAGAAATAGAAAATATTTTTTTGTTCCCTAAGGATGCATCTACATTGCACCCTTAGCTAAAAATAAGCTACGCAATTTGAGCTATGCAAATTGTGTAGCTTATTTGGAGTGTATTTCAAAATAGCTTATTTTGGAATTTGGCACTGTCTACAAAGCACCAAATTTCAAAATAAACCGCTCTTCCAAAATGTCCCTTAATCTTTGTGGAACGAGGTTTATAGGAACATCGGAATAGCGTGCCCATTATTTTGAAAGACATTTCAAAATAATGGGTTCGCTGTCAAGATGCAGAATAACTATTTCAGGATACCGGAAGTATCCCAAAATAGCGCTGCAATATAGATGTACCCTAAATCTACACATATTATGACAACGGACAAAAACAATCAAATCTCTTGTATAACAGCTGGCTATTAAGTATTGTTTTTGAGACTACATTTATACGTGAACTGAGAATCATCCCCAGGAGTAGTTACACTTGCACTAGCTGTCATTGAGATAGCCAATGAAAATTAGCAATGTAGGCACAGTAGTATGGGCCGTACCAAGTGGTGACATAGGGTAGCCACCATGGCTGTGTCTAGACTGGCCAGTTTTTCCAGAAAATCAGCCACTTTTCTGGAAAAACTTGCCAGCTGTCTACACTGGCTGCTTGAATTTCCGCAAAAGCACTGACTTCCTACTGTAAGAAATCAGTGCTTTTTGCGGAAATACTATGCTGCTCCCGTTCGGGCAAAAGTCTTTTTCCGACAGACTTTTGCGCAAAAGGGCCAGTGTAGACAGCTGAGATTTCTTTTCCACAAAAAAGCCCCAATCGTGAAAATGGCGATCGGGACTTTTTTGCAGAAAAGCACGTCTAGATTGGCCAAGGACGCTGTTCCGCAAAAAGTGCTTTTGTGGAAAAGCATCCTGCCAATCTAGACGCGCTTTTCTGCAAATGCTTTTAATGGAAAACTTTTCAGTTAAAAGCATTTCCGGAAAATCATGCCAGTCTAGACGTAGCCCATGAGTATATGTCTGTGGGATCCGGGTAGCTTTATAGTCAACACAGTTAGCCCATGTTTCTATAGCCATTGCCTGTGCTACCATGATTAGCGTGCTAATGATTACTGTTATCAAGCTAGTGCAAGTATATCTACGCAGGTTGGGAGTCATGCCCCCAGCTCCAAATGTAGACACACCCTTCATGTTCTTTCATGTATTTAGTATTAAACAAGTTTTTCCTTAAGAAATGTATTTTTAAAACTTTTATTGCAGTGAATCAAGTGGTTACAAATTTCAGCCTTTATACAATAAATACAAATACACTTTAACATGGACAGCCCAATTTTCAAGGATGGTCTATGTAATAGGACAATAGGACATCTAAATGTGTATGTGGATTCTCAGCTCAGAATTTAGAGGGGAGGAAAATATTCAAGTGGCAAATTGAGGCCCAAAATGTGTGTGTCCTATTAAGGAGCTCACATTTAAAAGCTGGGCCCACAATCTTTATGCCAATTTAATAGCATCATTGTATATTTAAAGATAATTTGTGGTGGTGGCCTATTATAAGCAACTCTATTTATAAGAGCTTAATGTCTCAGTGATTTGAAAAAGTAAGACACTTATGCTTACCAGATTGGAGGAAATTCAGGCAGGCATGTTTGGTTTGGGAGGGAAGTTCATTTTAGGACAGTTTAAATGTGTTAAGTTCATTTTTCCACGTACAGAACTACATGCTTCTCATACACAATTAGTTGATAATATTAGAAAGTACCTTCTGTGCTTCTCTAGCCCGGTGCTTTTCAGCCTACAGTAACATTTCCCGAGGGATTCACCAGCATGTCAGTATTTGTTAACATGCTCTGATTCTTGGAACTGATACTCTTAGCTTCAAGCCATTGTTTCTTGTAGCATCATCCTTAACCATACTCGGTTGCATCCCTTATCTTGTACTGTTTCCCCTCTCATGATTTTTGTAGATAGTAGAGTTAGAATGCCCAGTTTATCAAAAATAGGCCGGAACCACTCAAACTTTAAAAGTTTGGCTCTAAACTGTGTATCTTGAGCCCACCATTACAGCATATTCATCTTTTCTAATACTGTACAGTAATCCCTCACTTAACATTGTTGTTATGTTCCTGAAAAATGCAATTTAAGCAAAACGATGTTCAGTGAATATAATTTCCCCATAAGAATTAATATCAATGGGGAAGGGAGTTAGGTTCCAGGAAAATGTATTTTAGCAGACAAAAGGCAGTATATGCATATACAGTATACGTTTTAAACAATTTAACACTGTACCCATCAATGATGGTTGTGAAGCTAGTTGATGTGGTAGAGTCAGAGGGTGGAATATTTCCCAGAGAATGTCTTGCTACTAAATGATGAACTAGTATTCAGCTGAGCCCTCAAGGGTTAACATGTTGTTAATGTAGCCGCACACCCTAGAGCAGCATGGACTGAGGCAGGAGTGAGGAAACACAACAGATGCATAGCAGTAGTTGCAAATACTTCCCTGCAGAAACTGAACATGATTAACCCATAATATCCCACTGGAGTGCACCACTTTCTCCTCTGAACAGTGCAGACACAGCTGCACAGTGCCAAGGGGTGTTTTTGTATGTGTGTGTGTGTGTGTGTGTGTGTGTGTGTGTGTGTGTGTGTGTGTGTGTGTGACAGAGAGAGAGTGAGAGCGAGAGAAACGCACAGTAGGTGTGAGACAAAGAAACACACACTATATATATATGTTTGAAAAAGAAAGAGGCAGACAAAGTTGTCTATTGCCCCTTTAAGTATGCTGACCCACTTCAAGTACACTGTCCTTGTAAGTAGACCAGGAAGTCCAGACACAGGTCTCTGTAGCTGTGATATCCTGTTTTTGGAGATGGGCTATAGAGTGAGGGGCTCGATTGTAATAAACAGGGGACATCCTGACACCAACACCCCTCTCTCCTCCCCACTGAACAGCAGTCAGGAGACTCCTGGGAGCGGCTCAAGGAAGATGGTGGGAAGAACATAGCAGTGGGGGGATACCTTACAGCTAGCAAACTTAGGGGCTACCGGCCCATCCTGGTTCCAAACCCTCATGAGGGCAGGCTTCTCTTCCAGAAAATCCTGCAAGTAGTGGACAATGCAGGCAGCCAAATGAAACAACATTAACTGGGACAACGTTAAGTGAGGAGTTACTGTCTGTACAAAGCAAGTTATCTTTGCTTTCTCTCCACAGAAACATAGGGTACGTCTACACTACAGCGCTAGTTCGAACTAACTTAGTTCGAATTAGTTAATTCGAACTAAGCTAGTTCGAACTAACGCATCTAGAACTAAAAACTAGTTCGAACTAGCGTTTTGCTAGTTCGAACTAGCAAGTCCACATTGAGTGGACTCTGAACAGGGCTTAAGGATGGCCGGAAGCAGTGCCGGCAGGGCATAAAAGGAGGACTTAGAGCATGGAGATGCTGTCTCAGGCTAGCCGAGGGCTGCGCTTAAAGGGTCCCGACCCCCACCCCGGACACACAGTTCTAAGGGGTGCCCCGCTTGCAAAGAAGTTCTGGCTTGGAGTGCCCTGAGTGCCCACACTGGGCACATCACACCACTCGGCCATCAGCCCGGCTGCACTTGCCGCAGGCTGCCATCTGGGGAGAGGGAGTAATTGGGGGGCTGCAGGAGAGCTTCCACCCCCAGAAGCCCGCAGAGCCAGCCCAGTCCTCCCCATCGGGGGCTCGTACCCCATTCCTCCCTCACCTCCTTCCACTTACCCTTCCCTAGCCCCCCTTCTTATTGATGTACAAAATAAAGATAACGTTTCTTCCAACATTGACTCTGTCTTTATTGAAAAAAACTGGGGGAGACTGGGAAAAGGAGGTGGGAGAGGGGAAGAGAGAGGCTGGGAGAGGGGAGGGCAACTAACATGATCAGGGGTTGGGAACAGGTCCCAGATGAAGAAAGGCTACAGAGACTGGGACTGTTCAGCTTAGAAAAGAGGAGACGGAGAGGGGACAGGATAGAGGTCTCTAAAAGCAGGGGTTGGGTGGAGAGGGTGCATTCAGAAAAGTTCTTCCTGAGTTCCCATAAAGAAGGACTAGAGGACACCAAAGGAAAGGAATGGGTAGCAGGCTTGAAACTAGTAAGAGAAAGTTGTTCTTCTTGACAAAGCAAATAGTTAACCTGTGGAACTCCTTGCTGCAGGAGGCTGTGAATGCTAGAACTAGAACAGAGTTTAAAGGGAAGTGAGATAAAGTGATGGAGGTTGGGTCCATGGAGTCCTATTAGCCAGAGGGTAGGAGTGGTGTCCCTGCCCAAAGTTTGTGGAAGGCTGGAGAGGGATGGCACGAGACAAATGGCTTGGTCACTGTCTTCGGTCCATCCCCTCCAGGGTCCCTAGGGTTGGCCGCTGTCGGCAGACAGGCTACTGGGCTAGATGGACCTTTGGTCTGACCCAGGACGGCCATTGTAAGCTCAGGGCTCAGGGTCGGGGGTCTCAGTGGACCCCCTTGATTTTCATGCACACCTGCTCCTGGGTGGCCAGGCTGGCAGCTCTCCTGCCCTAGCCGGCCACTTTCCTGTGCCTAGTGCGGAGATCGTGGACGAGGTCCACGATGTCCGCACTAGCCCAGGAAGGTGCCCGCCTCTTGCGGTCCAGGGCAAGCTCCCGGGAGCCGCCAGCCTGGTCCCGGCAAGAGGGGGTGGGCTGGGGGGCATCGGGTGGGTGGCTCTGTGCCGTGCCAGGTGCAGGGTCTGCTAGCTGGGTGCTGGCAGGCTTGCACCTGGCACGGGCACCGTAGCCAGCCCGTGCCCCTTTAAGGGGTCCGGGGCTGGGAGGGGGGCATAGAGTTTCCCTGGTGTTGGCCAGAGTGGCCACCAGGGAAACCTGGGGAGGGCTAGCCTCCCACTAGTTCGAACTAAAGGGCTACACAGCCCTTAGTTCGAACTAGCTAGTTCGAACTAGGCGTTAGTCCTCGTAAAATGAGGTTTACCTAGTTCGAACTAAGCGCTCCGCTAGTTCGATTCAAATTCGAACTAGCGGAGCGCTAGTGTAGCACCTATTAAAGTTAGTTCGAACTAACGTCCGTTAGTTCGAACTAACTTTGTAGTGTAGACATACCCATAGATAGTAGGGGTTCCATCCTACAAACTCTTACTCATAAGTGAAGTCCCATTGACCACAAAACCATGCTCACTCCCAGGAGAAGGGCAAGGACATTTTGGAAATATCTGTACCTCTAATCTAGCCATCCGGCACAGGTCCAACGACCAACCTGCAGGTCGATAGTGTTAGCATAGACTTAGGGATACTTTCACTTTGACTTAGCCTACACTGAACAGTTTTCCTGATATAGCTATAGCCTCCTAATTTAGACATAGCCTATACTGGGAAAAACACTATTGTGCCAATCTAACTGCATCTTCACTAGGGCTTTTGCCAGCACAGAAATGTCACCCTTCCCTCCCCCCCAAAAAATAAGAATCAATCACACATTTAGCCAACATTACTATAACTACAAAAGCTTCTAATGTAGACTTGGCCTTACATCCAGCTGTCTGTGACAACACAGGGCAATTCTTGGAACCTGGGACCAGTCAGGTGCACTTGGCCACATCCCTGTCTCTTAGGGTATGTATACACTGCAACATTTTTTTGAAATAACTCGCGTTATTCCGAAATAACTTAGTCTGTGTCTACACAGCAGGCAGTTATTTAAAAATAGTGTCAAAATACTGTCAAGCTGGAGGACTTCTTACTCTAACTCCTGTAACCTCATTGCATGAGGAATAAGAGAAGTCGGAGGAAGAGTGCTCTATTTCAAAATAAGTGCTGTTGTTTGGACACTCCCTATTTATTTTGAAATAAAACTATGCAATTGATGTAGCTCAATTTGCATAGCTTATTTCAAGTTAAGCCCTGCAGTGTAAATGTACCCTTAGACATTTCCACTACAGTGAAGGGGGATTCTATAGGAACTGTGGAGACAATGCTATACACCCATAGACTTCCCTGTGCATGAGGCATCTTCAGGGACTGGATTTACTAGCATCCTAGCTGCTTTTTTCTGCCTGAATGGTTTGTTATGTAGGCAATTTAGTCAACAAAGTAGAAAAAGGTCTTTTGGAAATTTGTAATCTTTTAACACCTGATCTGCCTAGCTGCAAAAATATTTTAAATAATGGATTGTTTGTTTTTAAATAAGAGAAAAAAGCTCCTCTTGCAATCAGCAGGAGAGAGGTTCCATTCACATCAGAAGCAGCCATTACCTTCAGAAATAGTTTTGCTGCCTAACATTGGTGGGATAAGGCTTGGCTAGTAACCAGGTTTCACAGGTCACTGATGCATATGAGCAAAGAAAAACATAGTTTCTCTCCCTTTCTCATCCAATTGCTTTTCCAGATTTTTCATGCTTGAAAATCTTAGGATGAGAAAGGGAGAGAAAATTATGTTATTCTTTGCCCATGTACATCAGTCACCTGTGAAGCCGGGACAGCACCCAAACTGTACTCCCACATCAGACTGTGATTTGCTCTGTAAATTAATTTAGTTCTTGATTATCAGACACACATGATATTTGCCAATTCAGAGTCCTATCTTGCAGGGTGCTGAACAAACCCAGTTTCTAATCTGGAAGAACTGGAGGCATGTATTTTTGACTCTCTGCTACTTGCTTCATTCTTTTTCATTGCTTGGATGCATACTTCCTGGGGCTAGGCTACAGTGAGGATGCTGATACCTCTCATAGGCTTTTCCCAGTGAAACAGCCCAGTCAAGAAAAGCAGCAGTACTGCAAAACCCTTTACTTGGTTTTGCTGAGCCTGGTACTAATGCCTCCAGCAAATACCCAGTGGCAGAAGATACATTTCTGGGATGAGTCAGCTTAGGGGACTTTCCCCAGCACCCAGGTGTTCATGCTCCCTTAAGGTACAAACAAAAAGTTATGTGAAATTCACCTTCTCCCTCAATGATGTGGAAGGTATGTATACCTTCCTGCCCCCCCAATTAGAGTACATGAATTGGGTTATATTATAAACCAGAAATGAGTTTGACAACTTAAAATACACATTTTATAGTTAATAAAGAGATATAAAACAGAACAAAGCTGATTATTAAGAAGATAAAGCAAAGCCCACAAACTAAGATACTGCTCTTCATTGTACTGAACCTCTGGAACTTCTTGCCAGAGGAGGTTGTGAAGACCAGGACTTCAACAGGGGTCAAGAAAGAACTAGATAAATTCATGGAGTTTAGGTCCATCAATACTTATTAGCTAAATTGGTAGGAATGGTGTCCCTAGCTCCGTTTGTCAGAAGCTGAAAATGGATGACAGGAGAGGGATTGCTTGATGATTACGTGTTTCTGTTCACACCCTCTGGGGCAGTGGTCCCCAGTGCGGTGCCCACGGGTGCCATGGCGCCCGCTGGGGCATTTATGTGCACCCGCCGAATGATCTGGGCCAGCCCCGCCCCCAGCGTGTGGCGCATGCGCGTTGCAGGCCCTGAGTGCATGGCACATGGGTGGCCCCGGGTGTGCGACGCATGCGCAGTCCCACCCCCAGATGCCCAGCATGTGAACAGCCCCGCCCCTGGGCACCCGGCAGCTCTGAAAGGTTGGGGACCACTGCTCTGGGGCATCTGGCATTGGCCAATGTTGAAAGACTTTGGTGTGATCCAGAAGGCCGTTCTTATGTTCTTCTGTACTCTAATGACTTTGGTAACTGGTAATATCCTCTACATTTGGAATGCAATGAAATGAAGGGAAGAACAGATTTAGGGAGAGGAGATGTGTCTTGGATACTCTGGAAAGATCAGGGGAACTAGATCAAAACCAAACTACCAGTCTCAATGTTGATTGTGTAATTTTCAGAAATGTTTTGCATCTGCAGCTGCCAATAGACCCATTCACCACTCCACTTTTGCAATATTAAGCCATACTGTAAAGGTAAAGGGCCAATGCTAAATTGATGATAACTCTGGGCAGTGGGGAAGTGGAAAGTAATAGGTAATAGATTAATAAGAAAGCAGGAAAGTTTTACAATAACAGAAATGGGACAGTGTCAGATAGTAAATAAGAAAGGGCTCATAGGAACAGCTATACTGGGTCAGAGAAAGGTCCATCTAGCCCACTATCTTGTTTTTCAATTGAGTCTAATTCCATGTGTTCCAGAAGGACAGATAATCATCAAGGGTGTGTAGACTACAGAGTTTTTTCGAAAAAAGTGGCCTTTTTTCAAAAAAACTTCCCCTGCGCCTAGACTGCCACTGTGTTCTTTTAAAATTAAATCAAAAGAACGTGGCGGGTTTTTTTGACCGCAGTAAACCTCATTTTACAGGGAAGAACGCCTTTTTTTGAAAGTGCTCTTTCAAAAAAAGGCATTCTTGAATGCAAACAGGGCTTTTTTGAAAGAGCATTCAGACTACCACAGAGGGAAGGGTAGGGGAAGAAAATGTACAAAATTTGGGAGAATATCAAAACCAAATTAAATAAGAGTACAAAAATTAAGACTTCAAACAACCTAAACCCACCCTTGTTTTTCTTCTCTTCTCTTGCCTATACATTGCCTATCTAGACCATAGGCTTTTTGAAGGCAGGGATCTTTCTAGGGTCCATAGCAATGTGCACTTTCACTGCAACCACACCCACCTATTGGAACCTACACTGCCAAAGGGTTTCCTGTGGCTGTGCAGAAGGATTGTATTTGCCCCATAGTATGGAGAGGTCCTACCAGCATATGGATGACTGTTGCACCCAAGTTCAATAGTCTTATATTTATTACTAGCTACTCCTATGACTACTGAAATGAAAGGAACATAGTCTGTAACTCAATGAGCCATTAAACAGCTGACAGTTATCTTGATAAAGTTCAGAAGACATAATCAGCACAGTAATGAACTGGATAATTACTGCCACATGTGCTCCTCAAAATGTCAAATGATTTATAGGTGAATGAAAGACATATTTTTTCTTAAAAAGACATTGTTTTCCTGAAAACTATTTCAAAGAATAAACCCCAACTTGCTGTAAAAAGTGTTGTGATAGTACCGATGCAGAAATATTTGAAGTGAGTATAATGAAACAAACAAACAAACAAACGAATGAATGAATTCCCACCACCATCACACACCCCTATTTGCACGATTTTAACAATAGAGCAGTAAATTCAGAGTTAAGGTTCCTTGGCATTCCATAAGGGTCCATTCCATTGACTTGAATGGAAGCAGAATCAGAAACAATCTCCTGCCTCTTCTGGTCAAAGCCACAGCCTGCTTGTCACTTTCAGCCTCATTGTGGCCAAGACCCCAGATCATGATCCCCACAGGCCTATGCTATAATCCACCCTTATTATCCCACCATTAACAGTATGAAGTTTGAGGAGTGTTATGATCCCCCCCCCCAGCTTTATGAAAATTGGCTTATGCATAACTCAGAGATGCTTTAAATAAAATACCTCATGTAATCCATCAATTTTAATGTTACAGTCTGCTGGATCTGTATATCCTATTTTAGTGCATGTATCATTCTTGTATGTAAAGTTAGAAATATTAAATATGAGACTGTTTATAGTATTAAATGTGCTATTGAGAGCCAGTACTGGTGCCTGGAAACCTTAATGACTGGTTGATCAACTTAATGACTTGTAAATAATCTTGTTTGTCCTGTAAGTCCAAAGGTTATTAGACTAATAAGACAAGTGATCATACCACCTGGTACTGGGATGCCATTTTTTGACCCAAGTAATTTTCCATGGAAGGGAGAATGTAGAACAAAACTTCCCCTTGCTTAAATAGTCTTCTCCCAAGTGCAGGAATCTTACCAGCCCTTGTTCTTCAGCTGACATGAAGAGATCTGGGGGACCCAGATTAGTGTAAAACATCATCTTTGACCTGAAGACTATGCTTAGAACAAGAACAGCTCTTTTAATCTACTTGCAATAAGGTTGGGTTTTTTAGCGAATTTTAACTAGCTGTACATTTTCTTTTTATTTTACCTGAGTACCTTACTTTGATCTGTCTGTTTTCACTTGCAACCATGTAAATCCTACTGTTTGTACTTAATTCAGACACTTTGTTTACTATCAGGCCCAGTATAAATAATTGTTATGAGGGGAGGACTACCAGTGTGCATCTCTCTCTTTCACTGATAATGGCAAATATCCTCATAAGCATTCTTTGTGTAAAACTTTTACTCAGAGATTTGGGATTTTGATGCCTTTTGAGGGTTGGTTTCTGAGTGCTGTGCCCTAGAATTCCATTCTCCCAGAGCTGAAGTGATTCAGCATCTGCACTTCTCTTTGGGGGGCAGTAACCCCAACTCTGTGTCTTGTCTAGGAAAGACCAGAGACTCTGGCCAGCTAGACATGGTAATAGGGATCCCCAGAGAACAAGAAGGTGAGTGTCAGTGGCATAATCAGCACACCAGAGAACAACCCCAAGGGTCTTCTGTGATCATACTCCATCACAGGGAGATCTAGCCTCCATTATGTGATACCCATGAAGTCAGAACTATAGTTTATCCATATTCAGGATTGGCAGACTAGACTTGAATGGGAGCAGGATCACAAGCAATCAAAACATTTAATACAGGAAAGAGTCCATTTTTATTCCTGGTCAGAACAGGGTGAAAATCAGTCCTATGCAGAAGGCCAGCACAAGCTCTATACCCTACTTCAATCCACAAAATAGGGATGAAGAGGTTCACAGACATTGAGCTGGGCATCTGCAATTCACCTATAGTAGTTTAAACAGAAGAGCTTTGGGACCAGGGAGAAATTTTACAACCAAGGCACATTTTTTTTTCTCTTTTTTGGTTGCAGTTGAGAGTTAGCCATTAGGAAGAAAGACTATAACTATGCCTGTGTGATTTCCTGAGAGTGGGCATTAGTGGACTTTGGCCCTTTCTGTCTTCCTAGACTATGTTTCCATGGTAATGTTCTGCAGCAGCACCCTGAACAGAAGCAAAATATGGCAACCAGAGAGAGCACTTCAGAAACTACCTTTCAATTACCAGCATGGCCAGTGAACAGGCCTTTGTGATAGTCACTGGCAGACAAATTCTCCCCAAAAGTTCTCTTTGAAGGGATGTATAGTGAGCAATTTTCCACTTAAGTAATATTATACTGTAAGATGAGCCATCAGCCTTTTTAGTGAAAGCTATTGTAGCCTTTTACACAATCACTCGGTGACACCAGACCAAATTAAAATGACAAGGGGTGGTGGGAGTCATGAGTTGGTAGTTACATGGAATAAAAGGAAAATGGCTAGGTGAACAAGCCAGGCATGGGAGGCTAACCCCCTGTCCTGTTTCTTCTGGTCAAGGCCATGTCCTCATTTACCACTTCTAGCTCCACTATTGGCAGAGGTGGCTGAAAGCTTGGTCAGAACCATTGGACAGAAGGGCTGAAAACTCAGTCCCAGGTAGGGTTGAGCTGTCAGTCCTGGATGGGGCTTTGGTGGAGCTCTGAATCCTTGCCAGAACTGTGAGTCTAGAGACCCTCCCCCATTCTGCCCCTCCTGCCTGTGCAGAATATTTTAAACTTCTGCCAAATTTATTGTCCATAAATACATGTGGAGGCTCCAGCATGGGAGTGTCAAGCTTAGGCCACTGAGTGCATGAAGGTGGGAAATCACACTGTACACACACGTCAGCCACACACACTCTTCTCCTAGGATAGGGACTTGGCGGTGAGATATCTTTGGGTACATGGCGAAAGGCCACAGGGAAGCATTTTACATGATGGCTGACATGTCAGCCATGACCCAAAACCCATTTGAATGACAAAATAGAAACAGCTAATACTAATGACCGAGTCCAGCCCTCATTCAGGCCCTTGCTTGCCATGGCTCTGGGCCATCACCTCCCAAATGGTCTTTTCATTTCCTTCTCAGCTGAAATGCAAAGGAGCAGTCAGTCACCTTTCATTTTCTTTTAACTTCCCCTCCTCCATAGCCAAAAATGTGTCCCTCCCTGCCCCAGTCCACATCTGCTGCTGATTCCTGCTCCAGAAGGGAGGAGAGGGGATCCTTGGTATCTGGGCTTAACTTTCATAGGAGAGGAAGACAGAGTGAAAAGAAGATTAGAGAGACTGCAGGGAGTTGCAGGCAGGACAGGGGGTCAGCGGCCAGGCATGTGGGAAGAAGAGGGGATAGGAGCAGATGCAGTGCATGGAGTAGATCAGAACAGCTGCTGTCCCCCAGGGGCACCAGACTGCTCCCCAGGTAGCCCTAGCACATTCACTCCAAGTCACTGAGCCAGACAATTGCCCCCCTTTCCTTCCCAGCCCCACTCCTGTCACAGCCATCCCCAGCTTGGTTCCCCCCCCACCCCCACACACACACACTGTTCCCTGAAGTCCTGTGCCTGGCTCTACTCCCTGAGCTTGGTTCCCTCTCTCCCCAGCCTTGCTGGGCCCCTACCTGCTCACTCACATGCTGCAAACTTTTGCTTCTGGCAGAAAGGGACACTTTTCCAGCTCTGGACTCCCCAGGAGGGAGGGGCTGGGTGGCACTGGAACCCTCATCTGTCCAGAGGGGAGGAGTGGGGAGAAGCCTGCTGGCTGGGCTGAAACAAGGACCAGAGAGGAGGGGGCTGGATTAGGGTTAGGAAAAGGGTACCAAAGGGGAGGGGTGCTGTCCGAGCCCTTTGTGGCACTCCCTCCCTCACCAGTTGTGTTGCCCTCATCTTGGGCCCAGACTGCCCAGTGCAAAGGCCAGCCTTGGGGGCACTGCTGCAGAGAAACTGGCAGTGGTGTGAGAGACCCCTGGCCTGTCACTTCCTTCCTCTATCTTCTTCACAGGCAGCAGTGCATGCCAGGGAATGCACATGCACTGCCTGGTATCCAGTGGGAGAGGGGAAGCAGGATAGGCACAGATGCACCAGGAGCCCAGCTGGGAGCGTGCCCACCTCCCCTACAGCATGCCCCCCACTGATCCCTTTCATACCTGCCTGCCTCATTTGGCTGCACTCATTGAGCCACCAGCAACAGCCTGCAGCAGAAAACCTGAGAGCCCAGCTGAGAGAGTGCACCACCAGCCGCACGAGGTGTGCCTACAGGAGAACATCCCAACCAGCTCTTGCCAGAGTGGCACCCAAGGGCGCACTGCCTTACTTTTACCTCCATCCATTGCTCTCACTATTCTGGGGTCCCTATCCACATTGATACCCCTGACTTGAATGAGCTGTGGGGAGAGGCTGTTTTGCAGTACAGAGAGGCCTCTGACTTAAAACACCTACGTCAGATACCACTTATGACGCTTTTCGATTGACTGCCTATTTCTCTGTACAATGCTCATTTCACCCTTATAACGGCAGGGATCACATGCTGAGCCTCAGCCAATCACTTATTTCATTATTCAAGCTTTCTGATTGGCTCCCAACCCCAGGCTCAGCCATTCAAAAACAAATGGCAAGGCAAGCTACCCTGGCCATGGAAGCCAATCAGACAAACCACTGCAAGGGATCCCCTTTCAGCTCTATTCTGGAAAGTCAAAGTATATATATGATATGATATGTTTATTTCAATACTGCTTATCAAATAAATACGATGGTGTTGCTATACAGTCATCTATACTTCATTTAATACAAAAATCTGGGTTATTGTGGTGAAAATAGTGTATCGAGCCTTCGTTCAGAAGCCAATCCCCCGATTTGACAGCAGTTTCAATTTACGGTGTTTCCACTCACAATGCAATTCTGAGGAATGAATTGTATTGTAAGTTTAAGGACTCCCAGTATACCTACCATAGAGGCAGGTCTCCTTTACCTTTTCACTTCCTTTTGAAGCAAACATTTTTATTCATAATTTCTGAAGCCTGAGAGATGTGTCCACTAGGAATATGTGGATTGGTTTGGAATCAAGTAAATACAGATAAAATCAAGACCATTTTCTAGAGCAGGGGTGGGCAATAATTTTTGGCTGGGGCCACTTCAAAAATGTTCACGCGTTCCTCCTGCTCCAGGCCAATCAGGACTTGAGGGCGGGGGAGTGCACGACAACTCTCGCCCTGCGAGGAGCTCATGGTGCTTCAAAGTGCTGGGTGCTCCTAATTGGCCTGGTGGCAGGGAAGCAGCAGGGCCTCCGTGGGCCAGATCAACCCACTTGGCGGGTTGGATCCAGCCTGCAGAGGCCCTTTTGTCCACCCTTGTTCTAGAGGAAGAAAAAAAATAGTTTTGATTTGTTTTGTTTTTAAGGTTCACACATATTGGGCACGTCTACCCAGCAGAGCTAAAGTCGAATAAAGCTATGCAACTTCAGCTACATCAGTTGCATAGCTGAAGTTGAAATAGCTTAATTCGGCTTTTGGCACCATCTATACAGCAGGAAGTTGAAGGAAGAACACTCTTCCTTAGACTTCCCTTACTCCTCGTTACCATGAGCCAGAGTAAGAAGTCCTCCTGCTCGACATTATTTTGAAATAATGGCTTGTAACGTAGATGTGCACTGCTGTGTGTACCCATTGGGATTATTGCTAGGACTGGAAACAGAAATACCAAAACACTGCAAATAAAATTTGGTCTAAGTTTGCAGTATACTTGTTAGGTGTTTCTGGCTCTCATGCTCTCTGTCTCTAAACTCCTTTACAAAATTTCCCTGACTGCTACCTACTCTGGTCACTTAGGTGTAAATCTCTGTTCTCCCTGAATTAGTCCTGACCCTTGTTAAAAGATCCCATAATGAATTAGGGATCAAAAGATTGCAGGCTAGAGCTGTGTTAGTAAGCTCACATGGCTTAATGTCATTTTTTCTACACTTCAGTTATTTTACCAGGTGGATGGAGACATGTGCTTGAAGATAATTGAAAATGGAAATCACAGAGATATCCACATCAGAGAAGGGGAGGTAAACAGGAGTTTGTACTTGTCATTATTATACCTACATGTTAAATGACTATCATAACAATTACTGTACTTCAATTCAAATTTCCACTGCAGAGCAGGATAAAATACTGATCCAGGTAATGATTAATAATATTGTGAATTAAATATAACAAATTCCATTGTAAAAGGTACCAATCCATTACACAAACTATATAGTGTGCATAACATTTCAGTGAAAAAATAGCTGGCCTATAAAGTGACAGCCAGACAGACAGGGGGGATAGGGAGGGGCAAGTGGAAGGAGGTGAGGGAGGAATGGGGTACGAGCCCCCGATGGGGAGGAATGGGCTGGCTCTGTGGGCTCCTCGGGGTGGAAGCTCTCCTGAAGCCCCTCGATTGACCCCCCCTCCGGATGGCAGCCTGCGGCAAGTGCAGCCAGGCTGATGGCCGAGTGCTGTGATGTGCCAAGTGTGGGCATTCAAGGCACTCCAAGCCAGGACTGCTTTGCTGTCCCTCATCGAGTTAGACAAGAGAGCGGGGAACCCCTGAGAACTGTCTGTCTGGGGTGGGGGTCAGGTCCCTTTAAGGACAGCTCTCGGCTAGCCTGAGGCAGCAGCTCCATGCTCTAAGTCCTAATCTGATGCCCTGCCGGCACTGCTTCCGGCCATCCTTAACCCCAGTTCAGGGTCCACTCAATGTGGACATGCTAGTTCGAATTAGGAAAATGCTAATTAGAACTAGTTTTTAGGTCTAGATGCACTAGTTCGAATTAGCTTAGTCCGAATTAACTAATTCAAATTAAGTTAGTTCAAATTAGTGCTGTAGTGTAGACATACCCATAGGAACACCATTGTGCTAATAACAAGTTTTCCTTTAATTGTACTTACCATGATTCAAAAATTACAGTAACTTTCTGAATCTCAGATAAGGTCACTGGTTTGTTCTTTATTTTAATTGTCTAACAGCAGTGATGATACAGATTGAACCTTTCTAGTCTGCCACTCTCTGGTCTGGCAACATCCATGGTCCACCATAACTTTAATTAGCTGGCTGTCCACTTCTCATGGGTGGGGCCAAGTTTCCCACAGTTTGTTTATTGAGCTGTTATTGAGTTCTAACTAACCCCTAAATGTCTTCTAAGAGCCCAGTAAGCAGTGGAAGTGTTGATAGTGCTGCTAGACAATATTGACCTCCCATGGTTCGGCAAATTCTTTGGTTCAGCACTATTCAGGTCCCAAGGGTGCCAAACTAGAGAGGTTCAAATGTACAACTGAGAGCTCAGCTCAATACCCAAGAAGACAGTGATCACTGCTGGATGAAAGGTTGCCATTAACAAGACACCAACCTGGGAAAGCTAGCAACAGCATCTATTTTGCTGCTGGTATCAATGTGGGCTCAGTTGCCAAGATCAACGGGAATAGAAGAAAAGCAGGAGGGTGAACAAAGGCCTGCAAAAAGAAAAGAAACATACGTGAGGCAGTTATAGTTATTGTTTCCAATATCTTTGTCTGGGCAGATGTTTCTCCTGCCTGCCAGGATACCTCACTCTCCTCAAAGATATGCAGAGACTGTGGGACTCGTCATCGAGAGGAAAAGGTTAAACACAGAAACAGATGGACTCAGGTGAAATATGGTTTTTTGCTTTAGATATGGGGCTGATCTGTTAAACTTCTCATATGAGTTATTGTTTCGCTACATTGTTGTATTCTACTTCTTTCCTAGTAAATTATCAATGAAAATAGCAGGTATCTATCACACACACACACACTTTAATAAACAGGTTAGCTAATATGTTCCTTATTGAAATGTCTTTTATAAGTATGTTGTATGTTTGCACTTAAATATAGACTTTCATCTAAGGATTTCAGAACACTTTGAAACCATATTTGCACTCTTGAAGATATGCTGTACTATTCCTGTCACAAGTTGTGAATGTGAACACAGCGAAAGTGCTCTTTGGAGAGTGCACAATTACACAAGTGCTTGCATGATGCAAAAGCGATTTTCATGTCTTGCACTCATGAACATCCACTATGCAGTGAAAGTGGACTTAGATGAAGTGGTGGATATCTTTACTGGGAAGTTCCCTCAAAGACTGGAACTTAAAACTCTCTTTGAAGATGGAAACTAAATACTAACAAGTCTTAGACACAGCTGTGAATTTACTCTCATGAAGAAAAGTTTGCTGTTACCTAAAATCTATTTCACTACTACTAGCTTATATATAGTCATAATTGAAAAACTCTGAAGACAAAGACTGGAATATTTTGGAATATTGTTTTTCACTTACAATATTACAGCAAGATCCCATAAGGTAATTTCTATAAAACCTTTATGATTGTATACATTTTTAGTATGCTATAACAAAATCATTTTAGCAATCACTGTTTCCAATCAAATTTTTCATTAACCTCTCATGCACACTCATTGTATGACTAATTTGAACTCCTTTATATTTAAAAGAATTGCAGTCCACATTTACAAAAAAAGCACCCCCACAGAAATTCCTGCATATGGGCCTGCTTTCAGAAAGTCACCTGAATGGATTTTGAGTTACAGGTGCACACAGTTCACCTGAAACAGTGTTCAGTCACAACACTGTATCCTCCTTTCAAAACAGCTCAGAGTCATTCACATTTATAAACAAATTCACTAGCTTTATTTTCAAAAACCAAAGATAAATTGAACTGGAAACACAATAACCTAATATTTGAGAGAACATTATATATTTGTACTTCAAAACTGAAGTTATTCAGCAACATTAAATAGAATCACCTTTTCTTGGTAAAACTTCTGCTTCCCAGGTGTAGTCCATGAATGTGGCAGTGGCATATGGTTTCTAAAAAGCTCATGTAGAGCTTATTCATGGACCAATATATTCTTGCTTTTATAACCTGAGAAGAAATTAAAAGAATTAAAAGCCATCATCTTGTTTACAATCGGCAGACTAAAATGTATTCAAGTGCACTGTTCAGTAAATAAATAGTGCAGGTTGCATGTTTAGTGCCTGTATGGATAATCTGCTAGGGTTGCCAGATGGTTTCGACAAAAATACCCAGACACACTTGACATTACATCACAATCTACATTACATCTTATTTAGAAAATACCGGACATTTATATTTTCTCAATTTTTTTCCTGAACAGAAAGCTCAAATACTGGACTGTTGGGTTCAAAACCAGACACCTGGCAACCCTATAATCTGCAAAACCTTAATTATAAGAAAGTGGGCATTTTCACTGCCAATCAATGACAGAAATCAGGACTAGACACACTCAGTCCAGAATTTAATGCCTCTAAAATGAATCTTACTTTCATTATTCTGATGTTTCTGGGCAGCACTTTTGAGGCCACACTGGAATTAAGTTTAATCATAACACTGAATTTTGTCAAGGATTTTTATATAAATTAAAAATATTTAGGCAAAGATAAACAGTCAAGCAAAGCTAGAAATGCAAAGCCTAACCTCCAGGCTTTTTCTAAAGCCCTGTTAGAAACAGAACTGTCAGTAAAGGGCTTGTCTTACCACAGTTTGGACTACAAGAGTGTGAATGGTAGCATGCACCAAAGTGGTGCTCTGTAACTCTCCCATGCTGATGCTGGTGGTGTGAATTGAAAAGTTCTTAATTAGCATTAACTTAGTTCTCTTCAAACAGGAGGCCTTCAAATATGGGTGCCTAACTAATTCCCACAAGAAACACGAGGCATTTAAAGCCAAGCTGCCTGATACCTTTGTAGTGGGTTTCTGTTCAAGGACCACTAAACAGAGATTGGTACTTAAATCCAGGCTACTGTGAGGTGCCTAACTCTGTGAGAGGGGCAGCGCTTAACACACACTTTTCTCCTCAGCAACTCCCAGGGTACGCCTACACAGCAGTGTTATTTCAGAATAACTGATGGACTTCTCACTCTGACTCTTGGTAACCCTCATTTCATGAGGAGTAAGGGAAGTCAAACGAAGAATGTTCTTCCTTCCACTTCCTGTTGTGTAGACAGCATGAAAAGCCGAATTAAGCTATTTCGAATTAAGCTACACAATTGATATAGCTGAAGTTGCACAGTTTAATTTGACTTTAGCCTTGCTGTGTAGATGTACCCCCAGTGGCTAGCTTAGACAACTCCCCATCTAGCATGCTGGCTTTTTGTGGATTGCTTTCTTAGTGCCTGTCTCTTACTATTCACTGTATAGGGAACTCAGACATCTAACTCTGCTTTTGTGGATCACTGTGTTGTTCCTGTGATTTTTCTTTTTTTAGGTGCCTGGAAGTTAAATTCCAGGACAGTGTTGCAACACCTAACTCCCTTTGTGTTGCCCACTCTAGGTGACTTTCCAAGGGTTTATTTCCCTTCTTTTTCCTTCTCTCTCCCTTCCCTCCCACCCCCATTTATTTAGAAATTGGACCTTTAATAATTCCATTCATCTGAAGAAGTGGGTTGTGCCCACGAAAGCTCATAATACCATCTACATGTTTTGTTAATCTCAAAGGGTATGTCTACACTACCCTGCTAGTTCGAACTAGCGGGGTAATGTATGCATACTGAACTTGCTAATGAAGCCCGAGATTTGAATTTCCCGGGCTTCATTAGCATAAAGCCGGCGCCGCCATTTTTAAAAGCCGGCTAGTGCGAACCCCGTGCCGCGCGGCTACACGCGGCACGGGCTAGATAGTTCGAACTAGCTAGCCATTCTGAACTATCTGTTCCACGAGGTGTACTAGCGGGGTAGTGTAGACATACCCTAAGGGTGCGTCTACACTGCAGGGCTTAACTCGAAATAAGTTTTGCAAATTGAGCTACGTCAATTGCATAGCTTATTTCAAAATACCTTATTTCAAAATTGGGAGCGTCTACACAGCACTTATTTTTAAATAGAGCACTCTTCCTCTGACTTCCCTTACTCTTCGTTCAATAAGGGTAACAGGAGTCAGAGTAAGAAGTCCTCCAGCTTGACAGTATTTCAACATTATTTCAAAATAACTACCTGCTGTGTTGACACGGACTAAGTTATTTAGAAATAACGCTAATAGACGTACCCTAAAGTTCTGCAAGACTATTCATTGTTTTTTAAGTTTTTCCAGTTACAGACTAACTTGGCTACCACCTCTGAAGCTTTTCCACAAGACTGTGTTAGAGCTGAAAATAGGACTGAAGAATACAGACTCTCTAGGCTAGCCACTAGAAAACACTGTCCTGCTAATGCACTGTACTTATTAATAAAATATAGTTCATTGCATTAACCCTTAAAATGCTATTTTATATAAATAACCATTGTGCAATGGAATGATTTACTAATGTTATTACTTTGTCAGATATTATGTTGGAGAATCAACCAACGTCCTATTTGAAAGATGGTTTCATTGTGAGGATCTTGGCACACAGCTTATCCCGATAATCCAAGAGTAAGTCTGTTCCTGTTTATTTCATGTGGTCATGTACTTACCCTTCTTTTTATGCTGCATTTTGAATAGTATTAATGAAAGTGGGTGTTTTAGTTACCATCCTACAAAAAGATCTGTGGAACATTAGTGAGCATGCACAACTCCCACTGAAGTAGATGGGAGCTGAGTGCCACACTTTATAGGGTTATAGTCTGTGCAGAGCAATTGACCAAGACAGAGCATGGGGAGATATTTAATGTAACAGAAATTCAGTGTTACAATGAAACTTAAACGATGTTAGCGCTGTGTCTGATAATCATTATTATGGCTATGTCTACATTGGCAAGTTTTTGCGCAAATACTTTTAGTGCAAGAGTTTTTGTGTCAAAGTATTTGCGCAAGAGAGCATCTACACTGGCATGTGCTTTTGTGCAAGAGATGTGCTTTTGCGCAAAAGCATCCGTGCCAGTGTAGATGCTCTCTTGCACAAGAAAGCTCTGATGGCCATTTTAGCCATCGGGCTTTCTTGTGCAAGAAATTCATGTTGCCTGTCTACACTGGCCTCTTGCGCAAGAATACTTGCACAAGAGGGCTTATTCCTGAGTGGGAGTATCATAGTTCTTGTGCAAGAAGCACTGATTTCTTACATTAGAATGTCAGTGTACTTGCGCAAGAACTCGCGGCCAGTGTAGACAGTGTAGAAAAGTGCATCCGCTTTTGCGCAAAATCTTGCCAATGTACACGTAGCCTATGTGTATGTAGAACTAGCCTGAGGATGAGGCTACTTTGACTTTCTAGGGGTATGTCTACACTACCCCGCTAGTTCGAACTAGCGGGGTAATGTATGCATACCGCACTTGCTAATGAAGCCCGGGATTTGAATTTCCCGGGCTTCATTAGCATAAGCGGGGAGCCGCCATTTTTAAATCCCCGCTGCTTCGAACCCCGTGCAGCGCGGCTACACGGGGCTCGAACTAGGTAGTTCGGACTAGGGTGCCTATTCCGAACTACCGGTACACCTCGTTTCACGAGGAGTAACGGTAGTTCGGAATAGGAACCTAGTCCGAACTACCTAGTTCGAGCCCCGTGTAGCCGCGCTGCACGGGGTTCGAAGCAGCGGGGATTTAAAAATGGCAGCTCCCCGCTTATGCTAATGAAGCCCGGGAAATTCAAATCCCGGGCTTCATTAGCAAGTGCGGTATGCATACATTACCCCGCTAGTTCGAACTAGCGGGGTAGTGTAGACATACCCTAGCTCTGCTTGTGTGTCTGGTTTTGTTTGCCTGAACTTTAAAAATATATATAGAAACCTTAAAAATACAAAAAAAAAATTAACAAAAAAATCCATCATAGTTCCTTATTGAAACTAGTTCTTTAGAATTGCAGGTAAGACTAAGCAGGTGTGCTGATTTCCACTGGACTATTATTAATGGATAATCAGTGTTTTGGTAAATTTGCTCGAGCATGTGGAAAGTAAATGTCTCCAAGCCACGTGTAAACTTGCTCACTGATGTGAGTTGCTGACTTCTCCAAATGGCTTGTAACGCATGAGTAGCTAGCAGGATACGCTTTGTATTACAGAATGGCAAGACAGTCACCTAGAGCTGCAGGACATGAAGGCAGCAACATGTTTAATGACTAATTGTCTGAGAATGATTTGGGGTACTAAAGTGCTTTTGGGCCAAATCCTCTACAGGCAGTCCCCGGGTTACGTACAAGATAGGGACTGTAGGTTTGTTCTTAAGTTGAATCTGTATGTAAGTCGGAACTGGCGTCCAGATTCAGCCGCTGCTGAAACTGACCGCCAGTTCTGACTTACATACAGAATCAACTTAAGAACCCCAGGCGTCCCCAAGTCAGCTGCTGCTGAAACTGATCAGCAGCTGATTCCAGGAAGCCCGGGGCAGATCAACTCTGCCTCGAGCTTCCTGTAGTCAGCGCTGGTCAGTTTCAGCAGAAGCTGACTTGGGGACGCCTGGGGCAGAGCAGCTGGGGTGCTGCTGGGTTGCTCCAGTAGCGCCGCTCCTCGGTGCTACTGGACCAACCCAGCAGCACCCCATCTGCTCTGCCCCAGGCGTCCTGATTCAGCCACTGCTGAAACTGACCAGCAGCGGCTGAATCAGGACCTGGGGCAGAGCAGCTGGGGTGCTGCCGGGTTGGTCCAGTAGTGCCCAGAGCGGCGCTGCAGGACCAATCGGCAGTGCCCCAGCTGCTCTGCCCCAGGGTCCAAAACAAAAGCCTGGTCTGCTGGGGGGGGCACACTAGCTGCGCCCCCCCCCCCAGCAGACCAGGGACACGGGGAGCAGAGCCGCAGTGGCAACGGGGTGCCGCGACTCTGAGGCTTTGCTCTGGCAAAGTCTCAGAGGCGCGGGACCCCGCCGTGGCTGCAGCTTCAGTCCCGGTGCCTGTGGTCTGCTGGGGACGGTCCCCAGCAGACCACAGGCACCCGGACTGAAGCGGCAGCAGCGGCGGTCTCCAGCAGACCAGGGGCACTGGAGCAGCTTACGAACGGGGCTTTCTCACCCCGGAGCTCGCAGGTAGCAATCCGCCACCTCGACCTGCGGGGCGAGAAAGCCCCGTTCGTAAGTGCGGATCCGACATAAGTCGGATCCGCGTAAGTCGGGGACTGCCTGTACTAGTGAAATTGGCATAACACCATTGAAGTCAATGGAGCTATATCTAGTTACACCAGCTGAGGATCTGACCCTATCTATTATGCAGATTACTTATGATAGCACACAACTCTATAGGATGTATGGCTACATAACCTCAGTTAGCCTACAAAATGTGAACATTAGGTTTTAGTGATGCTTTATGTTTATTATTGCAGGTTTTTCAGCTCAATACAATATCACACAGGAAAACCAAATCCAGGTAATGAAATGATTGTCCCAATTACAAAATTAATGTACATCTGATTAATTAAACAGCAATAATTTTAACTGAATTAAAGTTATTTAATTAAAATTAAGTTTAGTTTTTCCTTTCTCACTACTTCCATAAATGAAAGTCACTTTGGAAGGAAAAATAGCAATGCTCCTTCCCTGCATTGGAGATAAGAAAAGTGCATTTAGTCTGTTCATGTGAGGATAACACAATTGACTGTTTAAAGAATTATAGAGTGCAAGATCTAAGAAACTGCTTTGCTGCCATACTGGTGCATAATGCAAGCCAGAGTGCGGTTTTAGTAAATCAAATCGCCACATTGCACAGTTATTTCTCCTCCTTTACACAGGATTGTGCATTTCATCCACACCCTGAGAGAACAGGCACTTTATTTTTGGTCACTCAGGACCTGATCCAAATCCCATTGTATTTCAATGGCTTCAGGAGACCTTGGATCAAGCCCCAGTGCAATTGTGACTGCAATTGTGTTGCCCTTGAGTGGAAATTAGTCATTAATTTACTCCTAAGTCAGCCCTCAGGTTGGGGTGCAAATCACTTCTCTTTGAGGCTCTCCAGCAGCCCAGAGACATAAATCCCAACGTATTTAGTCCTAAATCTTCCATCTGCCTAGCTACACTCTCTCAGCCTACACTACAGCATTATTTCAAAATAGCTTATTTTGAAATAATTATTTCAAAATAACACGTCTACACACAAAATGCATTTTGAAATGGTGTTTTGCTATTTTGAAATAGCGTGTCCACACTGATAGGACACTGAATCGCATTTAAGGCCGGCCAGAACCGGTTCTGGCAGGGCATCAGGTAAGGAGTTAGCCTCAGGCAGCAGCCACACAAGGTTTCTGAGACCTGTGCTTAAAGGGATCCCTCCCTCCCCGTCCCCGGACAGCCGGTTTTAAGGTTTCCCTGTTTGCTTACCTCTCGCTGAGGGACAGCAAAACATTTTTTTCCTCTGCGTGCTCTGGTTGCCCTCACTCAGGACACACAGCACTCTGCAGCACTCTGCCCCTGGGCACTCTGGTGCTTTCCCTGGATGTGTTGCTGTGAGCCTGGCAGCACATTCTGCAGGCGGTAACAGTCTCCCTGGTGTGCCCCACTGGGGGCTTGTGCCTCATTCCTCCCTCACGTCCTTCCACTTACCCATCCCTAGCACCCCTTCCTGCTGTACAATAAAAGACACATGTGGAGATCATGGACATTGGAGGCAAACTTGAATTAGGTCCCTGACCTCTGCACTGGACCAGGCAGGTGCCCCCCCCTTTTCTGGCCCCTGGCTGGCTCCTGGGAGCTGGCAGACTGGTCCTGGGGAGCAGTGCAGGGCTGGCTGGCACTGGCTGCCTGGCTCATGCTGGGGCCACTGGGTCAGGTGCAGCGACTGCTGGCTCTGGGGTGGCAGTCTTGGGCTGGCACAGGCACTGTGGCCAGAGTCTACCCCTTTAAGGGCTCTGGGGAGAGGGGAAGGGAGAGTTTTCTTGGTTGTGCCCAGAGAAGCCACCAGGGCACCCTGAGATGGGCTGGAGACCCCCTATTTCAAAATAAGCATCTACACAGCACTTATTTCAAAATAGCAATTTCGAAATGGGCACTATTCCTTGTGGAATGAGGTTTACCAATTTCACAATAAGTGCTCCGCTATTTTGATTTAATTTCAAAATAGTGGTTTGGCTGTGTAGACACTGGTAAAGCTATTTCAAAATAACAGCTGTTATTTCAAAATAACTTTGCTGTGTAGACATACCTTCAGAGAGGTGGATTAAATGCAGTGACAGGAAAACTGCCACTGCCACTGTGCTGTTTGGCATTTTAAGTGCAGATATAGCCTTACATAGTATGAAAACTTTGCATAAAAGAATATTTTATCTGACCCTGTAATGCAGAGATGGGGAGTGCGGGCTCACCCCACTACAGGGGGGAGGGAGAATGGAGCTCTGAGCCACATCAAGGCAAGTCTTAGGGTGTGTCTAGACTACATGCCTCCTTCGACGGAGGCATGTAGATTAGCCAGATCGGAAGAGGGAAATGAAGCCGCGATTAAAATAATCGCGGCTTCATTTAAATTTAAATGGCTGCCCCGATCTGCCGATCAGCTGTTTGTCGGCAGATCGGGGGAGTCTGGACGCGATGCCCCGACAAAGAAGCCTTTCTTCATCGACACAGGTAAGCCTCGTGAAACCAGGCTTACCTGTGTCGATGAAGAAAGGCTTCTTTGTCGGGGCATCGCGTCCAGACTCCCCCGATCTGCCGACAAACAGCTGATCGGCAGATCGGGGCAGCCATTTAAATTTAAATGAAGCCGCGATTATTTTAATCGCGGCTTCATTTCCCTCTTCCGATCTGGCTAATCTACATGCCTCCGTCGAAGGAGGCATGTAGTCTAGACACACCCATGGGCTGCATTCATGCCCTCTTCCCACTGCCATTCCTCCTCTCCCCTGACTGGGGGAACAGCAGTTCATGTAAGTTCTGCTCCTGTGCTCACTTGCTGGCTCCACCCCCTTGCTCTCATTAGCTAGGAATCACAGCCAATGGGAGCAGTGGGGACTGAGCCTTCAAGTGCAGGGTGGTGCACAGCCACCTCTGACCCTCTGGGAGTTGTTCCAAGTAAGTGCCCCAATCCTCTGTCCCTCATACTGCACCCCTTGCCCCAACCCTCTCCCCCCACTCCCAGCCCAGACCCTGCATCCCCAGTCCACTCCTTGACCCTACCTCCCACCCAGACCCCACATCCCGAGCCTGTTCCTGCACCCTACTTCTTGCCCAGACCTCGTACTACAGTCTGCTCCCCTACAGTTCTCTCATGTACACTGACCCCCTCATTTTGGAATCACCCCAATGGCTATTCGGCCCCACTAAATCTACTATCCCTGTGCCCCCAGAAGGGTTAATCTTGTCCTGGGGGAAACCCTAGGGGCTGAGTGCTAAGGCAGTGAGGTAAGTGGCTCTTTTTTTCCCCTAGTAATAGAGATGTAGCCGTGTTAGTCTGGTCTTGCTGAAACAAAAGATAGGACTATGCAGCACTTTAACGACTAACAAACCATCTTGTCAGTCTTTAAAGTGCTGCATAGTCCTGTCTTTTGTTTCTCTTTTTTCTGTTTCTCAGTTGGTGGCAATGTATGTGAGAGTTTTTTTCCTTCTCACACTTGGGCTTCAATTCAGTGAGTGGAGGTTGTTTGGTTGGTTTTTGTTTTTTTGTTTTTTGGTTTGTTTTTTGCTTTCCACTTGCATGTGGTTCCTGGCTGATTTTTTTATAGGCCAGTGGCCCCTGATCCCAAAAATGTTCCCTAGCCCAGCAAAATTGAATGCTAAACTATATTATACAATTTAGCCACTAGATGGTGTCATGCATAACAGACCTTATCTGAGCTGGTAATAGCTAGAGCAGTGGTCACCAACCAGTAGATAGAGATCTATGGGTCCATCTTGGATCCTCTGACAGGATCCCAACTGGTTTGACCAGGAAGCTATCAAGCGCTGGCACTTCAGTTGCCCTTACCCCCACTGTCTTGCTGCTCCTGCCCTCTGCCTTGGAGCTACCCCCCAGGAGCCACCTGCTTGCTGTGCAGGGTCTGGGAGGAAGAAAAGGGGGATTCTGATGTCAGGGTGTCCCTCCTCCCCCCACTCCTGTTCCCTGTCTCCATACTGAGAAAAAGGCGTGGAAGGAGCTAGGCAATGCAAATTTCTGTCACTCTCACATCACACATTGTCGCAAATGTCTGTCGTTCTCATAAACACACTCTGTCCTTCACTCTCATCTCCTGACCCAACACACACGGTCTGTGTGTGTGGGAGGGGGGCTTGTTGTTACTCTTTTTACTGCTTGCAAAGTGGGTTTGTTTCGGTTTGTGACTGGTCTGTGCATTTCATAATTTTCATCTCTTTCTTACACTTACATTTAATTCTTTGAGTAGTGAGTTCTAAAATGCCTAACCTGGTGCCACTGGAGTAATTGTCTCAGTGGTAATTGCTGTTCCTGGAAGTAGCTGGCATGTCCCTGCATGTCCCCTGAGAGAAGCAGAGCAGGGGGGCTCCACATGCTGTCCTTGACTGCAGACACCACTCCTGCAGCTCCCATTGATTAACCGGCCAGTAGAAGCCATGGGCTCAGTGCCTGTAGATGAGGGGCACCACATGGAACCATTGTTGTATATGCCAGCTGCTTTCAGGTGTGGTGCAGAGCCAGGGCAGGAGTAAGCTGCCTTAAGCCCACCACCCGGGAGCCGTCTCTGTTAAATGGTGCCCAGCCAGAGCTTGCTTCCAAAACCCCTGTCCCAACCCTGAACCTCCTCCTGCCCCCAATCTCCTGCCCCAGATGTGAGTCCCCCTGCATCCAAACTCCTTCCCAGAGCTTGCACTCTGAAATGCCTCCTGGACTGCAATCCCCTGCCCTGGGCTAAACCCTGAGCCCCTCCCTCATGCCCAACCCCTTGGCCAAGACCAGAGTCTGCACCCCAACCCTCTACCCCAGCCTGGTGTGACAGAGGATGGGGAAGGAAGGAGGATGGAGTAAGCAGGATGAGACCTTGGAGAAGGGGTGGAGCAGGGCAGGGCCTCAAAGAAGGGATGGGAAGAAAGCAGGGCAAGGGTATTTGGGTTTGAGGTAGATCTTACATTGCACTTCAATTAAAAAAGTGATCTTGTGGTTAAAAAGGTTGAAGATCACTGAGCTAGAGCAAGCACAGCACTGAAGGGTCTCTTAGGCTGTGTCTAGACTACATGCCTCTGTCGGCAGAGGCATGTAGATTAGACAGATAGGCAAAGGCAAATGAAGCCGCGATTTAAATGATCGCGGCTTCATTTACATTTACATGGCTGCCGCGCTGAGCCGACAAACAGCTGATCAGCTGTTTGTCGGCTCGCGCGCTAGTCTGGACGTTCCCCCTGTCGATATCAAAGCCCTTTGTCGGCAGCCCCGTTATTCCTCGTGGGATGAGGTTTACCGGGGCTGCCGACAAAGGGCTTTGATGTTGATAGGGGGAACGTCCAGACTAGCGCGCGAGCCAACAAACAGCTGATCAGCTGTTTGTCGGCTCAGCGCGGCAGCCATGTAAATGTAAATGAAGCCGCGATCATTTAAATCGCGGCTTCATTTGCCTTTGCTGAACAAACAAATCTACATGCCTCTGCCGACAGAGGCATGTAGTTTAGACGTACCCTTAAAGCGCATCTACACTGGAGAGTTATTTCAGAATAACTCCTCTTATTTCAAAATAACAAGCAGAGCAATGTAATGTCTGTAGATGTAATGCCCACACGCCAGGTACATCTACATAGTAACTGACATTATTCTGAAATAACATAGTCCACAACTACACTACAAGCAATTATTTCGACATAATGTCAAAATAATGTTGAGCTGGAGGTCTTCTTATTCTGACTTCTGTAACCCTCATTTTATGGGGAGTAAGGAATGTTGGAGGAAGAGTTCTCTTTCTCAGACTTCCTTCTGTGTAAACAGTGCCAAAAGCCGAAATAAGCTCTTTCAACTTAAGCTACACAATTAACATAGCTCAAGTTGCGTAGCTTATTTCAGCTTTTTCCCTGCTGTGTGGACAGACCCTACTAAGCCTGTTATTTTGAAATAAGGGTCTTGTTATTTCAAAATATTAACTCCTACTTCCCTTGGGGAATAAGCTTATTTCAAAATAGTTATTTTGGGAGTTATTATTTTGAAATAACATATTTTGAAATAATTTTGTTGTGTAGACATAGTTATAGTGAACACATCTCTGGTGTGTCCCAGGGGAGGAAGCTCTGTGGTCAGTCCATGTATGCAGGGCCATCCCTACCAATTCTGGTGCTCTGCACAGTCCGAGAGCCTGCCTGCACCCCAATTGGGGGTTTCAAGGGCTGTGGGACTGCAGGGACAGAAGCTGTGGGGGACAGGTCCAGAGCTGGGGCGGGGCCGGGAGGCTCTCTGACCTAAAGAGCAAGGAAAGCAAGCAGGTGACATGGACGACAGTGAGCGGTGGCTGAGCTGAGCACAGCCCATAGTGGATAGGAAGGGGTTGTCCAGGAAATGGGGCTGGCTGCCTGAGCTGGGGCTGGTACCTAGCACACAGCTGCCTAGGGCACCATGAAATTTGGGGCAATTTGGTGCCCCAGATTTCATAGTGCCCTACACAGGTACATATTCTGCATCTCAGTAGGGACACAAAATATGTGAAGGGTCTTTAACCTGCAACTTATCATGCTAGACCCAGCATCAGTACTGTGTTCTCATGGGCTCCTGGCAAGAAGAGGGCTCTGTGCTTTTCTGGGAACCAAACTCTTTCTCCCCAAAAGCTCACTTCTTACCTAACAATAAACAAACCAGTTTACTTTGCTACAGGTAGCCTAGCCTTGGGAATAAATCGCTAGGTTAGAGTTTAGAAGATGTACATGCAATTCCAGATCTGTCACAAGCTTCCGATGTGATGTTGGGCAAGTCACTTAAGCTCTTTGTGCTTCACTTTCCATTCAGTAAAATTACAGTTGTTTTTCTTCCATTCTCTGCCTGTTGGTCTATTTAGACAGTAATCTCTTTAAGGCAGGGACTCTTGCCTTATACTATATAGCACCTCTCACAATCAAGCCTATTTCAATTGGGACCTGTACGTGATACTTTAATGAAAATAATATCCCCAATCTCTCACACCATCTATCCTTGGTCAATTTAATGGAATCCAATAAACAAAAGTAAGATAGATTTGAGCAAATCTCTTCCCCATAAGAACAGGGAGGTTGTAGCTTAGGAAGTGAATTATACTGAGTAGGAAAAATATAGAATACTAAATATTAACATTGGCAGTAATTTCACAAAAAGTAAGAACCACAGGCTAGACTGTCACATGCTACAGTATTTCCTTAAGCTTTTTTACACAGAACTCCAAGAAATTGTTAGATAAATCTAGCAATGAAGATCTTTCTTCTGTTGTTGTTCAAAAGCCCTCTAAAAGCCCAGAAGTCTAGGGAGAGTTTAATTAGAGCCAAAAGGAAATGTTTTCAAGAAAAAAATTAAGCACTTAAGCGTATTACATTTGTTCTGAGCTCATTACACTTTTTTCCCCTGAATGGTTTCCCACTTGGATTTAGCATCTGAATCCAGAATACAAATACTGTCTATGTTTTTTGGCTTTGCTCTTGCCCAAAGCAAAAGGCAATCAGAAAAATTCTGGGCAGAACTGCAGCCTACTCAGTGCTCCCAGTCTACACGTCTCACAGAAAGTAATAAACACAAGTTTCCAGAAATCACTTCTATTGTGCAAAAAAAGCCACATATATCCTAATATTTTTTGAGTTGCAGGAGTTTTAGCTTCCAGCTCCCATTAAGGTCAGGGAAAGTTGTATATCAACCCGTGCATAAAGCTTTACTGAAAACTGGGTAATCTAGTCACAAAAAGTACTAACTTCTCAATTCTCGCTTCACTGATGGAGAATGTCTCCCCTTGAGTTGTGATTCCCTCGAGGAGTTATCATTTTCTCTCCTTGTTACAATTCAAGAAACAGCTTAAGAGGTGTGCAGTATGCAAATCTAACATAAGCCCCAGGTACATAAGTGGTCCATTAATCTTGCACTCATCCTAGGCAAAAGGGTGAATTTCAGGCAAACCAAGCAAGTAAGTCCTCAGTAGTACAGCTTCAGCCAGGGCACTCTGAGTCTCATCTCCACATGAGTCCCAGCTGTTCTACAACCTCTGCAGAGAGGCACAGAAATAGAAAAGGAAAAAAGCAAGAGAAAAATATTCAAAGAAAGTGCTATAGCAGCTCTCTCATATGGGAAAGCTATGAATGGAATCAATCGCTCCATAACTTATTATTTTATTTGAGCTAAGTTTCTTCTGTGTGTATGTTGCGACAATTTCTGGCCTTGGTTAGCACTAGGACAATCCTGCTGAAATTAGGGTTTACAAAGATGTATGCAAGGGTAAAATTAACCCTTTGTGATACATTTTTAAAGAATACCTACATTGTGTGTGCAGTGAATGAGCAAAATTATGTGTGCAAACTAGGCAGGTACATGCCTAAATAGCCATTTTCAAGGACAATCACAAAATCTGCAATGATGCCCACATTTTTTCATGCTGGCCTCAGGACTCCTCTCTCAAAACTACTTATGTATACTAGCATATCACACACCAACTGGCCCATGTAAACCCTGCTGACTTGCACTAAATGGTCCTTAGTGCATGGCAATGTAGTCCCATTTCAAATAATAGCATATCAGAATGCACTTGGGAACTTTCCACATGGGCTACTTCATGTGCTACATGCTAATGTACACTAGAATTTACAGATACTTAGGCTACTGCACACTCATTTTTGCACAAGTAAATTTACAGTAAAGCGTCAGAAAATGCTTCTTCCAGAAGAATTATTCCTCTCCCCATGAGGAATAAGCCCTCTTGCGCAAGAGCTCTTCCACAAGAAGACAGTGTAGACAGGCAACATGATTTTCTTGCGCAAGAAACCTCTATGGCTAAAATGGCCATCAGAGCTTTCTTGCACAAGAGAGCGTCCACACTGCCATGGACGCACTTGCACAAAAGCACAACTCTTGCACAAAAGCACATGGCAGTGTGGACGCACTCTTGTGGAAGACCATTTGCACCAGAACTCTTGCATAAAACAGTTCTTGCACAAGAAGCCTGCAGTGTAGACGTAGCCTTCGTCTTTGCTTATCACTAGTAACTGCCAGCAATGCTTGAGCCTGAAAAGCTTCATATAGTTGGTTTACAAAAACATCCAAAGGTTCAGAAGCTTGTCCAGGGTTCCCTGAAATGTTCCAAACTTACAGTCTGCTCTCAGAAATATATGGCAATTGATTCTCTCTTAAGTCATCTGGTACCTCTTTTTAGGTGGGATGGAAATGTTGTTAGAATGGCCTCACATAATTTAGATTCTTCCATATCAGGGAAATGGAGCCCCCCCCCCCTAAAGTTTAATGAACTTCCCTAAAGATTTTGTAATAGGGTTGATTTTATCCAAATGGAGCTAACTATTTCTAGTCATTATATACCGTACCTCACCATCTACAAAGGCTTTATTAGGATATATAAGAATATGGTACACAGAGTCTAATTCTGCTATCACATTACATACACACTTTCCACTGATTCCAGGATATGAAACAACTGCACTATGGGTTTGAAAGCCTAGTTTGTACATAACTAGTTTTATCATAATTTTTGATAATCACACAGTACAGCAAAAATAACAACAACAACAAAATATTAGCAGATATGAAATATTGTGTGTTTTACTCATCATGTTAGGGTGAAAAAGCTATAATGTACTCTTAAGACCTGGTGTACACACAACTTTGCACTGGTTTATCTAAAAGTGTTATATAAATTGTGGGTGAGAGTTAAACCAATGTAAGCTAGGTTTAAACCAACATGAGTATCCACATTACAAAGATGACATGGTTTAGCAGCACTCCTTTTGTTAATCTGATGCAATTTTTGTACTTAGACAAACCTGAATGCCTGGTAGTGAATCTTGCTCTACCAGAGCATGAAATCAAACAAGCCAGGAGGAGTACAACACTGTTTTCAGCAGAGACCGCCCAGTTGTTATGCAACAGACAGTGCCTGATTTACAGCAAGGACTATTTCCAAGATATCATAGTTAAAGGCATTAAGATTTGGCACACACAACCTTCAGTGCAATTATCTGTTAATTGAAAATTTAAAAAAAGTAAATAGAGCTAAATAAGAAAGATAACTAGCTACTGTATAGTCTATTGGTTCAATTAAATGAAAACAGTACAAATTAAAAAAAAATCAAACACTAAAGGTCAGAATTCTGCTGTTTTACACCAAATAAATCTAGAGTAATTCTGTTAAAGTTGATCAGATTTAAACTTGTGTAACTCAGGAGAATATTTTAAAGATCATAATCAAACCTACTGAAATAGACAAAAACACATTTTCTTATAGAAATTGTATCTTCCAGTGTCATGCTCATATATGTAAAAAACTATAAACTAAACTATTTGAAATTGTCATTATTAAAAACACCTTGTGCTAAAATCCTCCATTTAGCTTCTCCATGCCCTCAAATAAGGCCTCTTCAGTTCAATTTTTTAGCTCTGACGTGGTTTAAGATAATGATTGCTTGGCTATGGTACTGATAGAGGAAGGAGAGGAGAGTTAAGGCCACCAGCATGCCAGGCTGGATTACTCAGTTCTTTTCTGAGATCAGTTTAATCCTCTCAATTTTTTAATTCATGGGTTCAAAACAGTGAATGAAATGCGCAGCTGTTTAAAAAGTCACTTGCTGTTGGAAACATCCAAATCTCTGCATATTATCTAAGTACCAGCCAGCAGTTGGTCAGAGCAGAGCAGCACTTGAATTGGGCTGGTTAAACTCACACCAGTAATCACTTTTCAGGGGTGAGTTAGAATTAACTGGGGCCACCAAAATTTCAAGGTTCCATGAGACATTATCTGTGCAACCCCTCCTATAATTCAGACCTGGCCTCTTTTTCCATCTTTCCCCATGCTCTCTGCTTCCCTAAGATACTAGCCACAGTACCCCTTTCATCTCTGTTTTCCATAGGCCTGCCCATACCTTCATCTACACTGTCCCTTGTGCTTGCAACTCTTTTCTTAAACCTATTGCCAGTCCAGCTCCTCTAGCCAGATTCAATCTTTCCTAAAACTCCTGCATGCTGTTAAGTCTACAGTAAGTAGAAGGAATGAATTGAACCATCTAAATACGTACATATATACTTTATCAAATAACCATGTGATCTTACTGTCCCCCTTGCCTTTCCTCTCCCCTTGTGCACATCTGTCCCATACTAGTAGTGGCATGTGCAACCCAAGCTATGCTTTTGTGGGTAGGAATGTAAAAGTGTAGTCAATTAACCAATTAACCAATAAGTGAAAGCTTATAGGTTAATGCTGTAGACTACATGCATTTCCCCCTCCTCTCTCCACCAGTAAATTTTTTAGCAAGCTGGCAAGCAGCCCGGCTCAGTCCTAGCTCGCACTAGGTTTGGGACTTACCCCCTGCTGCAGCTCTGCATTTAAAGTGTGTTAGGAGCCAGACAAGCAGGAAGCCTGGCTCAGTTCCAGCTCATGCCAGGTCTGGGAGCTCAGCTCTCCCTCATCCCCGGACCGGGGCTGCTGCCACCCCACATTGCTGCCTCTGTATCAGAGGCAGCAGCGTAAGGCAACAGGCAGCCAGTCCATGAGGGGAGTTGGGTTTTAAACTGGCTCTCCTCATGGACCAGCTCCCACCTGACACCACATGCTGCTGCCTCTATACAGAGGCAGCAGCACATAGTGGTGATTCTTTGGGAGTGGATAGAATAGTCGAGTAACTGATAAGAAATTAATGAGGTTAATGGACTATTCAATTAATCGATATTTAACATCCCTATTTGTGGGCAGGGACTGTGTTGTTACTAGCACACTTCTGGACACTTGGAAAAATAATAAATGTATAAATAATAACTTCCTTAGGAATGGTCAAAGCATCTATAGGTTCAAGAGACTTTCCTGCTAATTTCACTAGGACTTTTCCATATGAGGGGGGCATTCATAATGACAGATCCTGTGCTAGTGCACTGTCCCTCCTTATACCTTATAGCACACATCACCCTACAGAGGACATGAAAGATTAAGCCATGCCAAACCTTTTAGCATACCCCTGCATCCAACTGCACCATCTCGTGCAGTGGTCCCCAATGCGGTGCTTGCGGGCCCTATGGCGCCCGCCGGGCCATTTCTGTGCGCCCGCTGAGTGATCGGGGCTGGCCCTGCCCCCGGGCACATGGTGCATGGATGGTGCTGACCTCTGGGCATGTTGCGTATGGGTGGCCCCACCCCAGGGCACACAGCACAGGAGCAGCGCCGGCCCCGGGTATGCAGCGCATAGGCTGTTCCGGCCCCGGGAACATGGCGTATGGGCAGCCCCACCCCTGGGCGTGCGGCACAGGAGTGGTGCCGGCTCCAGGCACATGGCATATGGGCAGCCCCATCCCTGGGCGTGCGGCACAGGAGTGGTGCCGGCCCCGGGAGTGTAGCGCATGGGTGGAGCCGGCACCGGGCATGCGGTGTATGGGTGGCCCCGCCCCTGGGGGCATGTGCGGCCCCACCTGCGGGTGCCCAGCACGTGAGTGGCCCTGCCCCCAGGCGCCCAGCCACCCCAAAAGGTTGGGGACCACTGATCTAGTGTGATGCTGCAGAATGCACACTTAGAACCTCTAGAAGAGACTAAGTCCAAAGTACAATCTACCCCTTTAATAGTAAACAGACTTGTCTTTGTGGAAGCTTGGCCACATGCCACATTTGGAGGTTTGTTCAGTTATTTTTCAATTATAATATAATAAATGGGGATATACCTATCTCATAGAACTGGAAAGGTCCTTGAGAGGTCATCAAGGTCAGTCCCCTGCCCTCCCAGCAGGACCAAGTGCCATCCCTGATAGATTTGCTCCAGATCTCTAAATGGCCCCTTCAAGAATTGGGCTCACAACTCTGGGTTTAGCAGGCCAATGCTCAAACCACTGAGCTACTCCTCTTCTTAGTAGTAGACAAAAAGAAATCTAATTATTAAACTTCAAGAACGTATTTTGCTTTTACTTTCCTATTGCTCAAAATGGTGAAAGGATTCACTTTAATTTCTACAAAGAGCTGAAACAGAATGTGCAAGTCTGAGTCCACAAAGACAATTATGAGCATGAGAAGACAGGGAGTTTGAATGGCATGCCAGATGTCAGTCTGATGGTAGCATCATGGCTGCAAGCGCTAGGAGAAGTACAGTTTAAAATATAGAATGCAAATTACCTAAAAAGAAGGGGTGAGTGCAGTAATGTCATAAAACTGGCCTGTTGACTCAGCAAATATATGACACGAGCAAGCCATTTAATCATTCAAAACATGGGCCACCAGTTCTGGATGCCCAATTTGAAAAATCTTGGATGACATATTGGATCTTCAAAATTGTGGCACCCATGATTAATAATGTAAAAGTTGGCCTTTATCTTTCTGAGCCTTTGAGATGAGTGGGGGCCTGCCACTTGCTTTGGATCAGGCCTCACATGTCTCAGTTTTCTATCTGTAGAATAGAATGCTTACCTAACCCCGAGCGTCTGAAAGGATGAAATTCATTGCTGCACATAGAGCACTTGGCAGATACTATTGAAATGCAAAATATTTCTATCAAAACAAGCCTATGTGTAGTTATTTAAAAAATGATTTACATATCAAGAAATTCATGGGAGTGCAGTTTTTAATTAAGAGCTAAATAGTGAGTTTCTCATACTTCCCAGTCAAGGAGCAGTGTGTTGTTGCACTGTCCTAGGAAGCAAACTAGAACTCATTGATTCACAATCTGCCTTCCAGTTTGCTACTACTCCATACATGGCACTGTAACCACCCATGTCAGTATAGCAGGGATAACTAGTACATTGGGGAGGACAGAAGGAGCCAAAACTCCACCCATTGCCCACTCTCCAGCTACTTCATGGGCCCAGTCAGCTCTCCTCCTGATAAAGCTACTCACAACATGTGCAGTCAACATATGGGAATAAATAGTCATATTCTCCTGCATGAACCCAAAGGATGGGCCATAATTGTTCTAAATGAAGAATATAGGATAGTAATTTTTAATTGATTTACATAATTAACCACATGAAAACTTATTTTAAATCTTTGATCCCAAATCTCTAAGTTTTCTACAGATGCAAGGATTCTGAACTATGGGTTCCCAGGGGAGCTCCTAGAGCACAGAGCACTCTAACAATGACAACCAAAACCACACCAAAATAAATCCCGAGACACAGAAAGATCTCTTCTAAACTCTTCTGTTCTGTAATACTTTCAGCTGAGGCTCCTCCAAGGGTGGCAAAGCACAAGCCATAATCTTCAAGAGCTCTCCTTTTGCCTCACCATGGGAACTAAGCATTGCTGACTTTTGCACATATGTATCTCATAACACCATGACAGAAATCACAAAAATGCTGGGTCAAAATGCTTTTCCTTTTTATATTCAGTCTCTGGTCACCAGAACCAAAGCTTAGATCATTCACCTTATTGTAGGAGAAGTTTCTGGGTAATTTCCTTCTTCTCTTTTTGAATGATCCCAAGACAGGACCTAGACCACACTATGCACCAAGAGAATCAATCTGCTGTCTTTTACCTAACCTATACCCAGGGCTATTTAATAGTAATCATAATACTTTGCACCTCTCAAACCCCTTCCTTACAGATATCTAAAAGGTTTTAGAGAAATTATTTATGCCTCTCACCATCCTAGATGAGGAGGGAATTACTATCCCAGTTTTACAGAAGGAGACATCAAGTCACAAAGATATTAAATGGCTTGCCCAAAATCATATGTAATACTGTTGTCACCACACTGGTCCTAGGATATTAGAAGGCAGATGAGGTAAATCATCCAAGGTTATGTAGTAAGTTAATTGCAGACTCAAGAATAGAACCCCATAGTCTTAATTGCAAATCCTGGACCCAGAATACTAGACCACATTTTCTACATGTATTACCTGGCCCTTCTGACCATGGTGACACAGACCCTGCATTGAAGAGCTTAAAAAGGGCCATAGCCTAATTCCTTGTTACCCGAGCAAAGGGAGAAACCACGTATAGTTCACATATTATTCCCTCTTCTAGCTGGGTACATATTCCTTATAAGGAGGAGAAAACATGGGCCTATGTCTTTAGGTTCAAAATTTATTTTTTATCACTTCTCTTGACCAAACTCTTTGTTTAAATAAATAATACAAAGAAAAAACCACTGTTTAGTTTGCAGCATAGATTTAGTAACACAAAGAAAAATGTACAAAGAAACTTACATGAGCACTAATAAATTATTAGCCATGATAATCCTTGAGTCATACCACAAAAATATGTATAACTACACTGAGAAACAAATGCTAGAGTGCTGAGTTTTTACGTAGATGGCTCAGCAGCTGTACTTGACATCAGTGAGACAGCCATGAGTACACTGGCCTAAGTTTTCAATTTGACAAGTGCAGGGTCTCTGGAATAATTTGCATTGTGGACTACTGAGGGCCATTGAACCAAACCGTAAGCCTTGAATATGATGAAAATCACTTCAAGCCAGAGGGTTCAGCAGCACCACAGCACCCCTAATTCCAGCACCTAAGGACTAGTGATTTTAAGTGCCTCTATTTTCGAGTGCACAACTTGAGATTTTATAAAGAAGTCTGATTTTTCAGAAAATGCTGGACATCCTACCTCTGAAAATCAGATCTCTGTTAAGTGATTCATGCTGGGTTCTCTCAACTGAACAGGCTGCCAGGTTAGTGTACTAGCTTTTGGTGTGAGTGAGTTTGCTCAACTGTTTGAATTTTGATTACTGTGGCAGCTGGGATTGTGTGTCTGGGAGTGTTTGATCCTTTGTTCCCTTTATTGCCTTTGATCAGCCTTGGGATCACCCTTCCCCAGTGTTACTTACAAGGGGGTAGGCCTGACGGTAGCCAGACTGACCTAAGTGAGCAGGCTTTAAAAGCCAGAGGCAGAGAAACCAGGGGAGCGAAGTGGACAGGGGCTGGTGATAGGGGAGTTTAAGAGGGAGTTTGAAAGCAGGAGGCCTACTATGGTCAGGAAGACCAGCAACACCTGAGCCAGCAGTGCTTCTCTCTCCTTCACCTCCACCTGCACCTGAAGATAATAAGGTGATAGATAATAGCCAGTATGGATTTGTAAAGAACAAATCACATCAAACCAATCTGATCACTTTCTTTGATAGGATAATGAGACTTGCGGATAAGGGAGAAGCAGTGGACGTGGTTTACCTAGACTTTAGTAAGGCATTTGATACGGTCTTCCATGGTCTTATCAATAAACTAGGCAAGTACAACTTAGATGGGGCTACTATAAGGTGGGTGCATAACTGGCTGGATAACCATTCTCAGAGAGTGGTTATTAATGGTTCACAATCCTGCTGGAAGGGTATAACAAATGGGGTTCCGCAGGGGTCTGTTTTGGGACTGGTTCTGTTCAATATCTTCATCAATAATTTAGATATTGGCATAGAGAGTACGCTTATTAAGTTTGCAAATGATACAAAGCTGTGGGGGGGTGGGAGGGAGTTGCAAATGCTCTGGAGGCTAGGGTCATAATTCAAAATGACCTGGACAAACTGGAGAAATGGTCTGAGGTAAATAGGATGAAGTTTAATAAGGACAAATGCAAAGTACTGCACTTAGGAAGGAACGATTAGTTTCACACATAGGGTATGTCTACACTACCCTCCTAGTTCGAACTAGGAGGGTAATGTAGGCATACCGCACTTGCAAATGAAGCCTGGGATTTGAATTTCCCGGGCTTCATTTGCATAAGCGGGGCGCTGCCATTTTTAAAACCCCGCTGGTTCGAACCCCGTGCAGCGCGGCTACATGGGGCACGAACTAGGTAGTTCGAACTAGGCTTCCTAGTTCGAACTACCGTTACTCCTCATTCCACGAGGAGTAACAGTAGTTCGAACTAGGAAGCCTAGTTTGAACTACTTAGTTCGTGCCCCGTGTAGCCGCGCTGCACGGGGTTCGAACCAGCGGGGTTTTAAAAATGGCGGCGCCCCGCTTATGCAAATGAAGCCCAGGAAATCCAAATCCCGGGCTTAATTTGCAAGTGCGGTATGCCTACATTACCCCGCTAGTTCGAACTAGCGGGGTAGTGTAGACATACCCATACAGAATGGGAAGTGACTGTCTAGGAAGGAGTACGGCAGAAAAGGATCTAGGGGTCATAGTGGACCACAAGTTAAACATGAGTCAATAGTGTAACACTGTTGCAAAAAAAGCAAACATAATTCTGGGATACATTAACAGGAGTGTTGTGAGCAAAACATGAGAAGTCATTCTTCCACTCTACTCTGCGCTGGTTAGGCCTCAGTTGGAGTTTTGTGTCCAGTTCTGGGCACCCCATTTCAAGAAAGATGTGAAGAAACTGGGGAAGGTCCAGAGAAGAGCAACAAAAATGATTAAAGGTCTAGAGATCATGACCTATGAAGGAAGACTGAAAGAACTGGGCTTGTTCAGTTTGGAAAGGAGAAGACTGAGAGGTGACAAGATAGCAGTTTTCAAGTATCTAAAGGGGTGTCACAAGGAAGAGGGAGAAAAATTGTTCTCCTTAGCCTCTGAGGATAGGACAAGAAGCAATGGGCTTAAACTACAGCAAGGGATGTTTAGGCTGGACATTAGGAAAAACTTCCTAATTGTCAGGGTGGTTAAATACTAGAATAAATTGGCTAGGGAGGTTGTAGAATCCCCATCTCTGGAGATATTTATGAGCAGGTTAGATAGACATGTATCAGGGATGGTCTAGATTGTACTGGGTCCTGCCATGAGTGCAGGGGACTGGAATCACTGACCTCTCAAGATCCCTTCCAGTTCTAGTGTTCTACTATTCTATGAACTTGAAAATTTAGGTCTGTGCCTTGATATTGTACTGTAATGGGCGTCTGTGCTTGTGTGTGTGTATGTGCACGAGAGAGAGAGAGAGAGAGTGAGAGATTTATATTAAATAAGAAAGACAATATATTACAACCTTGGGTGGCTAAGGTTAGATGTCTTTGTCCATATTTAGGCACTTGATGAGATGGCTTGATTTCCAGAGGCATTGTGCACCTACAGCTACCACTGACTCCATGGGGGCTCTGGTTCAGGAACTCACTAAGCATGTTTACATCCATCCCATGTGCTTAGAGACCCATTGCATTGCTTTAACATTAGACATGGGCTCAAATGAAGTTCTGTAAAAGGATTATTTTTTAAATTGAGGCTTTGAAAACTGAGCACTTCAGCTACTCAGAACAATTATTTTAAATTGTCAACCCACTTTGAAAAAGTTACCTTAGATATTTAATTGACATTGCCAGTAAAATAATAGGTCTAGAATAGCATTTGATTGCATCAATTATAGTTCAGCTGTCTCAAGTTATATACATTATTTACAGATAATAGTATTTATGGAAGATGTGCTTGTACATGGGGAGTTAGGCTTATATATCTAGACAGAGAATCTTAGGATATAATCATTGTTAGCATGAACAATTAAAGCTTAATGTATGCAAAGTTATGGAATTATAGCTGTCATCTGAACAGCTTCGCTAAGATACACTCAGTTATTAATACAAGGTAGAGGGAGATGAATGCAAAGGAGAACAAGAAAGTAATGACGATATAATATCTAAAATAAAAATGTGTGATTTTCCCATCTCTGCTCCAGCCCTTTTTGCTAGGTCAAGGGCCAGAGGCATAAAAACCTCTGTTGCAGCTGCAGGAGAATTGTTCTGATGCAAGCATGGTGAAGACAGTCAAAAGACTATCTCCTAACCTCCTCCCTCAAACCCTGGCTGAGGGGGCATGGTCGTGGGGGACAAAGTTCATGGATATCTGGAGGTTCTGGTGAGAATGGTGACACAAAGCCTGCCCTCACTTAGGCCAGGTCTACCCTAAGGGACAACATTGAACTAAGATATGTAACTCCAGCTACATGAATAGTGTAGCTGTAGTTGATGTACCTAAGTTCAAATTACCATGGTGTCTCCACTGTACTAGACCCACTAAATCAAACTCTGGGAGATTGATCTTGAAGCACCAATCTCATAGTAAGTATAGACAAGGCCTTAGACAGGAGGGTGCAAAGGTTGCTTACAGTGATGCCTGTTAGCCTGCACCTTCTGAAGGAACAGCATAGAATCTCACCTAAACAGTATTATCTCTCATAAGCCCTTTGAACAGATGTCACTGGAGTTTGTGCACATAATTGAGTTTAATAGTTTATGAAGTTTTGTGTTACCTAAATTATCAAATTTTATATAGTTGAGAGTTCCTTTCCTTAGTAACATCTCAGAGAGGGTTGCTGAAAATGTACTTGTTTTATTGCCTGAAACAGAGTGAAACAGAAGTCATTTGTGGCCAATATAAAATATTATACAAGCAGTCTGAAAGCAATATTACTCCTGCATTTTGAAGCATAAGCAGAATTTTTCCCCAGTGTCTTTTAAATCCTGAGTTAGTTTTGAGGTGTAGTTTGATATTCTTGGTCATGCAAAACAGTTAGGTGCAAGAATGAATGCACAAGTCTTACTTCTTGGGCCAATGTAGAGTACAAACCAAATTCAGGTTTGGTGTATACAAATGCTCCTACTGAACTCTCTAGAAGATGCACCCATTGTGCCAGGCCTCAATTGGATTCTTTTCATGCAGAGTTTTTTAGTAATTAAATCCAACAGAATCCAGAAAGGCCCAAGCCTAGTCTTAGTTGTAAGAACTCCCAAGCTAATGGTGGATGGAAGCCATGGTGGTTTGATACAATTTGAACCTCAAAACGGGCAAAACTTAATTATTTTCAGTAATAGTTGTATTCAAAATTTTGGGATGAGATCAAGGGGATCTGAATTCTCAGATACTGAAACAAGGTTCAGATGAATGAGAGAAGGAATTGAAGTAAAATCCCAGATCTAAATTTCAAACTCTGGAGGTGATCTTGAACCAAACTCCAATCTGAATCCACATTTTGGGCCTGCCTTTTTTTTAAGTGTTGCAGTTTTTGGACACCTAACTTGACAAACCTTAGTGACCTGCTGAGCAGTAGCCTTCTGAAAATAAGGCTTCTTTAAGTTGTATGAAGATTGGCACCCAAAAATCACTCATCTTTGTAAGTGAAATTTATTTTTTATAAAGGACTGAACAAAAACCGAGACCCAGACCCTTCTCCATTGAAATTTGAGGTGTCAAAAATTTTGGATAAAGTGTGCATCGATACTCTTTTATCTGTAGAACAATCATTCCTATCCAGTCACCTCCCATCTAGCAATGCAGCAGGATAGTCAGGACAACTGCTTGATAAACTGCTATCTAGATATGAAGGTTAATACTGAGGTCACTCCATACGTTTTTGGTCAATCTTCTGAAAGCTCTGGCTATTCGAGCAGTCACATCATCAACTATGTTTATATTGAAGGACAATATGCTTCCAAGGTAGCACAACTTGTCAACAGCAACTTGTCAACAGCAATAAGTAGTGATCAGTGGAATGCTGGACTCTTTGCAAACAGTCTGAGACATGAGCTCTGTCTTCTTGAAGTTCATTGTGAGTCCAAAATGGTGAGTAGAGCTAGAAAATGATCATAAAGCTTCTGTGCAGCCTTAGTTGAATGAATTAACAATACATACTCATCAACAGACAGGAAGCCATGGTTAGCTGTAGTGAACATTTTGGTGCGAGCCTGAAGTCTTCAGAGGCTGAAAATGCTGCCATCAGTTTGGAACGGAATGGATATTCCCAACTCACAATGCTTGAAAGCAACTAACAGGATCATCAAAAATTAGACGCTGAACAGGAGAGGAGCAAGGACACATCTTTGCTTTGTACCATTTGGTACTTCAAAAGGTACTGATGTCTCTTCATTTTCAAGGACATGACCTAACATACCATCATGAAAGAACTGAATAATACTGATACATTTTTCAGGACAGCTGATTCATCCAAGTACCCAAAGCCCATTTTTGTTGACAGTATTGAATGTCTTTGTCAGATCGATGAACATCATGTAGAGATTTTGATGTTGTTCTCTACATTTTTATTGAATCTGCCTGGCTGTAAATATCACATTGACAGTGCCTCCACTGGCTCGAAATACACACTGACTTGCAGGAATTATGCCATTTGTGAACACATGTAATGACAGTCGATTGTAGATGATGCAAGTCAGGATCCTACCAGCTAGACAGCAGTGAGATGCGCCAGTGCTCATCACAGCATGCACAGTTACCTTTTCTCTTGCATATGTGTACAATCAGGGCATGTTTGAAGTCCTGGGGGGCTTTCTCCCAAATGGTAATGAATAAACAGGAGCATCAACTGGCCCCCAACAGCTTCGTAAATCTCTGATGGGATCACAGCACCACCAGGTGCCTTTCCAGATCTCATCTGCTTCACAGCTTTATGTACCTCATCAAGAGTTGACTGTATAACCAGCTATGAATCACTAGCCCACTGAGAAATCTCTTCAAGAACGCTGCTGTCAAAAGTTGATATCTGATTTAATACACTGCAAAAATGTTTGGCCCAGCAGCCAAGGATTTTAGTACTATCTGTAGTCAGAGTGCTGCCCCAGCAGAGCGCACTAGTGTAGAGCCAGCATTGCATGACCCATAAACTGCCTTTAGCCCATCATAGAATGCTTTGAAATCATATTTATTGGTGGCATCTTGAAGTTTGACTGCTTTATATTTCCATCAGTCCACTTTCATTTACTGTAATTTGACTTCTGCTTAACTTGGATGTATGCTGATTTGCTGGAGGCAGTCTCTTTATTGTTGATCCAAGCTAGGTGTATCACATGCATCTCATCAAGAGGAACTCAGGCATCTTTATCCTTGTCAAACTAGTCCTTGTGTTTGCGTGTTCAGAAATCCAGTACTTTGACAGCAGCTTTATAGCTTGTTTCCTTGATGTTAATCCAGTCCTCAATAGTGGTTGGCTGCTGTAGATCTTTATTGTTAATAACTAAGGAGGCATCAGAACTGAGCTGAAACAATCCTCATGTTTCAAGCATTTCAAGTTTATCTACATCCAACGTTTCCCTGCATAAAGTGAAATGATGACATTTTGGCAGACAGAGACTCAAGGAATTAATGCTGCATACCATATAATGGTCAAACCAGAAGCCAGTGCCATGCATTGCATAAGTCAACTTAACATCAGAGAGGCCTCTTTGTTTTCTAATGAAATAGTTATTCATATACCAATGCAAGTAACGAGGGTTCATCCAAGTTGCTTTGGATTTGTTCACCTGTTGGAAAAACAAGCTTGCAATGGCAAGCCCATACTGTGCACAAGTTTGAAGAATTAAGTTCTCACTTCCAATATCATGAGTCCAAGAACATTTTGCCATGTGATGGAGTCCTTATCAACTCTAGAATTAAAACGGTCAAGTCTATATAGCTTGGAATTAAAAAGTACTGAAGAGATTGCTTAATTCAGGTTCTTGTGGAAAGCCATCTTTTCATCATCTGCAGCAGACAATGTGGGTGAATATGCACTAACACGTACAAAGCACTGTCCATGCCTCAGTATAAGTCTTTCAATCATGAGGTGAGTACTGATAGCATGTGGTTGGGATTCAAGCTGGGGAACTAGTGATGTCCTGATGACAAAGTCAACTCCCACTTGTCTTGGATGCCCCTCAGCATGGTCCACACAATAATATGAATAGCCTGCTCCAACTTCTGCAAACTGGCTATTACCAGAAATGTGTGTTTTGCTAAAGGTTGCAACATCGATGTTATAATGTGCAAGTTCTCTACCAATAATTGTTGACCTGTGTTCGTGGCGATCATCACTGACAAGTAGTGTCTGTACATTCCAGGATGCAAAGTGTAATTTCTGTTATGACTGCAGATTTTTGTATCCAGTTGTTTGCAGTTAACTGACAGGGATCAACTGGAATAAACTATGTTTAGGAATTGTTTTCTCTCCCCCTCTTCGTTCAAAGAAAGCAGGCTGTCCCTAAATAGGGCTGCTTTGTCACCTGGCAAGATACAAGAGCTGCTGTTGTTCCAATTCAGCACAAAAATGACCATCACACCTGAGCTGCCAGTATGCACTTTTGTGGCTAGATGCTTCCTGTGGTATCCTCCCTAAAAGTTACAAAAGATGCCATCCTCCTTCTCTAGTTCCTTCCTTGCCTTTAATATTTTGTCTGAACACACTTGAGGGGCCTGACATCCTCAGAGCATGCTCATCCAATCTCGTGAGTTTGGTGGCTGAATGCTCATCTTCTCCTGGTTTATGAATTGCGCTGGCCTTAGGAAGGACAGGTGCCTAGGGTGCAGAAGGAGAACCCAGGTTTGCAAGGAACTATTTAGTGAAAAAAACGTAGGTGCCAAGTTGGTTTAGATACCTGCCGAGTTGAACAGGAGTTTTGTGAATCACGGTGGAGCTTAGACTTGGGCTCCTGAACCCACACTTCGGCATCTAAGTTCTTTGTGAATTCAGACTTCCCGCCCAGAAAGAAAATGATCCTCCATCTCATATGGGATTTAACTGAAACTATTGGTTAAGGGCTACAGCAAAGGCAAGTGTGGAATGCATGTAGGGTACAACACCCCAGACTGAGGATCTTTGGGCCTGAGACAATGCCTCTGAACCATAATCCAGTCCCTGTGTCACACTTGCCATGCCAGGGAGTGGAGTAGTAATTTTGCTGCAGGCCTATACCAACCATAATTTATGATACCCTGTTGGACACCGCACTGGAGCCCATCAATAGGACACTAGTATGAATAAGGATGGAAAAACAGAATCCACAATGAATGAGATTCAGATCGTGGGCTATAATTTGGGATTTCTTGGCTCCTGGGCCTGTAGACAGACTCCAATTTTGATCACTTTCCACTTGCTTGAAAACACAAAAAGATGGGGGGGGGGGGAGGTTTCTCCTTGCATAGGGTTCCTGCAGTCTAATCGCACAAACCCAAACAACTTTGCCCCTCTGCTTCATCAAAACCCCACCCCTGCCCTGCCCCTTTGCCAAGGCTCTGTCCCACCCCACTCATTCCATCCCCCCTTTTTTGATTGTTCACGCTCCCCTACCCTCATTCACTTTCACTGGACCGGTGTGGGGGGAGGGGAGGGCCTTTGGGTTGAGGCTGATGGGTTTGGAATGTGAGAGAGGGCTGAGCCTGAGGTGGGGATTGGGGTACAGGATGGACTGTGAACTCTCAGAGGGTATGTCTACACTACAAAGTTAATTCGAACTAACGGACGTTAGTTCAAATTAACTTTGATAGGCGCTACACTAGCACTCCGCTAGTTCGAACTTAATTCGAACTAGCGGAGCGCTTAGTTCGAACTAGGTAAACCTCATTGTACGAGGACTAAGCCTAGTTCAAACTTACTAGTTCGAATTAAGGGGTGTGTAGCCCCTTAATTCGAACTAGTGGGAGGCTAGCTCTCCCCAGCTTTCCCTGGTGGCCACTCTGGCCAACACCAGGGAAACTCTATTGCCCCCCTCCCAGCCCTGGACCCCTTAAAGGGGCACGGGCTGGCTATGGTGCCCGTGCCAGGTGCAAGCCTGCCAGCACCCAGCTAACAGACCCTGCACCTGGCACGGCTCGAGCCAGCCACCCGATGCCCCCCAGCCCTCCCCCCTCTTCCCGGGACCAGGCTGGCAGCTCCAGGGAGCTTGTCCGGGACTGCAAGAGGCAGGCACCCGCCTGGTCTAGTGCGGACATCATGGACCTCGTCCACGACCTCCGCACTAGGCACAGGAGAGCGGCCGTCTAGGGCAGGATAGCTGCCAGCCTGGCCACCCAGGAGCAGGTGTGCATGAAAATCAAGGTGGTCCACTGAGACCCCCGACCCTGAGCCCTGAGTTTACAATGGCCGTCCTGGGTCAGACCAAAGGTCGATCTACCCCAGTAGCCTGTCTGCCGACAGCGGCCAACACTAGGGACCCTGGAGGGGATGGACCAAAGACAGTGACCAAGCCATTTGTCTCGTGCCATCCCTCTCCAGCCTTCCACAAACTTCGGGCAGGGACACCACTCCTACCCCCTGGCTAATACCACTCCATGGACCCAACCTCCATGACTTTATCTCACTTCTCTTTAAACTCTGTTCTAGTTCTAGCCTTCACAGCCTCCTGCAGCAAGGAGTTCCACAGGTTGACTATTTGCTTTGTGAAGAAGAACTTTCTGTTACTAGTTTGAAGCCTGCTACCCATTCCTTTCCTTTGGTGTCCTCTCGTTCTTCTATTGTGGGAACTAATGAAGAACTTTTCTTTATTCACCCTCTCCACCCCACTCATGCTTTTATAGACCTCTATCCTATCCCCCCTCAGTCTCCTCTTTTGTAAACTGAAAAGTCCCAGTCTCTTTAGCCTCTCTTCATATAGGACCTGTTACAAACCTCTGATCATTTTAGTTGCCCTCCCCTCTCCCACCGTCTCTCTTCCCCTCTCCCACTTCCTTTTCCCAGTCTCCCCGAGTTTTGTTCAATAAAGAGAGATTCTATTTTTGACCACACGTTTTCTTTATTTTGTACATCAGGAAGGGGGGCTAGGGAAGGGTAAGTGGAAGGAGGTGAGAGAGGAATGGGGTATGAGCCCCCGATGGGGAGGACTGGGCTGGCTCTGCGGGCTTCTGGGGGTGGAAGCTCTCCTGCAGCCCCCCCAATTGCCTCCTCTCCCCAGATGGCAGCCTGTGGCAAGTGCAGCCGGGCTGATGGCCGAGTGCTGTGATGTGTCCAGTGTGGGCACTCAGGGCACTCCAAGCCAGGACTGCTTTGCAAGCAGGGCACCCCTGAGAACTGTCTGTCCGGGGTGGGGGTCGGGTCCATTTAAGCACAGCCTGAGGCAGCAGCTCTACACTCTAAGTCCTCATCTGATGCCCTGCCGGCACTGCTTCCGGCCATCCTTAACCTCGGTTCAGGGTCCACTTAATTTGGACATGCTAGTTTGAATTAGCAAAACACTAATTCGAACTAGTTTTTTAGTCTGTATGCGTTAGTTCGAATTAGCGCTGTAGTGTAGACATACCCAGAGGGAGTCTGGGTTCAGGAAGGGGCTCAGGGCTGGGGCAGGGAGTTGGGATATGGAAGGAGGTGAGGGATGCAGGCTACAACCAGGCACTGCTTACCTGAGGCAGCTCCCAGGCAGTGATACAGTGAGGCTATGACAAGCTCCTACTCCCAGAAGTGGCTGGAATGTCCCTGTGGCCCCTGTGGGAGGGGACACATGATTTTGTGTGCAGCTCCTCCCTTCATGCACCTCCCCCACAGCTCCCATTGGACACAGTGCCCATTGCCAGCCCATGGGAGCTGTGGTGTCAGTGCTGGGGGCGGGGGCACTGCACATAGATCCTCTGCCCCCTGATGCCTCCCAGGAACCCCAGGGATGTGCAAGTCGCTTCCAGGAGTGGTGTGGGTCAAGGGAGGCAGGGAGCCAGCCCTAGTTCCACTGTACCACTGAACTTTTAGCAGGCAAAATTCTCCCAGATTAGCTGCAGTAACTTCCAGGAGATAGCGCCCAATTCTGAGAGATGGCTGGCAACGCTATCCTTGGCAGGGCTCTTCCCATCTCATTTGAACCCACAAAGAACCCCAGTTACCCTTGCTTAAACTATCTCTATGCTCCCCTCATAGGGAGTACGTCTAGATTGCAAGACTATTTTAGAATATCTCCGGTATCCCGAAATAGCTACCCCACATCCAAAGAACGCGCCTGCTATTTTGAAATAATTTTCAAAATAACGGATGCACTATTTCGGCATCCCTGGAAACCTTGTTTCATGACGAATAAGGGATGTCTCAAAATAGTGCTTTATTTCAAAATTTGGCTCCACATAGACATGCCAAATTTCGAAATAGCCTATTTTGAAATAAAATCAAAATAAGATACACAGTTTGCGTAGTGCAAATTGTCTATCTTATTTTGATTTTAGAGTGCAGTCTAAACATACCCATACTCCCAAATTGTTGCCACTATTCCTCCAGCCAAGAGCACTGTACTCCTTTTTAACCTTAACAGCTGGAGGCTCACTGCCTAGTAATGGCTCAAGAGGAATGGAGCTTGCTGATCCATCTTGCTGTTCCCCTCCCACTTCAGCATGGATTGGCACCATGTTTAAGTCTCCCACATAATAGGGAACACTATCACTAAGCCACTTGGGCTCCAGAAAGCTTTTTCCAGTTAAACAGTGCCATATGTTCTGTGACAGTGGAAATAACTCAGCTATTTAAATAATGCTCAATAGAGTAGACTATTACTGTTAACCAAATGAAGCATTTAAAAATCAATTAGAACACTAAGTACCAGGGTGGAATGCTTTCAAATTTTCTCTGCTGTTATGTGTAGATGTGACCTATAAAATACTTTACATACATTCCTAGCCAAAAAAACTATGTTAAAATGTGGCAGAAATTGAGAATCCATATCTATAAAGTAAGAGCAAAGAACGTTACAGGCACATGGTAATTATCCTAAAAAAAAGCAGTATGAACCTTCTAAATTAAAAATTAAAGTTAAACCTAAAAGAAATCCAAGCATATTCAAATATGAAAATGGACACTTAAGGTATCCAGACTAATCTCTACTTTGCCTAGTGACACCATGCTATACCTATACAAATATAATTAATTTTTATTAGTGTTTGTGGTCCTACCTTATAAGTAAACAGATTTACTGTCAGAGTTTGTTCATAGTGTCACACCATTTCTAGAACTTTTTTTTTTTTTTTTGCATTGCTTTGTTTTGCAAAAAAGAAAATTGTTCAGCAATTGAGCTGGATAAGACAAAATAAGGTACCTTTTTCTAAAATAAGTTTTAAGCAAAAAGAGCTTTAAGCAAAAGATTATTTTTTTGGTGTTAGCACTTTAGATAATGGAGAGCAGCATTACAAAAAAATGGTTTTTTTTTACAAATTGAGCTTTGTAACCTGCTTACTGTAACAGTCATCAATGTAATAGAGATTTTAATTTATATGACAGAAGCTGTTTCTGTATCAAAAGCTGCTGATAAGTGTTTTATTTTGTTCACATTTTCTTGAGGATGAATATGGCTGCAAATACTTTGTGCATTTCTTAATCAATTAAATTGTGATAGTTTCTTTAACACAATGCATTACATTTCATCCACTGACCTTTCCTATAAAAAACGCTGTACAAGGATCATATTCAAAATGGCCCATTGGGGGAAAAATGTGGCAATTTATACTCAAGATACCATGGTGCAATAGTATGTTAACTGAGGTTTGTGACTTCTAGAAAAGAAGAAGGATAACTTCATATAATCAGTAAAATAAAACTGCATTTCTAAAACTCACAATATTATCTGTGCTGGGACTAAGACTCAGTTGTGTGTTCATTATCTTGATGCCTTTGACTGTAACTTTCGTCCTGCATCTACTTGAGATTATCATTTGAAAAAGTACCTCAGCGGCATTCTCCATCCCTTCTCAGAACATTCTACCTAGCACACTCTGCACTTATTATCTCTGCGCTTTTCTGGGGGTTGATGGAGTCATAGATTTGAAGGGTAGACAAAATTATTAGATCATCTTGTCTGACATGCTACAATGCACAGGCCATTGAATTTCACCCAGTTACACCTGTATTTAGCCCAATAACTTGTGTTTGACTAAAGCATATTTTCTAGGAAGGCAGCTAATCTTGATTTGAAGACATCAAGAGATGGAGAACCCACCAATTCCCTTGGTGGTTTGTACCAATAGTTATTCACCTTCACCGTTAAAAATTGTGTGCCTTATTTCTAATTTGAATGTGCTAGTTAAAGAATCCTTTATTACCTGCTATTATCTCCCCTGGAAGGTACTTCTACATCATGATCAAGTGCAATCTTTGCATTTATAACACAAATGGATTGAGCTTTTTAAGTTTTGCTGTACACCAAGTTGTTTTCCATCCCTCAAATAATTTTGGATGATTGAAGTTAATTTCAAATAACAGCAACACAAGACACAAACCTTGAACCTCATTAGCAAAAGCAAAGCTTCATTTAGCCCTCTAGCTATTTTAAAATAGACCAGTTATGAAGGATAATTACTGGAAATTAATTCCAAATACAACTGCATGAACATCATGAGAAAGATTCTTTATTAAATTTAAGATAGTGATAGAAATGTAGCCGTGTTAGTCTGGGGTAGTTGAAGCAAAATGCAGGACAATGTAGCACTTTAAAGACTAACAAGATGGTTTATTAGATGATGAGCTTTCGTGGGCCAGACCCACTTCCTCAGATCAAATTTTATTTGATCTGAGGAAGTGGGTCTGGCCCACGAAAGCTCATCATCTAATAAACCATCTTGTTAGTCTTTAAAGTGCTACATTGTCCTGCATTTTATTAAATTTAAGACTGTGGTAACTGATTTGTTTCACTCTAATCAATGAAACTTTCATAATACCTTAGAAGACATGGTGGAGAGGAAATTAAGAAATTGTCATTGCTGAGTATGTGAAAAATAGACCTTATTTACACAGAGGTAAAGAAGAAGTCATTCCACTCAAGTCATAGCAATGAGAATCAGCCCATCAACATGATTTTACCAGTTTTGGGTATCAGTGTGGAAGGAAATGAGTAACCTGCTAGAGGAGACTGTGCACCAAGGTTTGCACCCTGCTATAACTAGAACATGATTTCTGAATATAGTTGTAAAACCATGTCATGTTCAAGCAAAACACTTTCAAAGAGAGTTTGAAAGAAGGCTACAAGCCCTGATTTGAATAAGGCCTATGTGTCTCTTGTTTTGCTTGGTCTGGCTATCCGTCTAAAGCATATGGGGAAGGCAATTCACCAGTCCTCTTATGGAAAGTTCCATTCCATCAGAGCACAAAAACATGCATATGATCCATAACATCAAATACAAAATTTAAATTCTATAACAGCACACATTGCTTGTCATTGGCATTCTGATTAGCTAACATTCGTGTTTACAGCTGGCTTAGACATCTAGAATTATTAGCAAAGATCAAAGATCAGATATCAAGTGGAAGCGAGTTTCACTACGATTAACATTCTGTTTTGTTTGCAGCTGATCTCCTGAAAAACACCCCTTTTCCACTAAATACCATTGAAGTCATGGATCCCTTTTCCTTCCAAATCTGGCTAAATGATCATCGTGGAGAAATAAATCAGAAGAAATCCTTGGCCATGTTTGCAGACAATTTTGAGACAGAGGTAGGAGCTTTCATTTTCTTCAAGACACCTGGGAAAATGTTCAAAGCTACAAATAGCAGTCAGGCACCAACTCCCATTGGACATCATTGGGAATTAGGCAACCATTTCCATGTTTCTCTTAATAATCACCCCCATGTTCATTATACCCCTTTAATTTCAAATAACATTCTTGGCACTGAGGTCAACTTTGATTTGGGATTTCCTTCTTTAATCAAAGAACAAGTCTGATAAGGGACTGATTGATTCAAAGGATCAGCAGTGGAAGAGCCTTTCATGTCTAGATCACCATTTCAAATCCAGTCCCAACTGAAAGTAAAGTTGTTAGCATCTGATGACTGTTCAACATTCACATTAATTTACAAACATGTAAAAAGTAACATAGCTACCCTGGATTACTTAGGATCACACTTAGAGACAGTCCCAAGGCAGTAGCCTGGAAGTGATGTCAGAGAGCTCGTTGCAGATTAGAAGAATAATAAGGCTTTGAAGGAGGAAAAGGAGGACACATGGGGCCTGATCTGCAGCCCTTTGAAGTCAATGGGAAAAATCTTAGTAATTTCAACAGGCTTTGGATCAGTCCCTATGGTGCAGGAAAAGATGATGTTTGTTCCAAGAGTAGGAGGTAGCAAGAATAAAAGTACAAAACTGAGAGAAAGAGGAAGCAAATGAAATAGATGAGTGAGGATATGAAGGAGCATAAGGAGTGGCAGGTGTGTTCAGTTCCCCTTTTATCAGTAGGTATCTTTAAGGGATTAACAAATGTAATGTGAATTCCAACAGTGTACGTAAAATAATGTCACATTCTACAAACACTTTCCCTAAAAATAGCATGTGTTGCATACTGTAGGAAGATTCACATATACATCAGTCACTGGGATAAAATCCACAGCCTTTTCCTTATTGTATGTTTCAGGTTGTAGTTTATGGACCAGGAGTAAGTGAAGAAAGCAAGAAGAATGCTGATATCTGGCTATGGCAGCTGGTAAGTGACATTCTCCTGGACTGAGTGTGGGTTGTTAGTCTGTGAGGATCTGGAACAGATCACTCTACGAGAAAAACTTCTTAGTCATGGGCAAGAAAAACATTATGTAATTCCTTCTCTAATAAGATTCCATAGCCAAGGAGCTATGGAGTCAATGGCAAACCATCAGTCACCCATCAGTGCTCGAAAAGTAACCCTTCTTTCTCCTCCACCGTGGTGGAATGGTTAAGGGTCACGAACATCCTTCACCATATCCTGGAAAGGAGTTAGATTCCAACTAGCATCCCTCCCAGAGAGCCACAGAAGACATACCATGGGCTGCAGGAATCTTTCCTCTGCTTCCCTACCCTGGCCCTAGAGAGCATGTGCTCTAGTTATGCACATGGACTGCTATTGTTCTGAATTAAGGACTGCTGAGCTACAGAATAGATGTCTCTATTTCACTTTCAAGTAGATAAGTTCTTACACAAACCATGCAAATCAAGTAGAGCTCTGAAGGTAATTTGCATGGTTTGTGAAAGAACTTACCTATTTGAAAGCGATAGCGACACCTATTCTATGGTTCAGCAGACTTTAATTCAGAGCAGAGATACTGGGGCAGGCACTAATCTAATGGATCCCAAAAACAAAGAAGAGAAGATTTGCATCCCAGCAGAAAAGAAAGCAGACGGGAAAGTGTCCATTTTACAAGTCAGGCCTGCTGCCAGAAAGTCACTGATTCCTATTTAGTTTAAATTCACAGGGAATGACTATCAAATGCTAATTTTAAACAAAAGAAACCTCAAAGGGAACTTGTTTGTACTGTAGCCAGTAGAAGAGCACAGTCAGCAAGACCCTGAATGTGCTCACATGAATGGGGCATCTCTAAGTCAGACAGGACAGTAACATAGCTGAGACTTAGAATAGTGATGAGTCCATTTCAGTATAAATGGACTCCTATCTGTAATTTTTGTCAGGTCACCATTGACTTGTGAACTGCTTTTCAAATCTCAAAAGGGATTTAAAGAAACTAAAAATAAAGAAGCTTGAAAAATACTCCAGGAATCTAGTCCTGTGATTTTCAGAAAGGAATATCGATGATCAGGAGGCTGTTAGATTAACTGCAATGAGTCAGCTATGGGGAACCTGAGGGACTATGACGTTTGAAGTCATGTTTTAAATTGCTGCTAACTGTCAGGCAGGGAAGATCAGCTACAGTTTTAACAAAGGCCACCTAGATCTGAACAGTTTTCAAGCTATATTTCTATGGAAATGTTACATTTTCCTTTCATGATTTACTTCTTACTAAGTGGTTCTTTTTTCTTTCTGCCAATGACAACACATGAAGAATTAAAAGCCAACTTACTTGTTCTTGTCTTTCAGGAAGGCACATCCGTTGTCACTATGGGTGGTAAAGCACTGGTTCTCGCTGCTGGTGACAGCCTACTCATCCCTGCTTTGTCTAAGTGAGTGCAGAACAATGCCTAGTTTGGGCAACAGAATCCCTATTTCCATACTGGGATACATAGGAGACCAATAGATATGCCTTTCTGCACAAGGCAGCTACACAGAACTTCTAGCAAATAAACTCATTCACTACATACCAGGGAGTGTGTCAACAGGCACATCTGAGTATAGCCCCAGTGAACACAGTATCTGCATAGGCAACATTACTCGAACAAAGGGGTGTTGAGGAAGAAATGTGGTGGTGCTGATAGACCAGCCTAGATCCCCTCTTGAGTACTGAGTTAGACCAAGAAAATAAATCTCTCACTAAACAGATTGACAAAAACAGGATACAAAAAACCTGCCCTGAGTACAGGTAAGGTGGTGGGGGAGAGTCTGAGCCTCTGTCCCTTCAAAGGTGACTTCCTGAGCATGATACCAGATCTCACTGTGCATATTAAAACCTCCTAACTAGATGTCAGTTCAGGAATACAGCTTTCTCCTGTGTGCATTATCCTGGTGAGGAAATGGGATCTTAGTATGGTCATTCCTAAATAGGCTGTTGACAGTCAAGATGTTCAAAGGAGAGTTGGTGAAAAGTTTTCCAGCAGAGAATGAAAAATGTTTTCATTAGAAGAATGTCATTTTCCAGCTAATTCCTTTGGAAAGTGACACAATTACCCCATCAGAGAAAGCACCTATCTGCAACCAAATAAACAATTAGTGCAAAGTGTTAGGACCAAGCAGTGGGCTATCAGAATATGACAGTTATGACTTTTTTCTTTCCTATGGAGGGATACCAGCCCCAGAAAAATATTTGGATCTCCTATTTTGACATCCTATAACACTAAAAAACGTTGTCTGGATACTTGAAACCATCTAATTGTGAACAGAAGTATAAAGTCAGGCCATTTATCTAGTGATCTTAATGATGTTTTTAATAAGTTTTAAAGAGAATTTAATATAGAATAATTGTGATAGGTAACAGCAGAAAATTATGTTCAATGTTATTAATTAAGCCAAAATTCTATAACTTTATTAACATGCTGGCCACTTCCACTCGAAGCACTATAACATGTTAAATCTAAATATTTCACTAAATACTGTACCAGAGGGCCCCATAACCCCTTCAATTTTTATAACAAGTACTATATAGAATATATAGGCTTAGGGTTTTTTAATGATAATTATAATTAGTTATAATTTCTTAGACTTACAGAAATTCGAGGTATAAAATGTTATTAGATCTTCTATTTCATCTCTTTACAAACTTAGGATAGTTCCAGCTTTGAGATCCTTCCTCTTTGACCCTACAACATGCTGATTTCCATGTATTTTGTGGGCCTCGTTTTGTTAGTCAAAATAGACAGATTTTAATTTTGTCCTAACAATACAGTGCTGTCTCCAAATTTTTCTCCGTAAATGTATGATTCTTACATTTATCCACTTCCTCCTTCTACCACACCATGGGTATGTCTACACTACCCCGCTAGTTCGAACTAGCAGGGTAATGTAGGCATACCGCACTTGCAAATGAAGCCCGGGATTTGAATTTCCCGGGCTTCATTTGCATAAGCGGGGAGCCACCATTTTTAAAACCCCGCTGGTTCGAACCCCGTGTAGCCGCGCTGCACGGGGTTCGAACCAGCGGGGTTTTAAAAATGGCGGCTCCCCGCTTATGCAAATGAAGCCCGGGAAATTCAAATCCCGGGCTTCATTTGCAAGTGCGGTATGCCTACATTACCCTCCTAGTTCGAACTAGGAGGGTAGTGTAGACATACCCCATGGGTTTTGAACCTACGTGTTAAATTAGCCCCTAATCTTGCAACCTGGTCAATGAGACTAGGTGTATTTAGAATCCATCTGGAGTCAGTTGAAGTAAGCTTGGTCAAAAAGATCAACCCAAGCAGATCACATTGGATTGAGACCTTTAATTGTAATCTCTTTGGGGCAGGGGTTCTCTTACTATGTATACGGTCTGCATTTAACACAATGGGGCCATGATCCTGGCTGTGGCCTCTGATCAACACTGTAATAGACATTAAATAGCATAAGTTTGGGTGAGTCTACACAGCACCCTAAGCTCAAAATAAGATATGCAATGCTTATTTTGAATCTATTTCAAAATAGCATCTTTTGAAATTTGGCACATCTACACAGTGCCAAATTTCAAAATAACATGCTATTTCGAGACATCCCTTAACCCTCATGGAATGAGGGTCACCGGGATGCCAAAATAGCATGCCCATTATTTCGAAAAATATTTTTAAATACTGGACAGCTTGTGTAGACATGGGGTAGCTACTTCAGGATACCTCTGGTATCCCAAAATGGCCATGCAGTGTAGACGTACCCTCTGAGAGATGGCCCTAAGCCATGATTCCAGATACAAACATTTCAGAACTTTTAGGTATATGAAATCATGGTTTAGATCTGGACTTTTTGAACTAAATTCAGTGCTCAGTGGAGTTATTTTGCCACTATCCCTAACAAAGCAGAACGTAGTCCTTTGATTTCAGGACATCTATAACATATGGATATTTACCTACTTGAATATTTCAGCTGGCTTAATTTGTCTTGCTTCTGACCTCTCTTGTATCAGTGTTTGTGAAGAATAACTATGCAGTTGAAGGAATTATACCAACACAAAACCAGGATAAAAGTGTTTAGAACTATGCCCCATTATTTCAGCCTGTACTACATCTATGTTACTATTTACATTATATGATCTCTCTGTGTATTTTTGAAGGTACCACTGGAAGAGAGCAGAAGGATGCGTTGCTCTTTACATTGCTCAAGATCCAATACGCAAGAGACCCTACACCTAATTTCTGGGAACATAAACTAAATGTTGGTGATCAAAAATTTTATAACACAGAGAAACTGAATTATATGTTTAATAATAAAGTTACAATGATAGTTAGGTTTCAGGCAATAGATCCAGTTAAACAAAAAACTTGCATACTATGTGCCACATGATAAATCGGCACATATGAGCTATTTGGTAAAAAAACTCAGCACATTCATTATTCCAAAAGAAATGTAAAACTGATTTAAGTAATGCAGCCAAATATACAGATCTAGATAATTGATTTTGAAAGCTGAAGCTAGATAAATTCAGCTGGGAAAGAAGGTATTAATTTTTAACAGTGAGAATAAGGAGCCATTGGAACAAGTGCTAAGAGTTGTGGTGTATTCTCCATCACGGGCAATTTTTCAATCAAGAGTGGATGTTTTTCTAAAAGAACTGTGCCAGGAATTTTTTTGGGGAAGTCTGATAGTTTGTGTTATACAGGAGCTCAGACTACATGGTCACACTGGTCCCTTCTGGCCATGACTCTATGAATGCCAACTACAGCAAATCAAATACCTTTCCAAATAGGAAACTCTTCTAGTAACTTAATGACTTTAGTGGGACAAGTCATGTGAGTAACCCATACCCAGTATGAGCTATAGGTGAGGCCCAATGTGACTACATCAAGGGATTTAGATCTGTCTATCTCATATCTGTTAAGCTGCAATCATTTTGTGAGCTCACTGGTGAACATGGAAGCTGTCACATACGCCATGTCTAGACTGCAGAGCTTTTCTGGGATACCACAGCTCTGCCGCATCCAAGGTATGCATCTGCTTTTCAGAACAGTTTCTGAAAAAGTGGACGTGTTCTTTCGGCATCCCTGTATTCCTCTCGGTGAGAGGAATAAGGGATGTTCTGAAAGAGGATTTTTTTTCCTAAATTTGGCCCCCGTGTAGATGGGCCAAATTTCAGAAAAGCCTCTTTCCCAAAAAAAATGTTTTAAAAGATACGCAAATTTCAGTTTCCAATTTGCGTATCTTTTTCTGACTTTTCTCTGCAGTGTAGACATAGCCATACACACTCCCACACAGGCAACTGCAGTGGGGAGGAAAGGGAGCCATCATCAAGTCTCCACTAACCTTTTTGGGGCATAACAAGGGGATGATCCTTGTGCTCTCCTGAGCCCCCGTAAGAAATTGTAGTTGTAGCTCACCATTTTATGGTCATGTTTTCAAGTAAATTAAAAGAGATCATAAAGATAAAAGACTGGTCAGGAACCACGATTATTAATTAATACTTCATACAACATATATTATTGTATCTTGCTATTGTATAAATACAGTATGATAAAGCACACAGATTGCCTGTAGTTCTCCAAATGCCAAATTTCATTTAAAAGTGACCAGCTGTTCTTTCAGAAACCTGGAAGGGATATCCCTCCTATCCCCCACTTGATTTTTACTTTGGAAATATCAGGCATGACAAGTGGTTTTCCCTGGTTTCCTATAGGGTTTCAAAGATTTTACATAGGCCTACATATTGGATCCTTTTACCATTGAAACACTGAAAAAATACACTAGTTAGAAAAGTGGTGTTACCAAATCTTAATATTTGTATGTTTGTGAAAGTCTAAAATTACTGTAGCTTGATTTTTGCAATTATATTAATAATTTAACTTAAAAACAGACTGTTCTTGCCTATAGTTTTTCAGTATTTCTGCCTACCACCTACAGAGTTTATTAAATTGAGCTGTCATATCTCTCTTATGCTATTATTCATTCCTTTGGGGAGAAGATATCAGATGGAATGACTTTAATCCTTAACTTCTATGAAAGGCTCACTCTAGAAGCTTTTCCATTACAGAGTACAGCAGAAGTTATCTAATTCTCACACACAACTGGGAAACTCACTGTGAATAACTGAGTTTGGCTAATGAGGGTCCAGTCTGTTATGCTCACACATGTAAGTAACTTTACTTACATTTACTTCCATTGCCAATTCTGGCCACACATCTATAGAAGCAACACCATCACAGGACCTAGCACATAAGTCACCACATCAGAACATACAACTGCATTCTCTAATGTGATCTATGCCATCAAGTGCCAGCAATGCCCCTAGGCCATGTACATTGGCCATACTGTACAGTCTCTATGATAAAGGGTTAATGGACACAAATCAGATATTCTATATAGTATCATGCAGAAACTTGTGGGGCAACATTTAAACCTGCCTGGGCACTCATTAATGGATTTAAAAGTACCCATTCTTTTACAAAGTAATTTCAGGAGCCAACTACAGAGAGACTACAGAAATGACCTTCGTATGCAAATTTGAAACCATTACCCAGGGACTGAGCAAAGACATGAACTGAATTGACCATTATATTCAATAAACAAATGACATCAAAAGCTAAGTATCAGACACTTACAGCCCACTCCATTAGTTTCATTTAGCACAGGCACTACCATTGACAGGGTTTTTCTCTCTCTCTTCCCCCCCCTTCTTTTCTGCTTTAAATTTTGGAGTTTCTGTGCCTTTTGCTCCACTTATCCACAGAAGTGGATTGTTCCTACAAAAGCTCATGATACTATAGATACTATTTTGTTAGTCTCTGAGGGTATGTCAACACTACCGCGCTAATTCGAACTAACTTAATTCGAATTAGTTAATTCGAACTAAGCTAATTCGAATTAGTGCATCTAGACCTAAAAACTAGTTCAAATTAGCATTTTTCTAATTCGAACTAGCATGTCCACACTGACTGGACCCTGAACCAAGGTTAAGGATGGCTGGAAGCAGTGCCGGCAGGGCATCAGATTAGGACTTAGAGCGTGGAGATGCTGTCTCAGGCTAGCCGAGGGCTGTGCTTAAAGGGACCCGATCCCCACCCTAGAAAGACAGTTCTCAGGAGTTCCCCGCCTGCAAAGCAGTCCTGGCTTGGAGTGCCCTGAGTGCCCACACTCGGCACATCACAGCACTCAGCCATCAGACCGGCTAGACTTGCCACAGGCTGCCATCTGGGGGGGCAGGTCAATCGGGGGGCTGCAGGCCAGCCCAGTCCTCCCCATCGGGGGCTCGTACCCCATTCTTCCCTCACCTCCTTCCACTTACCCCTCTCCGGATGTACAAAATAAAGCCCCCCTTCCGGATGTACAAAATAAAGGACACGTGTGTTCAAAAATAGAAACTCTCTTTATTGAACAAAACTCGGGGAGACTGGAAAAAGGAGGTGGGAGAGGGGAAGAGAGAGGCTGGGAGAGGGGAGAGCAACTAAAATGATCAGGGGTTTGGAACAGGTCCCATATGAAGAGAGGCTAAAGAGACTGGGACTTTTCAGCTTAGAAAAGAGGAGACTGAGGGGGGATATGATAGAGGTCTATAAAAGCATGAGTGGGGTGGAGAGGGTGCATAAAGAAAAGTTCTTCATTAGTTCCCATAATAGAAGGACTAGAGGACACCAAAGGAAAGGAATGGGTAGCAGGCTTCAAACTAGTAACAGAAAGTTCTTCTTCACAAAGCAAAGAGTCAACCTGTGGAACTCCTTGCTGCAGGAGGCTGTGAAGGCTAGAACTAGAACAGAGTTTAAAGAGAAGTGAGATAAAGTCATGGAGGTTGGGTCCATGGAGTGGTATTAGCCAGGGGGCAGAAATGGTGTCCCTGGCCTCTGTTTGTGGAAGGCTGGAGATGGATGGCACGAGACAAATGGCTTGGTCATTGTTTCGGTCCATCCCCTCCAGGGTCCCTAGTGTTGGCCACTATCGGCAGAGAGGCTACTGGGATAGATGGACCTTTGGTCTGACCCAGTACGGCCATTCTAAGCTCAGGGCTCAGGGTCGGGGGTCTCAGTGGACCACCTTGATTTTCATGCAAACCTGCTCCTGGGTGGCCAAGCTGGCAGTTCTCCTTCCCTAGACGGCTGCTTTCCTGTGCCTAGTGCGGAGGTCGTGGATGAGGTCCACGATGTCTGCACTGGACCAGGCAGGTGCCCGCCTCTTGTGGACCCAGGCAGGCTCCCGGGAGCTGCCAGCCTGGTCCCGGGAAGAGGCGGAAGGCTGGGTGTCAGCGGGTGGCTGGTTTGTGCCGTGCCAGGTGCAGGGTCTGCTGGCTGGGTGCTGGCAGGCTTGCACCTGGTGGTGCCCAGAGTGGCCACCAGGGAAAGCTGGGGAGGGCTAGCCTCCCACTAGTTTGAATTAAGTGGCCACACAGCCCTTAATTCGTACTGCTTAATTCGAACTAGTTGTTAGTCCTCGTAGAATGAGGTTTACCTAGTTCGAATTAAGTGCGAACTAGCGGTTTGTATGTGTAGCGCCTATCAAAGTTAATTCGAACTAACATCTGTTAGTTTGAATTAACTTTGTAATGTAGACATACCCTGAGGTGCTACAGGACCACTCGTTTTCTAAGTTCTTTTAGCCACAAAAATAGTCCCATTAAATTCACAGGAATTACTCGTGACTAAAATTATTCACACGGTTAAGTGTCTGCAGGACTATCTCCTCAGTGAGTTAGGGACAACTTCTACTACCACTGAGGTTAATGGGAGTTTTTGCATCATCTTAAAGCAGGACTAGGTTTAGGGTCTCACCTGAAAGGTTAGAGCACTGAAGTCAGCAAGATAATCAAATCAATAAAATATGCTTGAACCTGCTCAAACCTGGGAGAAAGACTAAGCTCTTATGTACTTTTCAAGATATTGTGATGTTTACATTTGTTTTATATAAACAAGTATATAAGAAAGTGATTTCTGTCCCCCTTTATGACAAAAATGGAGCCAGATCCTCCACTGATAAAAATTAACAATTTCATTGAAGTCTGTGTAGCTATGCCATATATACAGTTATACATTTAAGTCTTAATTATGTAAGTTCTCATGACATCACCATGATATTAAATGTGTTGAAATATGAGGACAACTTTAAAGAGTGGTAACTGGCAAGACTCTACTATACATCAGCATCTACTCATAACAAACAGCCTAATTCCACAAAGTAACCAGTGTAATAAAAAGTAGTAATCCCAAACCAAATAAGGAAGTCACAAGTACTCACCAAAGTTTTTCAGTCTATTGGAATAGGCATAGCAAGAAAATCTTTAGTGGGAGATGCATATGTTAGGCCCAGTAAAATTAAAGTGCAGTACACTTTGAATCAATAAAAATAAATAATTCTCTATGCCACATATAGAATTCACTATGCCAGGATATTAAAGTAAATAGTGGAGCCTCATTTTAAAAATGTATTGGGTAATTTGATTATTAAGAACCTTTTTACTTGAGCTATGACAATGATTTAAGTGTAATCAAACCTAATGTTTCAGTGCTTAAACTGACCAATTGTAAAGGATCAGGAAGGAAGTCCTCGTTGACCAATACAAGCATGAGTGAATTTTATTGCTTCATTGGAAGCAGGGATTGTCAATAGGCAGACTACGGGCCAAAGTATGATCTCCAGATGCTTTTGAATGGATCCCAAAAATCTATGTATTATTATTATTATTATTATTATTATATCTAGAGTCTGGACCTTGACTAAAACTTAACCAAGAAATTTAGACCTAACAAAAAATAATTGACTATCCCTGCCGGAGTCTGAAGTATCAGGTTGCAGGCCCTATCAGAAGTAGGATATCAGACTACTTGGATCAGTGTTCAGGAAATCTTTGTCTCACTAAACCAAAATTTCGAAGTTTAGTCATCTATGGTAAATAGGTCTTTCTCTTAGGCTATGTCTACAGTAGAGAGTTTATAGCTCACATCCGTACCAAGGCAGCTGCATTGCTGTAGGATGCTCAAATAGCCACTCTATGCCACCAGGAAAGAGTTCTCCCACGGACATAATGAAACCACTCCCAAGTAGTGGCAGTGGATATGTTGACGGAAGAAACTCCCCCACTGATGTAGCACTGGCAACACCAGTGCTTATGTTGCTGTAACTTATGCTGCTCCGGAGGAGGGAGTGTTTTTTCACACCACTGTGCGACATAAGGGTATGTCTACACTACAAAGTTAGTTCGAACTAACAGACGTTAGTTCGAACTAACTTTCATAGGCGCTATACTAGTGCTCCGCTAGTTCGAACTTAATTCGAACTAGCAGAGCGCTTAGTTCGAACTAGGTAATCCTCATTTTACGAGGATTAAGCCTAGTTCGAACTAGCTAGTTCGAATTAAGGGGTGTGTAGCCCCTTAATTCGAACTAGTGGGAGGCTAGCCCTCCCCAGCTTTCCCTGGTGGCCACTCTGGCCAACACCAGGGAAACTCGTCTGCCTCCCTCCCGGCCCCGGACCCATTAAAGGGGCACGGGCTGGCTACGGTGCCTGTGCCAGGTGCAAGCCTGCCAGCACCCAGCCAGCAGACCCTGCACCTAGCACGGCTCAAGCCAGCCACCCGATGCCCCCCAGCCCTCCCCCTCTTCCCGGGACCAGGCTGGCGGCTCCCGGGAGCTTGCCCAGGACCGCAAGAGGCGGGCACCCGCTTGGGCTACTGCGGACATCGTGGACTTCGTCCACGATCTCCGCACTAGGCACAGGAAAGTGGCCGTCTAGGGCAGGAGATCTGCCAGCCTGGCCACCCAGGAGCAGGTGTGCATGAAAATCAAGGGGGTCCACTGAGACCCCCGACCCTGAGCCCTGAGTTTACAATGGCCATCCTGGGTCAGACCAAAGGTCCATCTAGCCCAGTAGCCTGTCTGCCGACAGCGGCCAACCCTAGGGACCTTGGAGGGGATGGACCGAAGACAGTGACCAAGCCATTTGTCTCGTGCCATCCCTCTCCAGTCTTCCACAAACCTTGGGCAGGGACACCACTCCTACCCCCTGGCTAATACCACTCCATGGACCCAACCTCCATGACTTGATCTCACGTCCCTTTAAACTCTGTTCCAGTTCTAGCCTTCACAGCCTCCTGCAGCAAGGAGTTCCACAGGTTGACTCTTTGCTTTGTGAAGAACAACTTTCTGTTACTAGTTTGAAGCCTGCTACCCATTCCTTTCCTTTGGTGTCCTCTAGTCCTTCTTTATGGGAACTAATGAAGAACTTTTCTATATGCACCCTCTCCACCCAACTCCAGCTTTTAGAGACCTCTATCCTGTCCCCCCTCCGTCTCCTCTTTTCTAAGCTGAAAAGTCCCAGTCTCTTTAGCCTCTCTTCATATGGGACCTGTTCCCAACCCCTGATCATTGTAGTTGCCCTCCCCTCTCCCATCCTCTCTCTTCCCCTCTCCCACCTCCTTTTCCCAGTCTCCCCCAGTTTTGTTCAATAAAGACAGATTCCATTTTTGACCACAATTGTCCTTTATTTTGTACATCAAGAAAAGGGGCTAGGGAAGGGTAAGTGGAAGGAGGTGAGGGAGGAATGGGGTATGAGCCCCCAATGGGGAGGACTGGGCTGGCTCTGTGGGCTTCTGGGGGTGGAATCTCTCCTGCAGCCCCCCAATTGCCCCCTCTCCCCAGATGGCAGCCTGCGGCAAGTGCAGCCGGGCTGATGGCCGAGTGCTGTGATGTGCCCAGTGTGGGCACTCCGGTCACTCCAAGCCAGGACTGCTTTGCAAGCGGGGCACCCCGAGAACTGTCTGTCTGGGGTGGGGGTCGGGTCCCTTTAAGCACAGCCCTCGGCTAGCCTGAGACAGCATCTCCACGCTCTAAGTCCTCCTCTGATGCCCTGCCGGCACTGCTTCCGGCCATCCTTAAGCCTGGTTCAGGGTCCACTTAATGTGGACATGCTAGTTCGAATTAGCAAAATGCTAATTCGAACTAGTTTTTAGTTCTAGACGCGTTAGTTCGAATTAGCTTAGTTCGAATTAACTAATTCGAACTAAGTTAGTTCGAATTAGCGCTGTAGTGTAGACATACTCTAAGTTATACCAGTATAATTAATAAAGTAGACATGACCTAAATGTTACACAATGGAAGAAGTTGCCTCCCATTAATAATGCTCATTCTGTATACTTTCAGCTCCCCACCCACACTCACTTTATGGAACAGGTGCATAGAAAACAAGCTTCCCATTCACATTCAAATAAAAAGAGAAATGTATTTATCTGTGAATTTTAATAGGCTCCTACAGAATGTCTCATGTCCATGAGGACTTATACTTTCTACGTGAATTTTTCAGGCTATTTTGTGGCTACCAATCTAAATTGCATTTAAAGGAACAAATTCAAATTGGTTCCAGTTGTTAAGACTGTCAGACATGGTTTCTTTCTATTGAAGACACAAACAGTGGTTATTCCTTAACAGGACAACCTTCAAACTTTGTACTGAAGCTGATCAGACTCAGTAATACAGTACTGATACAAAAGCCAAATTGATTTAAAAGGAGTAACTAAAGGGCGAGTTAAATAGCACTCTATATATCAGAAACAAGGATAGGGTCGCAAAGACAGGGTATATATAAACAAGCTAGCTAGTGGAGGTACAAACTGTTGTATTCAATCAAAGACATGCAGCTTGTCTAAAGGCTCATTGCAAAACCCACCAAATCAATAGCAGGGCTCCCACTGCCTTCACTGAGTTTTTGATGGAAACCTGAAAACATAAAGTCAGAAAAAGGAAACATATTGTGCTGGAGCTTGAGAGGTGCTAAGAGTTTCCATTGTTATTCTTGGGAGTTGAGGGCATGTCATACTTCACAGGAATGCTCAGTACCTTCAATAGATCAAGCACTGAAATAACGAATTAAGCCAATACACTGTTGATCTCCCTTTCCCAGAGTGCCCTAGTTCTGAGTTTATGACCTCTAGAAGGAAGTCCTGTGAGAGTTTGTTTTTTGATTTGGTATTGGTCAACATTAACTGCAATCCCATGACCTTTAGAAGTTGTACTTTCTGTATTTAAGCTTAACAATGTGTGTGTGTGGTGGGGAGAGGGAGCTCCTATTTCAAATGCTAACCATACCATGAAGAAAAAAAACCCCAGAAGCCATGTAATCTATTTTCATCGATATGCTATATCTGAAAGCATAACACACAAAAGTGTAATGTTGACGGGTTTCATGTTCTAACAAAAACTCAAAAGTGCATGTACCTGACTACTGCACAGGACTTTTGGTATGGTTTTGCAAAGCAGTGTTGTATTATAGCAAAAGACTGAGAGTCCAGACTCAGGAGATCTTGGCTCTGTTCCCCATTCTGTAACTACTGAGGTGTGCAGCCCTGATTTTGTTCACCCATACTGGCCTACGGCCCAGTGCCTTTCTGAATAAAATTGTGCCCACCATGTTGTGTAACCTCCAAGGTACAGTGCACATGAGGTCAAAAGTGTGGGAGCACCATTCCCCCATGTACTTGACCCTTTTCCTTGTGATTTGTGCCAACAGAAAGATGCTATATTAATGCACATTATTACTACCATTACTCAGAAACAGCTAGTACCTGGTTTGGGGTTGCAATGACAAAAATGAGAATATCCTCACTATATGAGCATAAAACAGGATGATTGTAATTGTACAGTTGTTATCAAGAGCACTAATGCTTTCATTCAAAATATGTCTCAGTTTGATTGCTGGATTAAAAATAGTATATTTAAAAGACTATTCTGCCAATATAAACTTTGAAACAGATAAACCCTGTGCATTTCACTTCCAACAGATGTGATCTCTTGTAAAATACTCATACTTCAGATTTCACAGTTTGGAGGCAGTCTGAAGTATCCAATAATACCAGACTTAATTTAAAAATGTGTAGATGCTAATATAAAGCTTGAAGAGTCAATTTAAAATTTCAAGAGGTTTAGAGGGAAAAGAAACAAAAAAACAACTTAAGCCATTTCAGTTAAATGACTTGGCACTATTTATACTAAGAATTCCAAAGACAGCAGTGCATTGAGAAATTGAACTGGTGGTATAGCAAATAAGATTTGATCAGGAAATGCAGAGTCAATAATTATTCCTATCCCAAAAACAAAGAGACTAGGGAGCCTACACTAGTCAGAACTGGCCATTTGGGCAAGCAATCTTAGCATGCTGAGCACCTAGAAAGGGTAGGTGTACCCCCATGCAAATGAGATCAGCTCCTGAAGACCTCTTCCACACTGCATCAGTAGATGTCAGCAGAGAGCTCATTGAGACTCTGCTTATAACTGTTTTGCATCTGTCCAATAAGAATCAACAACAAGAAAACTCATTTTTCCCTCACTTGCAAAGATAATTAAAGTCAGAGGGCAGGTCTATGCTGTGGGGCAAAGTCGACCAAATTTACATAACTCCAACCCCTAGGGAATCGATCACCATGTGTTGATCCCTTGATAAGTGTAGATAAGCCCACAGTCATAGAAGCATAGAAATGTAGGACTTGAAGGAATCACAAGAGTTCATCTTTTCCATATCCTTGCGCAGAGGCAGAACCAAATAAACCTAGACCGTCCCTGACAGTTGATTCTCTCTAACCTATTCTTTAAAAACTCCAATTATAGGGATTCCACAATCTCCCTTGAATGCCTATTCCACTGCTTATTAATATTCATCTTAAATCTTTTCTGCAAATTAAGCTGATTATTTCTCATCCTTCCTTCATTGGACAAGGAAAACAATTGATCACTCTCCTCTTTTTAACAGTCCTTGATGTGTTTGAATACCTGTTATCTAGTCCTCCCTCCTGCTGTGGTCTTCTTTTCTCAAGGTACATGACCAGTATTTTAAAACCTTTTCTCACAGGTCAGGTTTTCTAAACCTTTTGCTGTTTTTGTTGCTTTCCTCTGAACTCTCCAATTTGTTCACATCCTTGTGGCACTCAGAACTAAACACAGTTCTGAGGCCTCACAACTGCAGAATTCCGTGGGGCAATTACCTTCCATGCTTTACATTTAACACTCTTAGTAATAAACCACAGAATTACAGTAGCCCTTTCTGTAACTGCATTACATTCTTGACTAATTCAATTTGTGATCCACCGTGTCCCCCAGATCCTTTCCAGCACTACTAACACCTTACCCACTTATTCCCCATTTTGCACTGGTGCATTTGATTTTTGATTCTTAAGTATACTACTTTATAATTGCCTTTATTGAAATTTCTCTTCTTGATTTCAGACCCATTCTGCAGTTTGTCAGGGTAGTTTTGAATTCTAGTCCTGTCCTCTGTTGGAATTTTGTGGTTCCCAAACAAATGACTCAGATGCTGGGCAGAATCAAGGGTCTTTGATACTTCAATTCAATTCAATTCAACAAGACTTTATTCAATGTGCACAAAGGGAGAGCCCTTGGTACAAAAATCAGTAAGAGTCCCTCGAGCAAGAAGCCTCTCCCCTGCTATTTTATAGCACGTGGCATTTACATAACAGGTTACATAACACAAACCTCTAAACCAATCAGATTTAACCTTTCCATATGTGGATTTGTTCGTCACATGCTTGTACTTCTCCACTCCACACGTTGAGCTCACCTCCCTCCCCTTGGCCTTTTCTAGACTGTTCCTGGGGTGGTGAGCCACAGCATGCTTCTTTATGCATACATACCTTTTAAATCATATTTTGTTTAAAATGAACACAAGCGTACCCTTCACCTCCAAACCTGCCAATGTGACATCACCCAAAGATTTTATAAGCAGCGTGCCAAACTGCACGGCTGGTGAGCAGGGCTCACCGCCACTTGTCAAGCCCTGTTTATAAGCATATCTCCGCCTCCAAGTTATAAGAACATAAGAACAGAGGGTATGTCTACACTACAAAGTTAATTCGAACTGACAGCCATTAGTTCGAATTAACTTTCATAGGCGCTACACAGGCAAACCACTAGTTCGAACTTAATTCGAACTAGCGGAGCGCTTAATTCGAACTAGGTAAACCTCATCCTACGAGGACTAATGCCTAGTTCGAATTAAGTAGTTCGAATTAAGGGCTGTGTAGCCACTTAATTCAAACTAGTGGGAGGCTAGCCCTCCCCAGCTTTCCCTGGTGGCCACTCTGGGCACCACCAGGGAAACTCGTCTGCCCCCCTCCCGGCCCCGGAGCCCTTAAAGGGGCACTGGCTGGCTACGGTGCCCGTGCCAGATACAAGCCTGCCAGCACCCAGCCAGCAGACCCTGCACCTGGCACGGCACAAGCCAGCCACCCGCTGCCACCCAGCCCTCTGCCTCTTTCCAGGACCAGGCTGGTGGCTCCCAGGAGCCTGCCCGGGGCCACAAGAGGCAGGCGCCCACCTAGTCTAGTGCGGTCATCCTGGACCTCATCGAGGTTTGGGGGGAAGCCTCCAACATCCATGACCTCCGCACTAGGCACAGGAAAGTGGCCGTCTAGGGCAGGATAGCTGCCAGCCTGGCCACCCAGGAGCAGGTTTGCATGAAAATCAAGGTGGTGAGTGAGACCCCGACCCTGAGCCCTGAGCTTAGAACATAAAAACATAAGAATGGCCGTACTGGGTCAGACCAAAGGTCCATCTAGCCCAGTATCCTGTGTTCCAACAGTGGCCAATGCCAGATACCATGGAGGAGTGAACAGACTAGGTAGTCATCATGTGATCCCACTCCTATCATCCATTTCTAGCCTCTGACAAACAGAGGCTAGGGACACCATTCCTACCCATCCTGGCTAATAGCCATTGATGGACCTAATCTCCATGAAGTTGTCTAGTTCTTTTTTGAATCCTGTCAAAGTCCTGGTCTTCACAACATCCTCTGGCAAGGAGTTCCACAGTTTGACTCTGTGCTGTGTGAAGAAAAACTTCCTTTTGTTTGTTTTAAACCTGCTACCTATTAATTTCATTTGGTGTCCCCTAGTTCTTTTATTATGGGAACAAGTAAATATTTTTCCTTATTCATTTTTTCTACACCAGTCATGATTTTATAGACCTCTATCATACCCCCCTTAGTCTCCTCTTTCCTAAACTGAAAAGTCCCAGTCTTTTTAATCTCTTCATATGAGACCTGTTCTAAGCCCCTAATCATTTTTGTTGCTCTTTTCTGAACCTTTTCCAATGCCAAGGTATCTTTTTTGAGATGAGGCATCTGTACGCAGTATTCAAGATGTAGGCGTACCATGTGTCACATAAAAGTCATATGTGGGTCCTGAAGCTTAGCTGGCCTGGGATGGAAGTTTCCATCCCTGCTATACCCAGTTTAGCATAGTGTGGGACGCTGCAAGCACGAACAGAAGCTGGGCTTTATCAGCTCTAACCCATGCCTTGAGCTGGGAAACTACTAAGTGGTAAACAAGTTTGACCTCAATCTCAGCCTATAAGAGTGATAAGAATGGTGTTGAGCCAGATACGTGCACACCCGGTAAACAACTGTAGTATAAGATCACCTAGACCTTAAAGGGTGTCCTGAATCCCCCTAGCTGGAGCCATATCCTCTGCAGCTGGGTGCGAGGTAACCAGAACTGACTCCCCACAGACCTGAAAGGACGTAAGCATTTCCAAGTGCCTGTTACTCTTATATGCTATACTCTCATTTTGCCTATGCTGATTGTTGTATTACTTTGTAGTAGCTGTGTAACCATCTGGTGGTATTAAGCCTGTAATAGTAATGACGCAGTGAAATTAATAAAAGCAACTATCTATCCCTAATTGACTCTGTTTTGAAGTGAATCCAAAGCCTGCATTTTTACTTGGCTTTGAACCAGTGACCTTTTGTGTGTTGGGCAAATGTGAGAACCACTACAGAAAAACCGGTTAAGGCTTTTTCTGAAGGACTTAAACTTGGACAAATTTTCTGTTACTAACTGTAACCTGACACCATGAGCATTTTTGAAAACACTGAAAAATATCAGATGCAATATAGAACACAGTCACACCACTAGATACATCTTCTCAGTTTGTCGACAAACTACTGATCACACATCTGAGTATGAAACAAAAAACATATGTGTTCACTTTTTTTGATTGTATCTCTTTGGTATATATGGTAATGCCAATTTTCTTCCACAATTTGATCTGAGGAAGTGGGTCTGGCCCACAAAAGTTCATCACCTAATAAACCATCTTGTTAGTCTTTAAAGTGCTACATAGTCCTGTTTTTTTGTGTCAGCTAGACTAGACTAACACGGCTACATTTCTATTACTACTTCACATCTGAGTATGTTCTTTCGACCCTTTATGCCTATTTCCCTAGATTGACCCTATTTCTAGTTTGCTTATGACACTGAGGGTATGTCTACACTACAAAGTTAGTTCGAACTAACGGACGTTAGTTCGAACTAACTTTAATAGGTGCTACACTAGCGCTCCGCTAGTTCGAATTTGAATCGAACTAGCGGAGCGCTTAGTTCGAACTAGGTAAACCTCATTTTACGAGGACTAACGCCTAGTTCGAACTAGCTAGTTCGAACTAAGGGCTGTGTAGCCCTTTAGTTCGAACTAGTGGGAGGCTAGCCCTCCCCAGGTTTCCCTGGTGGCCACTCTGGCCAACACCAGGGAAACTCTATGCCCCCCTCCCGGCCCCGGACCCCTTAAAGGGGCACGGGCTGGCTACGGTGCCCGTGCCAGGTGCAAGCCTGCCAGCACCCAGCTAGCAGACCCTGCACCTGGCACGGCACAGAGCCACCCACCCGATGCCCCCCAGCCCACCCCCTCTTGCCGGGACCAGGCTGGCGGCTCCCGGGAGCTTGCCCTGGACCGCAAGAGGCGGGCACCTTCCTGGGCTAGTGCGGACATCGTGGACCTCGTCCACGATCTCCGCACTAGGCACAGGAAAGTGGCCGTCTAGGGCAGGAGAGCTGCCAGCCTGGCCACCCAGGACCAGGTGTGCATGAAAATCAAGGGGGTCCACTGAGGCCCCCGACACTGAGCCCTGAGCTTACAATGGCCGTACTGGGTCAGACCAAAGGTCCATCTAGCCCAGTAGCCTGTCTGCCAACAGCGGCCAACCCTAGGGACCCTGGAGGGGATGGACCGAAGACAATGACCAAGCCATTTGTCTCGTGCCATCCCTCTCCAGCCTTCCACAAACTTTGGGCAGGGACACCACTCCTACCCTCTGGCTAATAGGACTCCATGGACCCAACCTCCATCACTTTATCTCACTTCCCTTTAAACTCTGTTCTAGTTCTAGCCTTCACAGCCTCCTGCAGCAAGGAGTTCCACAGGTTAACTATTTGCTTTGTGAAGAACAACTTTCTCTTACTAGTTTGAAGCCTGCTACCCATTCCTTTCCTTTGGTGTCCTCTAGTCCTTCTTTATGGGAACTCAGGAAGAACTTTTCTGAATGCACCCTCTCCACCCAACCCCTGCTTTTAGAGACCTCTATCCTGTCCCCCCTCCGTCTCCTCTTTTCTAAGCTGAACAGTCCCAGTCTCTGTAGCCTTTCTTCATCTGGGACCTGTTCCCAACCCCTGATCATGTTAGTTGCCCTCCCCTCTCCCAGCCTTTGTCTTCCCCTCTCCCACCTCCTTTTCCCAGTCTCCCCCAGTTTTGTTCAATAAAGACAGAGTCAATGTTGGAAGAAACGTTATCTTTATTTTGTACATCAATAAGAAGGGGGGCTAGGGATGGGTAAGTGGAAGGAGGTGAGGGAGGAATGGGGTACGAGCCCCCGATGGGGAGGACTGGGCTGGCTCTGCGGGCTTCTGGGGGTGGAAGCTCTCCTGCAGCCCCCCAATTACTCCCTCTCCCCAGATGGCAGCCTGCGGCAAGTGCAGCCGGGCTGATGGCCGAGTGGTGTGATGTGCCCCTTAGAACTGTGTGTCCGGGGTGGGGGTCGGGACCCTTTAAGCGCAGCCCTCGGCTAGCCTGAGACAGCATCTCCATGCTCTAAGTCCTCCTTTTATGCCCTGCCGGCACTGCTTCCGGCCATCCTTAAGCCCTGTTCAGAGTCCACTCAATGTGGACTTACTAGTTCGAACTAGCAAAACGCTAGTTCGAACTAGTTTTTAGTTCTAGATGCGTTAGTTCGAACTAGCTTAGTTCGAATTAACTAATTCGAACTAAGTTAGTTCGAACTAGCGCTGTAGTGTAGACATACCCTGAGTGTCTTTCAGTCATAATTCCCATTTAGAGGACATAGATCATCTTATTCAGTAACCAGAAGCAAATATGTATGATTTGGTGAAAAATTTAAATGACACAATAAAAACAAGTCCCGACATTTTGAAAAAAACACCCATGAAAATTCCTAATTTTTTTTATTATTATTATTCAGTAAACATTTTCAAATACTAAATATATTTGGTAGAATCTGTATGGATTTTCAAAAGACATACTTAACCAAAAATTGACTACAATTAAAAGTACAGTGTGCTGTATACTATTCAACCAGCCCAGCTGTTACATTAAGACTATACAATTGTAGGTCTGGACTTCACATAGCTTTACTCCATCAATTTTATATGAAAGGGCTGGGGAGATGGCGGGGGGATGTGGGAGGAGATAAGTGTTGGCTGCTGGTGGCAAATTATTTATAAACCCTAGTGTTTTGACAACACTAAGCATCACTGCAAATGCTTAGCAAGGTACATTAATCTCTGAAGGACGTACAAGTCTCCATGGGGATGGGGCTGCCTCAGGTGGACTTACTGACAAAGGCATGAAGCTCAAGGTATGAAGCAGAAAGTCTTCAAACACAATGGTCCAATCTAAAGAGGCAGTGAAGCCGCACCTCAAACCCTGAAGGAGGGGTGAGACCATTTGGGGGTCTGGATCAATAAACCGGTTCCTCCTAGAGACCACCCCAAAGGTAGGGGCCTAGCTCTGATCCTCTGAGTCTGTACCAGTCCTTTACCTCTTGCCTGTTTGGGTGCCACAGGTGTGTGCCATACTTTGTGTTACAAAGTATATATGGCATTCTGAGTATTGTCAGATAGTAATAACCATCTCTAAGTAATAACCATCTCTAAGTAATAATCAGTAAGAGTTATGCCAGAGCATGTGTTTAAACTTTTTCCTCAAATCACATTTGGTACATTATGTTTTAATAATAAGACATAGAAAGAATTGAGAGCAAAGGCCAGTTTTATTTATGGCAGACCTAAGATGTATTGGAAGTGGTTTGATGGAGCAGTTAACTTCTGCATTTTTTGCACACATGTACTGCCAGACGAGCAAAAGCAGAGAACATTGGGCTATATCTACACTACAAAGTTAATTCGAACTAACGGACGTTAGTTTCAATTAACTTTGATAGGCGCTACACTAGCGCTCCGCTAGTTCGAACTTAATTCGAACTAGCGGAGCGCTTAGTTTGAACTAGGTAAACCTCATTCTACGAGGACTACGCCTAGTTCGAACTTACTAGTTCGAATTAAGGGCTGTGTCGCCCCTTAATTCGAACTAGTGGGAGGCTAGCCCTCCCCAGCTTTCCGTGGTGGCCACTCTGGCCAACACCAGGGAAACTCTATTGCCCCCCTCCCGGCCCCGGAGACCTTAAAGGGGCACGGGCTGGCTATGATGCCCATGCCAGGTGCAAGCCTGCCAGCACCCAGCTAGCAGACCCTGCACCTGGCACGGCTCGAGTCAGCCACCCGCTGCCACCCAGCCCTCCCCCTCTTCCTGGGACCAGGCTGGCGGCTCCCGGGAGCTTGCCCGGGACCCCAAGAGGCGGGCACCCGCCTGGGCTAGTGCAGACATCGTGGACCTCGTCCACGACCTCCGCACTAGGCACAGGAAAGTGGCCGGCTAGGGCAGGAGAGCTGCCAGCCTGGCCACCCAGGAGCAGGTGTGCATGAAAATCAAGGGGGTCCACTGAGACCCCCGACCCTGAGCCCTGAGTTTACAATGGCCGTCCTGGGTCAGACCAAAGGTCCATCTAGCCCAGTAGCCTGTCTGCCGACAGCGGCCAACCCTAGGGACCCTGGAGGGGATGGACCGAAGACAGTGACCAAGCCATTTGTCTCGTGCCATCCCTCTCCAGCCTTCCACAAACCTTGGGCAGGGACACCACTCCTACCCCCTGGCTAATAGCACTCCATGGACCCAACTTCATGACTTTATCTCACTTCCCTTTAAACTCTGTTCTAGTTCTAGCCTTCACAGCCTCCTGCAGCAAGGAGTTCCACAGGTTGACTCTTTGCTTTGTGAAGAAGAACTTTCTGTTACTAGTTTGAAGCCTGCTACCCATTCCTTTCCTTTGGTGTCCTCTAGTCCTTCTTTATGGGAACTAATGAAGAACTTTTCTTGATGCACCCTCTCCACCCCACTCATGCTTTTATAGACCTCTATCCTATCCCCCCTCAGTCTCCTCTTTTCTAAACTGAAAAGTCCCAGTCTCTTTAGCCTCTCTTCATATGGGACCTCTTCCAAACCTCTGATCATTTTAGTTGCCCGCCCCTCTCCCACCCTCTCTCTTCCCCTCTCCCACCTCCTATTCTCAGTCTCCCCGAGTTTTGTTCAATAAAGAGAGATTCTACTTTTGACCACATGTTTTCTTTATTTTGTACATCAGGAAGGGGGGCTAGGGAAGGGTAAGTGGGAGGAGGTGAGGGAGCAATGGGGTACGAGCCCCCGATGGGGAGGACTGGGCTGGCTCTGCAGGCTTCTGGGGGTGGAAGCTCTCCTGCAACCCCCCAATTGCCCCCTCTCCCCAGATAGCAGCCTGCGGCAAGTGCAGCCAGTCTGATGGCCGAGTGCTGTGATGTGCCCAGTGTGGGCACTCAGGGCACTCCAAGACAGGACTGCTTTGCAAGCGGGGAACCCCTGAGAACTGTCTGTCCGGGGTGGGGGTCGGGTCCCTTTAAGCACATCCCTCGGCTAGCCTGAGACAGCAGCTCCACGCTCTGTCCTCATCTGATGCCCTGCTGGCACTGCTTCCGGCCATCCTTAACCCCGGTTCCGGGTCCACTTAATGTGGACATGCTAATTTGAATTAGCAAAACACTAATTTGAACTAGTTTTTAGTTCTAGATGCGTTAGTTTGAATTAGCTTAGTTCGAATTAACTAATTCGAACTAAGTTAGTTAGAATTAGCGCTGTAGTGTAGACATACCCTCTCTGAGCAGCATGGTAAGGGGACTGAAGGATGCTCCAGCTGAAAGCCCTCCCTAGACATACCTTTTTGCTGGACTTCTGAACCTCTGAAATATGCCATTAAAGGACAGAAAGTGGTTTAACCTATAAGAAATTTAAAGTGAAAGAGTAACTTACCTACCTTGTCTCTTCCCTATCTGGGATCAGCACAGCTACAACAAGGTAAACAAAAAATGTATCCCATAGCAGCATTAATTCTCCCTACAAACTTCCATTTCTTCAGAAGGAAGCTAGAAGCAAGTTCAGAAAGCATGTAAAGGGAGCCTATGAACATACACTGTTAAAAGTAAACACAATGATGGTGAACAAGGGTGACTGTTGCCAGTGCAGGGTGTTGAGGTACAGGGATGTGGCTTCTATGATGTGGACAACTGTCTGCCAGGAATTGGAGAGAGATAAGCAAATTAAATTTCACATCAGCCACAGAACAGCCATCTTCAGCTTTCCTTGCTCACTAGAACCAGTACATTTCACAAGCACCAAGAATCACATAATTTAAAAGAAACCCACACTGAAATGGAATACAAAATTCTGAGAAACTGAGCTTCTTGGTTTATTTTTTCCCATAATTTTATTGCATCGTTGTGCTATTTATTTTCCATACACAATTTTTTAATTATTTTGCACGTGAAACATTTTCTTTTGTATTTTTATTGGACCACATTTTGTTTGGGCATAATGGTGTTACTCTAGATTTACATTACAGTAGCTGAGAGCAACTGTGTACACACGCACACACACAAGTACAAATAAAGAATAACATAATGATTAAAAAAGCTCAGTGCAGGGAGACAAATTAGGTTAAATAAACACAGGGTACATCTATTTAAATATGCTGTTAATGTCCTGTGAGTTGTAGCAGTACTCTAATTACAAGCCTAATATAAGAAAACAATAAAGCAGCAGAAGTACTATTCTATTATAAAATCTCCGGTTACAGCTACATTCGTCTTTGCAATACTACAAGAAGCTTTTATCCGTTCTCTGTGGAAAATGGATGGCAGGACCTAAAACAGACTATCTGGCTGCACCCATCAAGTTAGGACAGCAATGAAAATACATTTAAGAAATTCATTCTTGCCATTTTGGAACTGTTGAGTGCTTTGTAATTAAAACTTGAACGATAAGGTCCAAAGGATTTGCTTTGATTAACTCTCTAAGGCTAGGTCTACACTGCAATGGTAAGCTGGAAAAAGAAATGCAATTTTCAGTATGCAAATTGTGTATCTTTTTTCACTATACTGTTGAAAGAGGCTTTTCCAAAATTACACAGTGCCAAATTTCAGAAAAAAGTGCTCTTTCAACACATCCCTTATTCCTCGTAAAACAAGGTTTACAGGGATGGTGAAAGAACGTGTCTGCTTTTTCAAAACAATTTCCAAAAAAGCAGATGCATTCCTTGGATGCGGAATTGCTTTTCCAGGATATCTCCAGTATCCTGGAAAAGCAATGCAGTCTAGACGTAGCCTAATTCTTCTGTGTCTGAATGTACTCAGGATGATTCCAGGTCTTTCCACCTTTCAGTTTTTATCTTGCACCACTGACTTCAGTAGGAATTTGGATCAGGTTTGACTAGACGATATAAAAGGAAGGTTTTTGGTACTAATAATGTGGCCCATATTCATTTTTATAGACATCTGTCAAACAAAAATATAGAAGTATAATTCATGAAAATAATGTGTGTGTGTGGTGGGGGGGGGGGGATTAGGAATTAAAACTAGCTTCCTTAGTTCATTTATAGGGTTGTCATCTAATAAACATGTCCTTTGCCATTTACCCTGCTTCAATATCCTTTAAAAAAAAATGTTTGGAAAGGGACAAGTAGTTCTTGCACATACATATCTCATTTCTTACCTACCTCAGTTGGGTACCTGACCTTGTGGTTAGGAAATGAACAGAAATTAACCTGTCTGAAATGGTCTGCCATGAGGCCTTTGTCAAGCAGGTTCATGCTGTGTAGATTTCCATGGCAACTATTGGAAGTCACATAAGTGTGCAGTTCTGAAATATGAAGTCCATGGAGATGATTAGGTACAGCACTAGCTCCACAAACACCACTCTGACATGGGGACATTCCCCAGAGACTGAATAAATTGTTGTTTGTCTCCTCTGTGGTGGCTGAGCTCAGGGCTAGATCCTGTTTTATTACAGACTTAAAGAATTTAATCACGCTTCACAAGAGACATTGCACAGAAAAGATAACTTCTCTAGTTAAGAGTCCATGAGCCACGCTGTGCTCTCTTACAAAAACACCTTGGGCAATTGCTCCCAAATGCTGACACTGGCTTTTATATGAAGAAAACCAGTAGTTGTGGCTCAGGTGGGCTTTGGAGTTTTTATAGGACAACTCCACAGAGGTCACCATGTAGAGTCTCAAGAGTTCATGAGAGAGAAGTATCAGAGGGGTAGCCATGTGAGTCAAACTGAAAAAACAACCAATAGTCTAGGAGCACCTTAGAGACTAGCAAACACGTAGATGTTATCATGACCCTTGTGAGGCACAACCCACTTCTTCAGATGAATGAAGTAAGGGGTCCAGTTCCTTACTCCATTTATGTGAAGAAGTGGGTTGTGCCCATGAAAGCTCATGATACCATCTACGTGAAAGAGAAGAGAGCCAGATGCTACAGAGCATTCCTTCTAAGGCCATGTCTATACTAGAGACTGATGCAGCTTTGCTGCTATAATGTCTCCGGTGTGGTTGCTCTATGTTGACAAGAAAGAGCGTTCTCATTGACATAATTAAACCACTTCCCCCGAGTGGCCGTAGCGCTGTATGCTAATGTCAATGCTGAGCGACATACGTTTTACTAAGGTAAGTGGTGGTATAGACATGGCTTAAGTCTATTTTAATTTGGGTGCAGGAGAGTCACAAAGGAGCATGTAAATTCAAAAATGTATTTGTCCAAAGTATCTGGACTCACCAATAACAACTAGAGCAGTTCACAAATAACTTGCTGACTAAAAAGGGGGCAATATTAGAAATAAACAGTGGGCTAGAAGCCAGAATGCCTCATTCCCTGCCTGACATAGAGCTGGTGTAGCCAGATCCTACATCACATCCTACTAAAACTTCCATCGTAATGGGGATTTTTTCTAGTGGGGGGCAGGAAGTAGATATGCCCAGCAATCCTTGTGTTCTCCAATGGTCCCAAAGGGCCTTTCTGTGGGGTGGCATAATTCACACTGTGGGTGGGTGAACATGAATATGTTGCACATTTATCAGTCCACGTTGACACTGCTGGCATGCACAAAAGTAGCAATTTTCAACCAGGGGTCGGGGGATGGGAGAGCGCAAACAAGTTAGCTTAGCTTTGTGGTGTCCTCTGTGATGTGGGACCTTGGGCAATTGCTCCCAAATGCTGACCCTGGCTTTTATATGCAGAAAAACAGTAGTTGTGGCACAGGAGGGCTTTGGGGGTTTCATAGCATGTTGCAGGGGAAGGGGGCAGAGACTCAGAAAGAAAAAGGTTGAAAATTAAGTTCCCTCTAAGCTGTGCAGCCCTGCAGCTACCTATTAAGCAGTGTGCAAGTGCTCAAGGCTGCAGCAGGAAGAGATGCCTTGTCCCCAGCCCCAGACCGGACCTTCCTCAGCACCTCTCCTGGGGCCCTGGCCCAACCCCAGACAGACCTGCTGCAGCAGTGGAATGATGCCCCTCTCCCAGCCCAGCCTCGCTGGAGCTGTTGTGACAGGGAAAAGGCACCTCTCATCTGGCCCTGAGCTGCTGCAGCAAGAGAGGGCTGGAAGAAATCTATTCTCTCAGCTGCAGCCCTGGAGAACCCTTCTGACTCCCCCACCTCAAACACACCTCAACCCTTTGCCCCATCCCTGAGCCTTCTTCCCACATTCTGAACCCCTTGGCCCACCCCCACCAAATACTGTCCATGTGAGAAATGAATTTTGTTATGTGCACCAATATGGAAGTATGTGTCACTGCTTGCAAATAACAAAATTAATTTCACACAGGCCGTGAAAAATCAGAGGGAACAGGGGTTGAGAACCCCTGCACCAAAGATTCCCTGGTGCACATTACATGTATTAGTGCAGAGGTGGTCAAAGTGCAGCCAGCCAAACATTAGGCTTCCTGGCGGCTGCAGCCTCACACATGGCTCAAAGCTGATAGCTCCAGAGGCCAATGTGTGCCTCTCTGCAATGCACGCCCTTCATGGGAAGAGGGTCTCTGTGCCCTGCCCCCACACCCAGCACCATTCTTGCAGTCTTCCATTGATGTAAACCAGCCAATGGAAGCCGCAAGCCCACAGAGACCTGCTGCTCCCCTCTCCTCAAGGGGCATGCCGTGCAGATGAGGGATCTGAAAGTGTCACTGAGTACATGATTAACCCCTGAGCCTGGGCTCATTGGACAACCTTCACGGTAACAAACAGGCTCCCGGTATGCAGCTTTTAAGCTGGCTCCCAGTCACACTGGCTCCTGGAAAGCAACCTGCTCCCCCCCTCCATGCTGTTGTCTTTGTATCAGAGGCAGCAGCATGGGGGAGAGAGGGAACAGGCAGGAGCCAGCTTTAAAGATGGCTCCCCATGTGCACCAGTTCCTGGGAAGTTGCCTTTCCCTCCTCTCCGCCCCCGCTCCTCCACGTAACAGTTGAAACATCCAGAGAGCAGACATACATATGCTGATCCCAATAGCCAGACACTTTGAGTGGCTTGTGGGGGCGCAGCAGCCAGGGAGCCTGCCTGAGGTTTCCACTGGGCTGCCACCCAGGAGCCACCTATGATAAGAGCTTGAATCTGGCATCCTGCCACCCTTCCTGCTCCCCTGTCCCAGGTCAGAACCACCTCTTGAACCCAAATTCTGTCTCAGAACCTGCATTCCTCCTGCACCCTGAGCCCTTATCTAGAGTTCGCTCCTGCACCCCCTCCTTTAATGTAGTAGAAAAGTGAAGCCCCTGGCCATTAGCCAAATTTCTGGAGTGGCCACCCTTCGAAAATTAATGCTAGAGCATAGAAAGGAACCTTTAGTGCACACCAGAAGGGTCTATACAGACCATGTAATGCAAACCATGTTAGTAAGCTTTAAAACTCACACTCCTGTGGTATGCCTTGCCATACTACATAAACAAGCTCTCTGAGCTCATAGTGCTTGCAACAGATCTGCTTCCTTCTGGTTTTGCACTGCCCAGTTGGATCAAGAGCTTCACTACACCTTGCCCTGGATCTCTCTGGGAAGTTTAGCCTTCAAAGGCAGAGTCCTACATACCACAATCCCCACCTGGCCCCTTGGGGAACATAGCCAGATGGCATAGATTCGACCTAGAACTGCTATTATTTACACTGGACCAGGACTGACAGAACAGGCCCCGAAACTGAGTAGTCATAATACCCTTTATTCATCAGCAGGAAGACATATCTAAACAACTCTATCTTCACAGTACATTGCACTTGACAGAGATCATTATAGACACACTCACACAAGGAGTATCCCTTTTTGCACACAGCTGATAGAGGGAATTTTATAGAAAAAAGTAAAGTTCTACAGAGTAACTTGGTTTTACTGTTCCCTTTAATTCTCACATCTATTTCAGGCCTCCATTAAAACTGCATAACGTTCATTTATTCAGGAAAGCATACAAGTCTCCTACCAGAAGTTCTCTCCATTAAGTTGGCATTGCTGTCATTTTGTGGAAGGCCTGAACAGATGTCCTTTTTCTGCTATTTTACTCTGAGCTTTGAAAAGGGAAAGGCAGTTTCTTACAGTTAAAGTAAAACACTCATGAAAACAACACATCCCCTTACCCTCTTATTTGCTGAAGCAAAGCACTGTGCACAAATAATACATACGCTATGAAAATAATCACAAAAATATAAGAGGTCAAGATGGAAAGAATAAGTTAGATCTTCAGTTGACAGTGCCACATCTGGGGTAAATCAGCAGGGCCGTAACAAGGGTGAGGCGAGTGAAGCACTTGCCTGAGGCACATAGCTGAGAGGGAGCAGAAAAATAATAAAGAAAACTAATTATTTTAAGACAGCACCATTTCCTTCCCCCGCCCATTAGCATTAGCTGGCCCACAGTTTACTTGTCAGGCTGCACATTGCCGCTCTGCAATCCAACAGTCACCAGCCCTGGTGGCCGCCCAGTGCATCAGCTGCTTCCGAGCTGCCAGGAAGCTGAGCACTGGTTCAGCCGCACCAAGCGCCACCTTAAGGTTCCCTAGCACAGTTCCCAGGCATGGGGCTGGGGGAGTAGGGGCTCAGATTGCCCTGCACAGAGGCAGAGCTGCAGGGGATGAGGTGGGGTGTCAGGCTGGGAGCCAGGACTCCTAGGTCTTGTCTCACCTCTGCTAGGCAAGTGGCTCTAGGTCTTAGGAGTATGTGACTAGAGCGGGGGGTCTGGGAACTATGATCCCCGGGTTCTATGGGTCGGGGTCCAGGCCTTTAGCCTGTTGGAGTCATGGTTTCCCCTCCAAAGACTAGAGTCCATGCTGCTGAGCTGCCTGTGAAAAGTGCTTTGAATGTGCAGCTACACAAACCAAGGGGACATGGCAGTGACTGTGGCTCCGCGCACGTGCCTCACCCGGGGCTGACTCAACCCTCCTGTGCAGTGCAGGGAGCCGATGCTCCCTCCCACAGTACACCCGGCAGAGCAGCTAGCGCTACTTCCGGAATTGCCAGAAGTGGCGCTAAGCTGCAGGACTTCTCTCCATCCCCGGGAAGCCTACACTACCTCCATTTTCACTTGAGGTACGTAGTGGGGCTTCTCGGGGGTGGGAGGGAAATGGGGGCGGGGCAGACAGGATGCCTCGCGATCGACTGGTTGAGGCCTCGCGATCGACTGGTCGATCGCGATCGACCTGTTGGTGACCACGGTGCTACACAAACCAAGGGGACATGGCAGTGACTGTGGCTTCCTGCAAAATAAGTTTTAGTAAACTAAAATTAATTAAGAACTACCTTTGAGCATCCACGGGTCAGGAGAGATTATCAAATATGTCCATCTTATCAACAGAACATGAGGTAGCGAATAATATTAATTTCAACACAATTGCTGATGAGTTTGCCTCATTAAAAGCATGCAAAGTACAATTATAAACAAATACCTAATAGTACCTGACATGGTGATATTTTATAATTATATGTATATATGTATTAATTGATTGTTTATGCAGATCTCATAACTATAATAAATAAATGTTGTGGTGTTATTATTATCATTATTGTTATTTATGTATTTTCCCTTTTTCTACTAAATAACTACTATGAATATATACACAGGAGGCACAATTTTATATTCTTATCTCAGGCACAGCACTGCAAATCAGTATAAGTACTGAATTCAATGGCACTATATTAAATTACATCAGCAAAGGACCTGACTCTGTGCGGTTTTAGTAAAGGGAAATCTATTTTTACTCTGCTGCACTGGGGCAGGAGCAAGATATAAGAGGCTTGCTCAGGGGATGTCAAACTTTTTCATGCAGCCATAAGAGCTTTTTGAGCATTATTATGAAAGGCAAAGGGAAGAGTGGACTGAGCTAGGGAGGAGCCAAATCAGAGTTTGTGCAGCCCCATGTGAGCCAGCTTATTGGCCATTGCTCACCATAAGCAGAGAAAGCAGGATTCTTAGTTGGAGAATAATTCCACTTTATTTGTTCATGATGTGTGGTCCTTCTTCTTGCCTTCCACAGAGAACACCTCTGCCTTTCAGAAAGGATATGTCCACGGTGCATATTCCAGTATTCTTCATGCAGTCCCATTGTCTTCAGTGAAGACACTGCCTGCATAAGGGCTACAGGAGGAAGCCCCTAAACATCTGGTAAAGAATAGCCATTTCCTGAATTCTACACCATACATAAGTACAGAGTACGCACGTAAGGCCCCCATGCTACCTGTGCAGATCCCAAAGGTATATCTGCATGCAGATGTATCTCTTGTATCAGGATTTTCAGTGTTCTTGGAGAAAAATTAAGTTAATTCTGTCTTGATTGATAAATAAATCCTACAGCACTGTGGTGCAAAGTAGGATGTGAACGACTAGTCAACTGGCTATCAGAAAGAGGCAGCAAGGGAGGGGGGAAGAGGTGGGGGTACTTCAAAATGGCAGCACTGCATGGAGCCTCGGGCCAGACCCTGGGCTCCACACAGCGCTGCCCCTTTGAAAGACCGCATGGAGCCCAGGGCCAGCTGGGCTGTCCCCAGGCTGCACGCAGTGTTTCAAAGTGGCAGCACAGACGGAGGCCAGGATCAAGTGGGGACTCCCCTGCTGACCCCTGGCTCCATGTGGCACTACTGCTTTGAAAGGCCACTTGCTCCAGGCTCCATGGGGGACTCCTCAGCTGATCCCAGGCTCCACTTCAAAGGTAGAAGCACCCTATTAACTAATCGAATGGTCAATGCAAAATGCATCTACTATTCAATTAGTCAATTACTCGAAATTTAACATCTCTAGTGCAAACCTGCATTGTACCAGTCTCTGTACAAACGTATTAAGAAGGTCCCACCCTAAAGCGTACAGACTAAATAGATTTTAAAAAGCTCAGGGATGAATGGCAAAAGTCATGTCAGTTACACGTTTTTAAGCTATAAATCTGCGTTTTTTTTCTTTCTGGCAGGATGTGGTTTGTTTCTGATGATGATGTGTGTGGGAAGGTCATTTTAGATGTGTAATATCTATTATGAATATTTATCGTATTATGAATATCAGTGACTACTTGCCCTCTAGAGTTAAAAAGAATCATTTTGTATTAAAAATTTGCTTCTCTGTTTCTCTTTTGGATTCTGTGAAACTGAATATCCGAGGAAAAAAATTTCTCTACACCAGAAGTGAGTCACAAAGATGTTCCTGCCACATTAGATGTCTTTACATCAAGACAATTTCATCTGATATCTAGTATCTGATTAGTGATATTCTGAAATAGAATATGGGGTTCATATAATTCCTTCCATCTACATCATAAGTATTTTCAATGTCATTTTTCTCCCTCTCAGCACCTCTCTTTGAAAAATGTTCACAACTGCAGCTTTTGTCGCTTATGCTCAGTAGTTTCTCTATCAACTTCACACTTTCTCTATCAACCTCATGACCTTATTGACCTTTAATGTTATCATCGCTTGGAACCTGGCATTCATTGCTCATTTATGCCTCCCAACTGACTTCTGTATAAGGAATGTAGAGCAAGACTTTACCCAAGTTAATTTCAAGTGTTCTCTTACAATATACTTCCTCATTCCTTGCAGCTGGGGAAATATTCTTGTTATCTGAGGTCATTTAAATTTTTGCCCATATTTGTAATCTCTCCAGATCCATTTCTATAATTTTTCTGTCCACTCTGATATTTCCAATGCTTCTTGCTATGATTGTCTGCCAATTGAATGTGCTGATTATTCTTTATATTGTAATGAATAATAGCACTATAGTACACTCCTTTCAAAGAACTAAAAACCTTTGCAAAGGGGAGGGTAAACATTATGTGTCTGTTATATATGATAATAGTGTTAAATGAGTTGCCCAAATTTACAATGACTTGCTGGCAGGGACATGCACAGAACTCAGATAACTAGATTACCAATACCCTACTCTAATCATTAGGCAACTCTTCCTGTCTAATGAACACATGACTACACTGATCTATAGAGTCCTGCAAATCTGCAGATATTTGCATCTGCAGTTCATTTTTGTAGATACAGATGCTGATACAAAATTTGTATGTAGAACTTTGCAGTTTTGCAGACATCTACTTTATATCCACTGGTACACACACCCCCAGAGGTGGATGTAAATATCCACAGATCATTTTTGCAGATGCAGATGTGACTACGGATACCAATTTTGTATCCGTGCCCGGCTCAACTGATCTTTGCAGCTCACTACATTCCTTATTTCCCCCATCCCCATGCCTCATTACATGACATTTTTCTTGTATAATCTTTCTGGTAGTTTCCATGCATATGATCACTTACATCCCAGCACCTAACACCCTCTATCTATAACAAAAATATAGAGAGTATCATGAGCTTTCATGGGCACAACCCACTTCCTCAGATTACAGATATGGAGCAAGAGACACAGAGGGACAAATATAAAGCAGAAAAAGAGGGGATAGGGAAGGAGAAAAAAACCCTGTCAAGTAAAGTGTCCATGCTAAATGAGGTTAATAGAATGGGCTATAAGGTTAGGGTTTTTGCACAAAAATAAGCAGTGTGGACGTTTTCTTTTTGCACAAAACTCCCTTTTTCTGCAAGATCCTTATGACCCAAAAAAGGAGGTTTACTAATCTTGCAGAAAAAGGGGTTTTTGTGCAAAAAGAAAATGTACACACTGCTTGTTTTTGCACAAAAACCACAGCACAAAAACGGATTGGCAGAAAATATGCAAATGAGATCATGACTCATGCAAATGAGTCCCTCATTAGCATATTTTTTGCCGAAAAAACTCGTAGTGTAGACATAGCCTAAGTGTACGATACTTAGCTTTTGATGTCATTTGATTGTTGAATAATAACGGCCCATCCAAGAAATATCTTTGTTCAGTCCTTGGGTAAATGTGTCAAATTTGCCTATGAAAGCCAGTTCCACAATTTCTCTCTCTAGTTGGTTCCTGAAAGTATTCTGTAAGAGAATGGCCACTTTTAAATCCTTTAATGAGTGTCTGGGCAAGTTAAAATGTTCCCCAGCAGGTTTCTCTGTATTACCATTTCAAATATCTGATTTGTGTCCATTAATCCTTTGTCATAGAAACTGTCCAGCTTGGCCAATATACATGGCAGCGAGGCATAGTTGGCACTTGATGGCATAAATCACATTAGAGGATGTGCAGCTGTATAAACCTTTGATGTGGTGGATTATGTGGGTAGATCTTGTGATGATGTTGCTTGTATAGATGTGTAGACAGAACTGGCAACAGAGTTTATTGCAGGGGTAGGTTCCTGGGCAAGCTTATATTTGTCCCTCTGTGCCTCTTGCTCTATGTCTGTCACTTGAAGAGGTGGGTTGTGCCCACAAAAGCTCATGATATTATCTATATTTTTTGTTAGTCTCTAACGCTACGACTACACAGTAGTGTTATTTTGGAATAACGTCCGTTATTCTGAAATTACTATACGAGCATCTACATAGCTAGCCCGTTATTTCTAAATAATTTCAAAATAACAGGTGGCTTATTTCAGCATTTGTAAACCTCATTCCATGAAGAATAGTGCCTCTTCTGAAATAGCTATTTTGGAATATCAGTAGTGTGGGTGCTCCATTGCTGCTATTTCAAAATAGCTCCTCCCCCAGCCCATTCAAAGTAATTACTCCCCAGTGCTTCCTAGGGCTCTAAATTGAGGTAGCATGTCCATATTAGGGGAGCCTGCATTGAACTAAATTCCAAGCTTCCCTGTAGTGTAGACGTGCTATTTTGAAATAAGCTATTTTGGAGTATTTCTTCCGAAATAGTTTATTCTGAAATAATCATGCAGCGTAGATGTAGCCTAAGGTGCTAAAGGACCACTTGTTGATTTTTAAGCTTTTTTTAAGTTACAGACTTACACGCCCAGCCCTCTGAAATATTTTCAGTAAGATATTGAAGGCCACTATATCAATAGACGTTTCACTGAAATCCAGGGGACTTTCCTGTTCTTAGCTACACAACCTAAATTCGAAGTAACTCTGCAGATGTCATGGAGTTGCTCTGGATTTTTACCCATATAAATGAGAACAGGATGAAAAAAGATGAAACATGAGATTTTCCTGTAAACACGTCAAGAACTAAGACTAACCATTTATCATGATACTGCATCTGCAATAACAGCATGAGACTGAAATAAAATTGTGAAAGTTTCCTTTTCCTGATCACTATCTTTTCCTGTGTCATCAGATAAGGCATACTTGGTTATGCTAGGACTTGACCCTGCTGTTTCTAATTTACACTTTTCATGCAAGCGTTCTCCTAATTGTGGTACCGATACAACCATTAATAGGCAGTATGCATTAGTGCACTATGCACAAGCTAAGTCTGAACACTTACCACAGGAGCTACTCTCCTAAACTATATCCTCCAAAACTATATTCCTGCACCCTCTGAAGTCCTTACATAAAATATCCAGAACTTCAGTAACTCAGCCAGAGTTAGAACAGTGGGCAGGTGAGGTTCTGTGGCCTGCAATGTGGAAGAAGTAACACTAGATGATCATGATGGTCCCTTTTGGCCTTAGACTCTATAATCTGACCTCAAACAATTGAAAACATCTCATTGAACTATCCATCTGAATGTTCAGAGGATACTGGTTTCAGTGGAAGTTAAGATTCTAAATCAGGGGTCAGCAATAGGTAGCCCATGGACCGGACACGGTTCACCAGAGTTAGCCCCTGGCAGGCTGCCAAACACTTTAGTTACCTGCATGTCCATAGGTATGGCTGCTTGATTAAACTTGGGCCGGGTCACCATTTCCCGCAGCTCACACTCGTCAAGAACAGCAAACTGTGGCCAACCGGACCTACGAGTGGCTGTACCTGCAGATGCACAGCTAAATAAAACATCTGCCAGGGGCTGACCCTGGAGAACTGCATCTGCCCCACAGGCTGCTTATTGCCCACCCTTGTTATAAATAGCAAAGACAGAACCTAACCTCTTCTGAGCATTCAGGCCCCACTGCTCAAAAGAGGTGATATGTATATCTCTCATTGCCTCTTTAGCAAAGTTTATTAAAATTGTTAAGCAAGAGAAGGTTTTCCCAATGTAAAAAGCCTGTAATGACCATCTTTGATTTGTCTGTCTATCAAACTCATCGCTTGTTTTAATGCCTGTACATTTCCTATAATCTATAGGTTATGGTTTCCAGAAAATGGGGTTTTTAGTGATTGTCTCACGCATTAGCAACCCTTTACCTAGAACTAGAAAACCCTTTTTGATTTGCAATGTTTTCTAAAACAAAATAAGATGTTACTGTGCTATAACAGTCTGCAAGTGTTTGACAGAATCGTATCAGTCTTTTGGTTATCTGGATTCTACCAGCCAGGAAGCAGGTAGCTCTTTATCCCTCTATACAGAAAGGAACTGGCTCTCTAGAGAGAGGATCTAGAGTGTGAACTCAGGAACCCTGAAGTAGGAACCTTAGGAGAAGGCAATTCTGAAGGGAAGGTTTGAACTGAACCTTGTTCTTATCTCACTGTTAATTCTTTTGACAAAGCCCAGCACAGCATGTGCATTTTCTCTGAATATGTTGGAAGAGGCACCTGCTCACAAATACCCACATAAAGCTCTGTTAGACGTGATGTCTATAAAACCAAAAGCTCCCTCAGTATGGATAATACTCATGGAATTTTGTTTAGTTTCAGCTTCTTGAATCCTCTGATTACATGAGAATCTCAGCTTTCATGGAAAAATAATTTGTAGCCCTCAGAGATTCAGAGAAAACATTAGATGAACTGTAAATGTTTAAAAAACAGAAGGCAAAAGGAATATATATATATATATATATATATATATATATATATATATTGGGGTTCTTTTCAACATCTCATGATCTGTAGGCCAATTGCATGATGCAAGGGCATGGCTCATAGTTTTTAAATGCTCAGAGCTGTCTACACTGCACTGTTATCTAATATTTCTAAAGTTAAAAAATGGAAGAATATCGAGAATCCGTATAGAAATTACTTTTGGGGGGGAATGCTCAGCCTACCCATCTCCTGATACTGACACCAGTGAGGATGTAACAGAGAAGGAGATGTTTAGCAAAGACAAAAACTCCCAAATGAATATGAGCTAAAAGTAGCTAAAGGATAATTCATGTTAATGCTGAATTGTAATGAATAAATCAGACATCAGTAAAGTAATTCCAAATATAGCATTGTCGTTCCAGAGGCCATATATCAATATTTCATTTCTCAAAGGACAATTGGATCTTCTTTCAAAAGGGAGTCTAAAAAGCACATAAATGCTTAACCCTAGCTAGGACTTTTCATAATCCTGCTGTTTTGCTCATATCAAGAGTGTTTCTATTAGTGATCTGAGAGCCATTCTGTGAGCTCTGGTCTATACCAGGGAGTTATTTCACTAGGGAGTTATAACTCCCCTTATTTCAAAATAACAAGCAGAGCGACCACACTACCAAGCCCATTATTTCAAAATAACGGGCTTGTTATTTCAAAATATTCACTCCTGCTTGTCATGAGGAATAATGTTTATTTTGAAATAATTCTAGTTTGGATGCTTAGCTGCTGCTATTTCAATATAATTGGCTTCCAGAGGCTTCTCACAGCTGTACTTATGGCTGCTCTGGCCACATCCCTGACAACTCCATTGCTCCAATTCTCCTTTAAAGCTGCAGGCAGAAGGGAAAGAGCTTGTGGCACTAGGTGAGTCCTGCAAGCCTTGTGCCACATAGTACCCATTACAGGATCCATGAATGATCCCAGTGCTCCTTCTGTGACCCCCCCTTGGCTGCCAACATGCCCACAGCACCCTCTGATGGCACCAGCCTGGACTAATGCAGAGATCCTGGATCTCATTGAGGCTTGTGGGGAGGAGACCAACATCCAGGATCTCCACACCAAGAGGCCCAATGCCAATGTTACAGCCAGATGGCTATCAGCCTGGTGGAGAAAGGTCTCACCAGTACCTTGGACCAGGGCTGATGAAAATTAAAGAACTCAAGAACTCTAGCAGTCCTACACCAAGGTCAGGAAGCAAAGTTCCCACTCTGGAGTGGCATCGCACATCTGCCACTACTATGAGCAGCTGAATGCCCAGTGGGAGGGGAGGCCAATCATCTTCCCCACATATCATTGCTGACTCCAGCCAGGTCATACCCGGCGTCAGCCTCTAGGAGGGTAGGGTTGTGGAGGAGGAGAAGGAGAAGAAGCAGGCTAGCCAAGACACCATGCCCCCCAGCTAGGAGCTGATTCTCAGCCTGGAGCCGGTCCTCCCCCCCCCACCCCCACCCCAGAATATATCCCAGGGCTTGGACAATCCAAAGGAAGACACTTCAGGTGAGTTCCATAACTTTCCCTATACATACACAGGGGCAGGCAGGGGGCTTCATGCACCTCATTTGGCCTTCTTGGCCTGGGGGTCACACAACAGCCTGTGCATGTGGGTGCATATGGAGAACCAGTCTGGAGCACTCAGTTCCATGACACTCTCACACAGAAACCCCTCAGTCCCTCTCACAAGGCCTGCCTTGCTCCAGCCTCATTGGTGGGACACCTTCCCACAACAAGCCACGAAACATACTGCAGTGGCGCATATGGCACAGTGGGTCATGGAAACATACTGCAGTGGCGCATATGGCACAGGCTCATGCCCACACTCTCAAGCAGCATCCGCTACAGGTCAAGTGTGGTAATGCAGAGGAGCCAGATCCAAACCTGCTGGGGGTAAGAAGAGCAGGGGACCCCAGCAGCACTATCCCTGGAAAGCAGCCTCTGCCATTCACACACTCCTCCCCCAACACCCTCCTTCTCTCTGCAGGCTGCCACCACTGCCCCCATAGCGTGTGTGGGATACGGAAAGCAGCCAAGCCTCCCTGTCCTCTCTTCCCACCCACAGACTCCTGGCCTGGCTGGCACCTTCCCATGCCTGCTTCTCCTCGTAACGTGGGGATAGCAAGGCTCCCTTGGGACGTCTGTGCCCCTGCAGGAAATTACCCACTGCCTAGGCAACAAATGGCCTTGCTCAAAGCACATTGTCATCATCTGAACCGAGATCTTCAGTGTCTGTTCAGGGTATGTCTACACTACAGAGTTAATTCGAAATAACAGACATATAGCGGAGCCCTTATTTCGAATTTGGTAAACCTCATTCTATGAGGAATAACACCAAATTCGAAATAGCTAAATCGAAATAAGTGCTGTGTAGACACTTATTTTGAATTAGCTGGCCTCCAGCCCTTCCCAGGGAGCCCTGGTGGCCACTCTGGGCACAACCAGGAGAACTTGTCTGCTACCCTTCCCCCAACCCCGGAGCCCTTAAAGGGGCAGACTCTGGCCATAGTGCCTGTGCCAGTTGCCAGCCTGCCAGCACACAGCCAGCAGACCATGCACCTGGCACAGCATGAGCCAGCCACCTGCTGCCACCCAGCCCTCCGCCTCTTCCCAGGACCAGGCTGAAGGCTCCCAGGAGCCTGCCAGAGGCCACAAAAGGCGGGAGCCTTCCTGGTCAAGTGCGGAGATCGTAAGCCTCATTGAGACTTGGGGGGAGGCCTCCAATACTCATGATCTCCATGCAAGGCACAGGAATGCGGCCATTTACAGCCACAAGGCTGCCAGCCGGGCCACCAGAGGCCACATGCGTACCCAGTCGTAAGTGCGCTGCAAAATTAAAGAGCTGCGGCAGGCCTACGCCAGGTCCTCCCAACCAGGGGCTGACCCAGAGGCCTGCCCTCACTTTGAGGCCCTGGACTGCATCCTGGGGGGTCAGACGGTCTGTGCCCCCCTGGTCATCACTGACCCCCTCAGAATGGAGAGGGGTAACTAGTGGTGTCAGAATGGAGAGGGGTAACTAGTGGTGTCCCCCAAGGGTCAGTCCTGGGACCAATCCTTTTCAACTTATTTATAAATGATCTGGAGAAAGGGGTAAGCAGTGAGGTGGTAAAGTTTGCGGATGATACAAAACTGTTTAGGATAGTCAAGACAGAAGCAGACTGTGAGGGACTCCAAAAAGATCTCACCAAACTGAGTGATTGGGCAACAAAATGGCAAATGAAATTTAATGTGGATAAGTGTAAAGTAATGCACATTGGGAAAAATAACCCCAACTATACGTACAGTATGATGGGGGCTAATCTGGCTATGACAGATCAGGAAAGAGATCCTGGAGTTATCGTGGATAGTTCTCGGAAAACTTCCACACAGTGTGCAGTGGTGGTCAAAAAGGCAAATAGGATGCTAGGAATTATTAAGAAAGAGATAGAAAAGAAGACACAGAATATCTTACTGCCCCTGTATAAAACTATGGTACGCCCACATCTGGAATACTGTGTACAGATGTGGTCTCCTCACCTAAAAAAAGATATTTTGTCCTTGGAAAGGGTTCAGAAAAGGGCAACTAAAATGATTAGGGGTTTGGAACGGGTCCCATATGACCCGTACTGACCCCGTACTGACCCAGTACGGCCATTCTTATGTTCTTATGTTCATAGGGCCCTGCCCCTGACACAGGAGAAGGTGGGGGGGGGGGGGCGAGCCATGCCAGAGAGCCCGTTAGCAGCCTCATCCAAGGCCGGGGAGGCCTCCACATGTGAGTGACATCACGGTCCCCTTATGCAGGGTGGGGGGGGAGGAAGGAGGAGCCCAGGGACCTTACCCCGGGGAGAGACAGTGCACACTGCCCTCCCTCCAGACCTTCCTCTACACAGAGGCAAGGCACATCTCCCCTCCCCCCACCACTACCACACTGTAGGCAATAAAGAGATTGGGGTGCAGACCTGGGCCAGCTCACACTCCTGGGGATAGCATGACGTGATGGTGCAGACACCTGCCGTCCTCACCTTGCAGAGTGGGGCTGGGTTTCACCCACTATGTCCCCAAGGAGAACTGACCACTTCTCTTGTTTCACCACAGCCACAGCACCTGCGAGTACAAGACGCACCACCTCACCTAGACCCTCCACCTGAACCTGGCCAGCAGGTGCACCCGCAACCTGGAGGAGTTCCTGAGGCAGCAGCTGTGGTTGCAGGGACAGCAGGTCCACACCCAGGGCAGTGGGTGCAAGAGGACCTGCAGCTGCAGTGGGAGAGCTTGAGGGAACTCCGGGAGCAGGGCCATGCCCTCCGCAAGCACCTGCAGGCCCTGGCGGACCGATTGCTGTCTCCTGCTGCTCCAGCCCCTGCGGCCGCCCCACTTATCGCTCCTCCTCCCACTTCTTCTGCACCCCCCGTCCCTCCTGCCCCACCCTCCACACCCACTCCCTCCTGATGCCCCCGCACCCGCAGTGCTGCAAGACGGGAGAGCCAGCAAGACCCCCAACCCTGAGATTCCCCTCCCCCTTCTTCCCCTTGCCTCCCCCTTCCAGCTCCCTCCTCCCAGGTTTCTCCCCTCCCCTCTTCCTCCCTCATTCTCCCCCTCCGCCCACCCCAGTTATGTGAAATAAAGACTTTTTTGTGGCCACACAGGTGTTTTTATTGTAGATCAGGAAGGGGGATTAGGGAGCGGAAAGGGGAAGGAGGTGGGGGAGGAATGTGGAAGATAACGAGCCTTCACTCTGCATTGTGTTTAAGCAACAAGTTATTCGAGCAATACAGGCAGTCCCCGAGTTACGCGGATCCTACTTATGTTGGATCCGCAGTTATGAACAGGGCCATCTCCCTGGTCTCCAGCAGACCAGGGAGAGGAAGCAAAGTGGCGGAGCACGCGGGCAGTGGACAGCCCAGGCGTCTGGGCTGTCCGCTGCCCGCGTGCTCCGCGGCTTTGCTCCAGACGCCTGTGGTACAGCAGCTGGGGAGCTGCCGGTTGGTCCCGTAGCGCCGCTCTAGGCGCTACTGGACCAACCCGGCAGCACCCCAGCTGCTCTGCCCCAGGCATCCTGATTCAGCCACTGCAGCGGCTAAATCAGGATGCCTGGGGCAGAGCAGCTTGGGTGCTGCTGGGCTGGTCCAGTAGCGCCGAGGAGCAGCGGTGCTACTGGACCAACCCAGCAGCACCCCAGCTTCTCTGCCCCAGGCGTCCCCAATCAGGCGTCCTGGAATCAGCCGCTGATCAGTTTCAGCAGCAGCTGATTTGGGGATGCCTGGGGTTCTTAAGTTGAATCTGTATGTAAGTCAGAACTGGCGTCCAGATTCAGCCGCTATTGAAACTAAAGAAATTATGGATCTTAAAGTGGAGGAGGCCTGGAATTATTTTAAGTTAAAGTCACAGAAGCTGTCAGAAGCCTGTATCCCTAGAAAAGGGAAAAAAATTATAGGAAGGTGTATTAGACCAAGCTGGATGAGCAAGCATCTCAGAGAGGTGATTAAGAAAAAGCAGAAAGCATATAAGGAGTGGAAAATGGGAGGGATCAGTAAAGAAAGCTACCTTATTGAGGTTAGAGCATGTAGGGATAAAGTGAGAAAGGCTAAAAGTCAGGTAGAGTTGGACCTTGCAAAGGGAATTAAAACCAATAGTAAAAGGTTTTATAGCCATATAAATAGGAAAAAAACAAAAAAAGAAGAAGTAGGACCATTAATTACTAAGGATGGAGTGGAGGTTAAGGATAACCTAGGAATGGCCCAATATTTGAACAAATACTTTGCTTCAGTCTTTAATGAGGCTAATGAAGATCTTAGGGATAATGGTAAGTTAACAAATGGGACTGAGAATAAGGAGGTAGATATTACCATATCCGAGGTGAAAGCCAAACTTGAACAGCTTAATGGGAGTAAATCGGGGGGCCCAGATGGTCTTCATCCAAGAATATTAAATGAACTGGCACATGAACTTGCAAGTCCATTAGCAAAAATTTTTAATAAATCTCTAAATTCAGGGGTTGTACCATTTGACTGGAGAATTGCTAATATAGTTCCGATTTTTAAGAAAGGGAAAAAAAAGCGACCCGGGTAACTATAGGCCTGTTAGTTTGACATCTGTAGTATGTAAGATCCTGGAAAAAATTTTGAAGGAGAAAGTAGTTAGAGACATTGAGGCTAATGGCAATTGGGACAAATTACAACATGGTTTTACAAAAGGTAGATCGTGCCAAACCAACCTGATCTCCTTTTTTGAGAAAGTAACAGATTTTTTAGATAAAGGAAATGCAGTGGATCTAATCTACCTCGACTTTAGTAAAGCATTTGATACAGTACCACATGGGGAATTATTGGTTAAATTGGAAAAGATAGGGATTAATATGAAAGTTGAGAGGTGAATAAGCAACTGGTTAAAGGGGAGACTACAGCGGGTCATATTGAAAGGTGAACTATAAGGTTGGAGGAAGGTTACTAGCGGAGTTCCTCAGGGATCAGTTTTGGGGCCAATTTTATTTAATCTTTTTATTGCTGATCTTGGCACCAAAAGTGGAAGTGTTCTAATAAAATTTGCGGATGACACAAAGTTGGGAGCTATTGCCAATTCAGAAAAGGATCGGGATATCATACAGGAAGATCTGGAAGATCTTGTAAATTGGAGTGATAGCAATAGGATGAAATTTAATAGTGAGAAGTGTAAGGTTATGCATTTAGGGATTAATAACAAGCATTTTAGTTATAAGCTGGGGACACATCAGTTGGAAGTAACGGAGGAGGAGAAGGACCTCGGAGTCCTGGTTGATTATAGAATGACTATGAGCCGCCATTGTGACATGGCCGTGAAAAAGGCTAATACGATCTTGGGATGTATTAGGCGAGGTATTTCCAGTAGGGATAAGGAGGTGTTAGTGCCATTATACAAGGCATTGGTGAGACCTCATTTGGAATACTGTGTGCAGTTCTGGTCTCCCATGTTTAAGAAGGATGAATTCAAACTGGAACAGGTACAAAGAAGGGCCACTAGGATGATCCAAGGAATGGAAAACCTGTCTTATGAAAGGAGACTCAAGGAGCTTGCCTTGTTTACTTTAACCAAAAGAAGGCTGAGGAGGGACATGATTTCACTTTTTAAATATATTAGAGGGATAAATACCAGGGAGGGAGAGGAATTATTTAAGTTTAATACCAATGTGGACACAAGAACAAATGGATATAAGCTGGCTAGTAGGAAGGTTAGATTTGAGATTGGATGAAGGTTTCTAACCATTAGAGGAGTGAAGTTCTGGAACGGCCTTCCAAGGGAAGTAGTGGGGGCAAAAGATCTATCTGGTTTCAAGATTAAACTAGATGGGTTTATGAAGGGGATGGTTTGATGAGATAACATGATCTTGGTAACTAATTGACCATTCATTATCAGTGGGAAATAGGTCAATGGAGGGATGATAGGAATTACTAGAGAGAACTTTCTGGGTGTCTGGCTGGTGAGTCTTGCCCACATTCTCAGGGTTTAGCTGATCGCCATATTTGGGGTCGGGAAGGAATTTTCCTCCAGGGTAGATTGGCAGAGGCCCTGGAGGTTTTTCGCCTTCCTCTGTAGCATGGGGTACAGATCAGAGCTGGAGGATTCTCTGCATCTTGAGGTCTTCAAAGTATTTGAAGGCTTCAGTATCTGAGATATAGGTGAGAGGATTATTCTAGGAGGGGTGGGTGAGATTTTGTGGCCTGCACTGTGCAGGAGGTCAGACTAGATGATCATAATGGTCCCTTCTGACCTTAAAGTCTATGAGTCTATGAGTTAATTCGAACTAAGCTAATTCGAATTAGCACATCTAGACCTAAAAACTAGTTCGAATTAGCATTTTGCTAATTTGAACTAGCATGTCCACACTGAGTGGACCCTGAACCGAGGTTAAGGATGGCCGGAAGCAGTGCCGGCAGGGCATCAGATTAGGACTTAGAGCTAGCCGAGGGCTGTGCTTAAAGGGACCCAACCCCCACCCCGGACAGACAGTTCTCAGAGGTTCCCCGCTTGCAAAGCAGTCCTGGCTTGGAGTGCCCTGAGTGACCACACTCGGCACATCACACCACTCGGCCATCAGCCCGGCTGCACTTGCCGCAGGCTGCCATCTGGAGGGGGGGTCAATCAAGGGGCTTCAGGAAAGCTTCCACCCCAAGGTGCCCGCAGAGCCAGCCCAGTCCTCCCCATCGGGGGCTCATACCCCATTCCTCCCTCACCTCCTTCCACTTACCCCTCTCTAGCCCCCCTTCCTGATGTACAAAATAAAGGACACGTGTGTTCAAAAATAGAAACTCTCTTTATTGAACAAAACTCGGGGAGACTGGGAAAAGGAGGTGGGAGAGGGGAGGGCAACAAAAATGATCAGGGGTTTGGAACAGGTCCCATATGAAGAGAGGCTAAAGAGACTGGGACTTTTCAGCTTAGAAAAGAGGAGACTGAGGGGGGATATGATAGAGGTCTATAAAAGCATGAGTGGTGCGGAGAGGGTGCATCAAGAAAAGTTCTTCATTAGTTCCCATAATAGAAGGACTAAAGGACTCCAAATGAAATGAATGAGTAGCAGGCTTCAAACTAACAACAGAAAGTTCTTCTTCACAATGCAAATAGTCAACCTGTGGAACTCCTTGCTGCAGGAGGCTGTGAAGGCTAGAACTAGAACAGAGTTTAAAGAGAAGTGAGATAAAGTCATGGATGTTGGGTCCATAGAGTGCTATTAGCCAGGGGGTAGAAATGGTGTCCCTGGCCTCTGTTTGTGAAAGGCTGGAGATGGATGGCACGAGACAAATGGCTTGGTCATTGTCTTCGGTCCATCCCCTCCAGGGTCCCTAGTGTTGGCCGCTGTTGGCAGACAGGCTACTGGGCTAGATGGACCTTTGGTCTGATCCAGTACGGCCATTCTAAGCTCAGGGCTCAGGGTCGGGGGTCTCAGTGGACCGCCTTGATTTTCATGCACACCTGCTCCTGGATGGCCAGGCTGGCAGCTATCCTGCCCTAGATAGCCACTTTCCTGTGCCTAGTGCGGAGGTCGTGGATGAGGTCCACGATGTCTGCACTAGACCAGGCGGGCGCCCGCCTCTTGCGGACCTGGGCAGGTTCCCGGGAGCCGCCAGCCTGGTCCCAGGAAGAGGCGGAAGGCTGGGTGGCAGCGGGTGGCTGGCTCGAGCCATGCCAGGTGCAGGGTCCTCTGGCTGGGTGCTGGCAGGCTTGCACCTGGCATGGGCACCGTAGCCAACCCGTGCCCCTTTAAGGGCTCCGGGGCCGGGAGGGGGGCAGAAGAGTTTCCCTGGTGGTGCCCAGAGTGGCCACCAGGGAAAGCTGGGGTGGGCTAGCCTCCCACTAGTTCGAATTAAGTGGCTACACAGCCCTTAATTCGAACTAGTTAATTCGAACTAGGCGTTAGCCCTCATAGAATGAGGTTTACCTAGTTCGAATTAAGCGCTCCGCTAGTTCGAATTAAGTTCGAACTAGTGGTTTGCCTGTGTAGCACCTATCAAAGTTAATTCGAACTAACGTCTGTTAGTTCGAATTAACTTTGTAGTGTAGACATACCCTTACTTCCCTGGCCACTCAGTTCCCATCTGATACTGTCTTATCTCCAAGGTTCTCACTGAGGTCAGCAGTCCATTCTTATCTTGGAGAGCGAGGCAGAGAGGCGAACGCAGCGTCTCTTCTAGCTCCCACGTTAGCAAAAGTCAGAGTGAACCAGACTCTTGCTCTGCTACTGACAAACCCTGAAATGGCCACCCAAATCCCCTCTCCCTTAGTCCTGCTTTCACACTAATGTAAGGCCCCAAGCCCCAGTGGGGCACGCCAGGGGGACTTCAGTCCTCGTCCACCTGGAAGCTCTCCCACAGGGCTTTCCAGATGTGGACAGCCCCCTGAAGGGCCTCCCGGCTGGCAGCCATGAGGGGCTGTGCATACTGGCGAGCCAGGAGGTCAGCCCCTGCCATCCAGGCTGGCAGGAAAGCCTCCCCATTCCTCTCATACAAATTGTAGAGCACACAGCATGCTGCCACCACGTGCAGAATATTGTGCTGGGAGAGGTCGAGGCAGGTGAGGAGGCATCTAAACTGTGCTTTCAGTCGGCCGAAGACCCCTTGACCACAATGCGGGCCCTGCTGAGCCTGGCATTGAAGGCCTGCTGGGAGAGGCTGAGGTGTCCCGTGTAGGGCTTCATGAGCCAGGGCTATATGGGGTAGGCCACATCCCCCACCAGGCACACTGGCATGTCCACATCCCTGACCCTGATGTGGTGGATGGGGAAGAAAGTCCCGGTGTGCAGTCTGTGGCACACGGAGGAGTTGCGGTACACCCGCGCGTTGTGTGCCTTGCCGGACCAGCCCACACTGATGTCCGTGAACTGGCCCCGGTGGTCAGACATGGCCTGCAGGATCACAGAGAAGTACCCCTTGCGGTTAATGTAGAGGGAGGCCTGGTGGTCTGGGGCACAGATGGGAAGATATACAGGGCTCCCCAAAAGAGTGTGTTTAATGTTCAGCGAAAAAAGCAAAAGAGCAAATGCACTCCCTGGACGCGGTGGAGTTTATCCAGGATAAACCCCATAGTCTAGACATAGCCTCAGGGAGTATTTGCAGCCTGTCTTTCCTTTAGTCCCTCTTGCTACTTGCAGCTCTACAGCTTTTTACAAGCCTCTCCTGTTTCTGACAGCTGTCCTGGCTTCTTGTGGCCTATATCTCTCCCCTACCGGCTGCTTAACAGATCATTTAGGATCACTGGCCTAATTTACCCTCTCAGAGGTGACTGTGGGGAATGCATCCCATCACAATATCATAGGACTGGGCTCAACATTTTTTGTGGCCGTGATGCATCACAGAAATAATTATAAATCACATTTTGTGGTCCCTTTGGTCAGATCAAACTCAGATACCCACAATTCCTTAATGGCAAGAGAGAGATTAGGGAAAGGACATTAATAATGCATGTGACATTTACAGATGTTTTCCAATGTAAAATTGTAAAAGTTAGCCCATAGAGTATTTGTAATTGTAAAAGTTAACTCCATAACAATGGTGATAATGAAACCGCTATTATAGGGACTGTACAAGCAGCCTTCTGTATTGGAAAATTTGGCAGGTCAAGTAATTCAAGTGGCTGAACCTTTCCAAATGCCTTCTAAAGAAAAGACCACAATATTAATTAATTGTCAGTACTTGCACTGTACTCTCTCTCAGAAGATCTTAAAGCACTTTGCTAACAACTAAATAAGACTTATAATTCCCCCAGACACAATTACCAGCACTCTTCAATCATGGTAAAAATGATCATCCCCATTCTACAGATGAGAAATTGAGACACTAAAAGGATATTTACGTTGCAAAAATAGGTATTTTCTTAACCTCAGGACAATACAAGGATCAGTCCATCTAAGCTTTACAATTTGAGTTACATTAGTAGTGTTGGGATTTTGTGGTTCCCAGAGAGTCAGGTGCTGGGCAGAATCAAGGGTCTTCAATACTTCAATTCAATTCAATTCAACAAGACTTTATTCAATGTGCACAAAGGGAGAGCCCCTGGTACTAAAATCAGCCAGAGCCCCTCGAGCAAGGAGTCCTCCCCTTGCTGTTTTATAGCACGTGGCAGTTACATAACAGGTTACATAACACAAACCTCTAAACCAATCAGATTCAACCTTTCCATATATGGCTTTGTTTGTCACATGCTTGTACTTCTCCACTCCACATGTTGAACTCACCCCCCTCCCCTTGACCTTTTCTAGACTGTTCCTGGGGTGGAGAGCCACAGCATGCTTCTTTATGCATATCTACTTTCCAAACCACATTTTGTTTAAAATGAACACATGCATTCCTTTCAGTAGCATAACTCAAATCAGCATATCTTAGATCTAGTTACCACAGGTCCACACTGCAGGGGGTCAACAGAAAAAAAAACCTCTCCTGTCAACTCCCCTTATTTATCCATTCTGATGGAGTACGGGAGTCAATAGGAGTATGATCAACAGTCAATTTATTGGGTCTTTTACTAGACTCGCTAAATCGACTGCTGGTGGATGGATCGCTGCAGCATCGATCACCCTCTAGTGAAAATAAGCCCTCAGGGGAACTAACTTGGGTTGAACCAGCAATGAAGGTCCAGCTACTTAGCTTTTAACTCAGGTTAACAGCTTGAGTTCAAACTTAAACTCTGTATATGAATTACCTCTAATCTAGCTGCTAACCCAAGTTGCAGTGTCCACCCTTCTATATTAATCTGAGTTGAGAACATACCATTTTTTACACTGTAGACTTTCCCTAAGGGTGCATCTATACAGCACCCTAAACTCGAAATAAGATACACAATTTGCACTATGCAAATTGCATATCTGATTTCAAATCTATTTTGAAATAGCTTATTTTGAAATTTGGTGCATCTACACAGCACCAAATTTTGAAATAACGTGCTATTTTGAAATAACGTGCTTATCCCTCATGCAACGAGGTTTATAGGGATGGTGAAATAGCATGCCCATTATTTCATAAAATATTTCAAAATAACAAGCAGCTTGTGTAGATATGGGGTAGCTATTTCAGGATACCGTGCAGCGTAAACGTACCCTAAGGCTATGTCTACACTGGCCCCTTCTTCGGAATAGCCATGCTAATTTAGAACTTTGGAATAGGGAAATGCGCGGGGGATTTAAATATCCCCCGCGGGATTTAAATAAACATGGCCGCCGCTTTTTTTCCAGCTTGGGGAAAAGCCGGAAAAGAGCATCCAGACTGGCGCGATCCTCCGGAATAAAGCTCTGTTCCAGAGGATTCTTATTCCTACTTTTCCCCAAGATCTCTTATTCCTACATTTCCCCCCCCCCCCCGACACTTCCATGCACTGCCCCTTTGGTACTTTTACCATCTATCCAATGCACTGGGCCATGACGAAGGGCTTGGCGCCATGTCCAGGCGTAACAAACTGGATCTGGGCTGCTGGCCCTGACTGGACTTTGGGGGGGTGGTGTGTCTGAAAAAAAGCAGCAGCCATGTTTATTTAAATCCCCCGCGCATTTCCCTATTCCAAAGTTCTAAATTAGCATGGCTATTCCGAAGAAGGGGCCAGTGTAGACACAGCCTAAGAGTTTAAGCAACTTGAATATGATCTTGCAGGGAGTCTATGGCCAAGTAGTAGGGAATAGAAGACAGATCTCCAGTCCTGGGTCTTATTCACAACATCATCTTTCTTTACAAATATTTGAAGTCAAAGACCAACATAGGTTTGGGTAGAGTACTTCTGCTAGTCACGAATCCCTCTTAGAACTGTTTTACTTGTGGGAGGTAGGGAAAGTTTATTTGGGTCATCTGGGTATTTTTTCCTTTTTCCTCATCTTGACGTGACTGCAGCCTTTAACCCAACCTACAGTTCTTTCTGTTTCCATTTTTTTATAAAACAAAAGATACCAAAAATGCTTAGTATTCTCAAGCTAGACTTTGCGTCTCATATGTGCAAGTTACCATGAAGCATATTCATGATGCAGAAAAAATGGAAGCAGCAAAAGATGGACAACTGGTAGTGGCAGAGGAAATAAATGTTCGGGCAAGGACGATAAAGAAAATGACAATGCTGAGGAGAAAGAATATTATATTGGCTGCGGGAAAGTCCTTACAGAGAAACATGGCAATCTGGAGATGGCTTGGGATGTGTTTGTGTTAGAAACAGTAAGCTATTTTCCAACCTGGGGAAACCTTTGCTGACTGATCCTGTAAACCTCGTTTCACGAGACATAAGGGATCGGTCAGCAAAGGCTTCCCCAGACGACAGATCCGCGTCTAGACTGCTGCGCTGTGCCGGATCAGCTGATCATTGGCATAGCGCGGTGGCCATGTTTATTCTAATGAAGTGGGGATTATTTAAATCACCACTTCTTTGCCTATGCTGGGTAAACTAGTTTACATGGCTCCGTCAACAGAGCCATGTAGTCTAGACATACCCACAAAGGTCACTTGCTCACAAAGGCCAGAGGGACTACACAGATACAGAGGCTAAGTCCAGCTCACCTTCTCAGGCATCTACAAAAGTGATAGGAAAATGACAATTCATAAATATATTAAACCTGACAATTACTGATGAGTGCCTTCTGTAGTCTTGAATATGAATCTGATTCATTCCTAGGCTGTACCATCATTATTTAGTTATCATTCCTGAAACATATTTGATGAGAACTCAGAGTATTTAGAAGAAAGCATTAAAAATACCGGTTGGCACCAAAGCAACTAGAAGCGGTGAAATACTAATATAAATAACCATTTTCTGAGTACTTTCTCAGTTGGGTAAGAAACTAACTAGTATCAAATGTGCCCTAGAGGGGGAGTGGGGAGGTCGGTCCAAACAAGACAGATTCTACTGTATTAAATCAGTGCTTTCAAACTCCCAGCCCATGGACAACCTAGAGGCTGGAGCACATTCACAGTCTTGCCCAAGAGATCCGATGGCCTGGAGGTGGCAAGTCCATCCCTGTCACCTAAGCTCCACTCCTTCCCACCACCACCTGCCCTCTCCCCTCCATTGCATGCCATCCCCTAAGGGACATGGCCTTGGAGATTACCAGTGGGGGGCAGGCATGGGGTGGCAGCAGTGGGTGGGTCCTGAACTCCCTACAGGAACAGGAGCTGTGGGGAAGTAGAGCACACTTGGCACGTGCACTTGCTCTGCTTCCCCATAGCTCCCGCCACTGCAGGAAGTGTGTGGGGGGACGGACTGACTGCTGCTTCTGCCCTGCAACAGGCCCCCCCCAGAAATCCCTCAGCCCTGCACTCTGCAAGCCACAGCCACTTACCCTTCATCTCATCCCCTGCTTCCAGTCCCTGGCTGTTCAGACTGGCTATCAGTCAGCAGTAGAGAACACGTTTTTGGCTGCCAGATGCACTTTGGGGATTCCAGGGAGAGCCCCTGGTCTTTGTCAATCCTGACCTCCGCATTTACAATTTCATCTTAAGGGTCAGGTCCTCTCCGTACCACCTCCATGCCCTCTGATGTATCCACGGGGCTCTTGTTGATAGAGGCGAGGTCTCCTCCAAGGATTGCATCCAGATCCTTATAGAAATGGTAGGTCTTTGATGAAGCATCAAAGCATTGGCTTGCCTCATGACCTTATGATATGCTTGTCTCAGTGCTTTAATCTTCACTCTGCGCTGCAGCAGGTTCCTCTCATACCCCTTTTCACACAAGACTCAACAAATATGCCCGTATGTGTCCCAGTTCCTATGGGTCATTCGCAGCTGAGATAGGACAGACTCCTCTCCCCATACACTAATCAGAGCCAACAGCTCTGTGGTGGTACAAATGATTGAGTGTTTGGTCTGATGGCTAGGCCTGGGCACCTGGGAAGACACTCAGGGTGTGTCTAGACTACATGCCTCCGTCGACGGAGGCATGTAGATTAGACAGATCGGCAGAGGGAAATGAAGCCGCGATTAAAATAATCGCGGCTTCATTTAAATTTAAATGGCTGCCCCGCTCTGCCGATCAGCTGTTTGTCGGCAGATCGGGGCAGTCTGGACGTGCCGCGTCGACAAAGAAGCCTTTCTTGATCGGCACAGGTAAACCTGGTTTCACGGGGCATACCTGTGCCGATCAAGAAAGGCTTCTTTGTCGACGCGGCGCGTCCAGACTGCCCCGATCTGCCGACAAACAGCTGATCGGCAGAGCGGGGCAGCCATTTAAATTTAAATGAAGCCGCGATTATTTTAATCGTGGCTTCATTTCCCTCTGCCGATCTGTCTAATCTACATGCCTCCGTCGACGGAGGCATGTAGTTTAGACGTACCCTAAGAGATCAATGCACATTAAGCCAGCACAGGTAGGGGAGGGGTTCCAGATACTAATGGCAGCAGATAAAGAGATTTAAATTTCATGGGGTGTATAGGGTGAGTAGTTGGTCACCTGGCTGCAGGGCCATGGAGTTCAAATTACTGACTAGAAGTGCTTGTTGGTATTTGTAGGCCACTTCCTGAAGCAATAAAATGCCTCGAGGTGTCCACACTGTATCTTTGTCAACAACACAGGGAGAGGAAAAGACAAAAATCCCTCATAGAGCTGGAAGCTTTTTGCTGATGAAAATTGCCATTACAGTGTGAATGCTCATGCAGCTTTGTCAACAAGGGCACTTTTTCTTGACAAAACTTGTGAGTGGAGGCAGTCCCTGAAAGACCAGCTGATAACATATCAACAAATCCATGTAAGCCATAAAGGTTCCATCAGTTCTCCTGGTGAGATGTTACTGAATTGCCATGTCAAGATTGTAAGATCTATGGGACAAGGATCATGTTTTGGTTCTTTTTGTACAGTGCCTAGCACAATGGGTTCCTGATCCCTGACTGGGGCATCTTGATACTATCACAATACAAATAAACAATAATATGTCTGGGCAATGAGATTCCTGAGACGATGGCTATTTGAAAAGTATAAAAGAGAAGAGATGAAAGCGATCACTTTTCAGTTATGGGTCTAGCCTCTTGACTAGTGAAGTGAAATGGAATTGAGAAATTTTAGTCAGTTGAGATGACCTTGCAATTATGCAATACTGTAAATATAAAACATCCCTACAGAAGCTGTGCTGTATTGTCATAGAAGGCAATTAAAACTCCCTAGGAGGCAAGAACAAGTGGCAGATCAATATGTCTGCCTAATTAAGAACATCTAGTTTATTGGAGTTTAGAGTGCTCCACATTTTGAAAATTGGTCTCTCATTTGCAGAGACCTTCAAAATGTGGCATCTTTGAAACCTTTCTTCTACTTGTAAGCAAGGTTTTCTAAACAACCTTTATAAATTTGCTTGGGAAGTAAGACAGCACTGGTAGTATCTAATAAACAATGCCCTTATTATGAAATACAAAACAAAATGAAATAAAAAGCTGCATAAACATTCACACACAACATTGTTGACCCAAATTAAGCATGAAATTATCTTTGAAATTTAACAAATAACTTTTGCTTTCATAGTCAGACTGTAGCTTTCCTCTGGTATAAGAGTAGGGGTTGGAATATTACAGACAGAGAATGTTGGCAGAAGCAGATATTTGCAACTGCTTGCCTAATTCTTGATCTTTGGTTATAGTATAGCCTTAAAACTTTCAGAGTTCCATAACTTCAAAATACTGCAAACAGTACCATTCCTGAAAGGTGCTCTGCGCTTTAATCCCTAACCTCTCTCCTTCATTGATTTACTAGGACTTATAAAGCCATACAGCAAATTTTTGAGTGCCTAGCTCTTTATAGAAGAAGTGAACTCGAGTCTCTACAGATTGGGAAAAACTCTGGAGAGGAATGACGACTCATAAAAAACAAAACAAAACAAAAAGCCTTTTCCATAATGTTAAAATTAGAAACTATGCTGTGAAGGTCTGAAACTGAACACAAATTGGAATGATTGGCTTCATCTTTTTTTTTCTTTAGAAAAATGTAAGTTAATTCATGAATTTTGTAATTTAATGTTCCAAGTAGTTTTGGGGGAAATTGTTAAAATAAATGGTTCAAGTCAAATGTTAAGGTCAGATTTGAGTATGCTTTTCCACATTTTAAATAGTATCTTAGGGTATGTCTACACTACCCCGCTAGTTCGAACTAGCGGGGTAATGTAGGCATACCGCACTTGCAAATGAAGCCCGGGATTTGAATTTCCCGGGCTTCATTTGCATAAGCGGGGAGCCGCCATTTTTAAAACCCCGTTGGTTCGAACCCCGTGCAGAGCGGCTACACGGGGCACGAACTAGGTAGTAACGGTAGTGAAATGAAACCAAAAGTCATTGGTTTTCCTTTGTTAGAGATCCGTACTTTGAACAAGACAGACATCCATACTTGGGTCAAGGAAGGGGCCACGCAGGTTCCCCCAGAATGCTCATGGTTGTGCTCACACTGAGTAGCACCTTACTCCACCAGCAGTCTCACTGACTGCTGTTATCAATAAGGGTATTAGAAGGACAAGCGAGAAGCAAAGTGCCAGTGGGGAAGGAATCAGTTGCATATATAGTTTTTATATGCATGTACTATTTCTATTTTATTTCTGATAATTACAAATATATGATGAGCCAATCATCTCCATCTGCCCCTTAAGCCATCATTAATGGCTTTTAATCACTCAGCTAAATTGTGGGAAAATTGTTTTTAAATGATTTAATCTTGGCATTTTGGGGGGGGAGGGGAGGTAATTAAGCTTATAGTGAAATGCTATTGAAAGAAACCTACAAATGCGGAGCTGTTTATTTCCCATTCCAATTGATTAAATTGTGATCTCATTTTTTATTCTGCCTTTTTCATGCTGTTAATATACCTCTACCCTTTGGTATTAGTGACTTTTACAAATCAGTTTCTTAGCCAGATATCAATTTTTAAATAGTGTATTAAAATTTTATTCTTCCTGAGCAGGTAATAATACTTTTTCACTTACTCTTCTGATTATTTTGGTCAGACTAAATTATAGCTCTCTTCCCTAACATGAGTCCTGGCTGATTCTAAATGCATCATAAATGTCTGGTTACATTGTCACAACTGGAATAGATAGATAGATAGATAGATAGATAGATAGATAGATAGATAGATAGATAGATAGATAGATAGATAGATAGATAGATAGATAGATAGATAGATAGATAGATATTTTAAAATGAACTGTATAATTAAGTTAAGGAAATTAAAAACATTTTAATCAACTTCATCAGGTTTTCATCATAGCTTTTATGAACATCAGTTCTAAAATATAAACATCACCTATTAAAACAGAATAATGCACATTAATTTGCTTTAAGCTGCTATTAGATAAAATATAACAAACCTGTTAACACAGACAAATGACGTGGCACATAGTTTTCAAAGTGAGTCTTTCTATATATTCCAGTACTTCATAAAAAGACAGTGATGCTGGAAGTAGGGGTCCTTGGAGTGTTGCCACACGTCTGGCTTGAATTAGCAATAACCATCACCAAATACTTGGTTTCAATGATTTCCATCATCTGTTACACTATACAAATCATTCCAGCATCCCTGTAAGAAAAAACAGTTGTGGTTCACACACTAGGATCCAGGAATTTAGGATAAAGTTCTTCTTGGCTCTGCCACAGACACCTAACATGATCTTGGCAAGTCACAAACTCTTGGCCACAGTTCCCTATCTGCATCATAGAGATAATAGTGGTTCCTCTCTCCCACTCTTTGCCTGTTTTTTTCCATTTAGATTGTAAGGTCTTCAGGGCAAGGACTGTCTCCTAATAAATGTATGTCCATTCCCTAGAACAATCAGGCCTCGGATAAATGTGTGGACATTTCCTAACACAATCAGGCCTTGGTTTTCATTGGGGCCTCTATTGTTACTGTGATACAAGTTAATAAAATAATAGCTACAAGGCCTTTGTGGCCACAATTTGTATTAAGGTTCCATTTCTAAATATTTTATAAAGAGTAAATAAATGATTTATACATGGTTTTAATTAAATGAGTAATACATTGTTCAAGTCCAATAGGTCAATAATCTACTTCTAACTATCCATAAAAACCATATATTGATGTGTATATAAGTATCTACTACACTCTCAGGGTATGTCTACACTACCCTCCTAGTTTGAACTAGTGGGGTAATGTAGGCATACCACACTTGCAAATGAAGCCCGGGATTTGAATTTCCCGGGCTTCATTTGCATAAGCGGGGCGCCGCCATTTTTAAAACCCCGCTGGTTCGAACCCCGTGCAGCGCGGCTACACGGGGCACGAACTAGGTAGTTCAAACTAGGCTTCCTAGTTCGAACTACCATTACTCCTTGTGAAATGGGGGTTCGAACCAGCTGCACGGGGTTGGAACCAGCGGGGTTTTAAAAATGGCGGCTCCCCGCTTATGCAAATGAAGCCCGGGAAATTCAAATCCCGGGCTTCATTTGCAAGTGCGGTATGCCTACATTACCCTCCTAGTTCGAACTAGGAGGGTAGTGTAGACATACCCTCAATCATGTCTATACCATGTTTATAACATTTAACACAGCAGTAGACAGGACTGAAGCAGCGTTCCACCCCCAGCCCTGTGCGCCAGGGCCTTCCTCTTGCTCCTCTCTTTCTACCACCACGACATTCTGATCTGTCTCCCCTTTTCTAGGGGCAGGCAGTGAGTCTCACATCTTTTCTCCCTGTCGCTTTCCTGACCAACTCTCTGAGGTGTCTCACCGAGCCTCCTTGTTCTCCAGAGCCAACGGGACTACCCTTAAGCTCAGCCGGAATTCAACTACTGAGTCGCTGATACACTGGTCCCCCCTCTTTAAAGGTCCACTGCCTCCCACTGACAACCCACTTGTGCTTTATTTACCAAGCAGAGGTGTTTTGGAAATGCCTTTCTCCGATCATCTCCCTGAAATCTAAAAAATGGTTCGATTACGTCATCAGCTGTAAACTCTCCTTCCTCCAAACCTTGTTTCCAAAGAAGTATTTGCAGAAAAGATGAAGGCTGCTTTCCTTCTGGCAGAGTGCAATCCTTAAATTCGAACACAACTGTCTGCTTGACATTTATATTATATAATTAGGATCAGTTGTCATGTTGTTGTGCTTCTTCTCCCATATGGCACTATAATCCACCATCAGAGACTTATAGTTCATGACTCCCACTTCAGCTTGTGCATGTGCAGCTGGGTGGCCAGACGGTGGCTCATCCTCACTAAAATACATTTTTCCATTCTAGTTTGTGGCGGTGAGATAGTAACTGATTTATGCTTCTGGTTGCATAGTGAGGATCACAAGGAATAATGCACAAGAGAGGGTGCAGCAGGAGTAAATTACTATCACACCTAGCTGCACAGTGCAGCATTAATGCCCCACCTGTGTCCTAAGAGAATGAAAGTAGTATTCCATGCTGCAGGGCGATGTTTCCCTGAACCACAACTCTCTTAAAGGTTTAAAACAACAGAACTGAGCTCAAAGTGGCTGTATGATTCAGAGGGCCGTATACTGCTTTTGAGCAGTGGCAGGATTCCCCATGACACCCACAGGAGTGCATTATGTACAGTATGTATATGCATACTGATGGCAGTATCCTTAAGGATTTTAAAGACGTCTGAGAAATTTTTAAGACAATTTTCATCACTTGCATGATCTAAAACTTTAACTAGGTATTTATACCCCAGTAGATTAGATTGATCAGCAATTGATTGGCTGCATGTGAACAGGGTTGCAATCAAGAGTGAGCATGCATAATAGTTGTGATAGTGGTATTCACTTATGAGCTGGTGCTTCATGCACTACACATGCATGCATGTTAAAATAAGCCATAATAAGCATGAGGAAGAAGGGTCTTCTGATCAAAAGCACTAGTTAAGGGGTCAAGAGACCTCAGTTGCTTACTCATCTTTACTACAGCCCCTCCTGTGTGACTTTGCAAAATGCAGCCCCTTCACCTCTGTTTCCTTGTCTGTTAAATGAGGTTCCCATCTCATAAGAGCATTGGGAGGCTTAAATCCTGGCATGAGAGAATAAAATAGCCACACTCAGTGAGACAGGAACACCTGTGAGATTAAAGCTTGTTTAATATGAACCAAGAGTCAAAGACGGTAATTAAGTACCAAATAAATAAATAAATACATAGAATAAAATCGATTCTGTCAAAAGCTAGTGTCAAACAAAAGGAGAGATAGTATCAATCTTGCATTCAACAAATGACTTATTAATAATGCAGGCAATGCTATTTTCCTACAACCACAAGCCTTAAAACCTCACAGAATGCCGAAGCACCCGGTCCAGGCAAACCACTTGATATGCAGAAAATGTATGTACATGAGTACATGTCTGCATAGATCACACTGAATTAACAATGCTTCAGCAACAATTCATTCTAGTTGAAGAATAAACAAGAAGTTATACACTACTTATATAGTTAAAGCAGTGTAAGCCCCTTATGTGGGCATAGACATAAAAATGTTTATACCAATACAGATTATTTCCATATGAGAAGGGGAATAATGTATACTTGTGTAAGGCACTTTTATATTGATATAACTTACTCCATTTGAGGGTTGTGCTGATACAACTATCAATTTAAAAAAAGAAAATCACACTCCTATCTGACCAGCACAAAAACTGCATGCAGACCAGATCTTCAGTATTTGATCTTTGCAAAGCCTTAGTGATGGGTATTTAAAGGGTTCGTCTATAGAGATCAACAAGAACAAATATTTCTGAGTGCAAAATTTGGCCTTACAAATAGGAGAATTAGGTAAACTCCATGGCTATGTCTAGACTGGTATGATTTTGCGGAAATAGTTTTTCCGTTAAAAGTATTTCCGCAAAAGATCATCTAGATTGGCAAGGATGCTTTTGCGCAAAAAGTGCTTTTGCACAAAAGCATCCGTGCCAATCTAGATGCACTTTTGCGCAAGAAAACTCCAATGGCCATTTTAGCCATCGGGCTTTCTTGTGCAAAAAATTAAGGTGCCTGTCTACACTGGCCCTCTTGCGCAAGTATTCTTGCACAAGAGGGCTTATCCCTGAGCGGGAGCATGAAAGTATTTACACAAGAAGCTGCTTTTGCGCAAAATCTTACCAGTCTAGATGCATTCATCATATGTTTTATAATATCATCCTTTGAAAAGTCTAACTGATATCAGAAGACATCAAATAATCTTTTACTGGGGACTACATTCCTGATAATTGATAATGTGCAGGAGCAAGCTTTTAGTGCATTGATCCATCAGGCATGTGAACTAGGGATGTAATAGTATAGTTGATTAACTGATTAACCGATAAGCAAAAGCTTCTCTGTTAACGCTGTCAACTAAACAAATTTAACACAAAGCTTCATTCCCGCTGTGGCTCTGCATTTAAAATGTAGTAGGAGCCAGGCTGCCTGTCCTTACTTACAGACCCTCCTTGGGGGGAAGAGAGTATCCACAGCTACCCATAGGGCCAAAGGCAAAGCTATGTGGCTGCATCAAGCCTGTGGATTGATGGGGAATATGGTTCCTACCCCATGGGTTCAGAGGCATCAGTAGGGTAGAAGGTCACACTACTCCTTCCCCATCAGCTTGTGGAATTCTGCATCCGTTGGCTATCTTGCTTATAGGGCAAACATAAAACCCTCTAACTCCACCAGTACAGGAACAAGCCCGGCAGTTTCTCTACAGAACGTCAGTGCAGGGGATAGTCTGAGGCAGGGTTGATGTAGCCCTAGCTGGTTCTCATCCTGACAATTCTCTGTTGCTTTGCTGGCTCCCTTGGGACATAGGATGGATAAAGGGAGCCCTGAAGGTAGGGAGGTTGGGGCACTTCTCTGGTGGCACAGTAGATAAAAGTCAAGGTTTCAAGTCCAACCCTTAACCAATGTGGACCTGGCAGCAGGGAGATACATGTTAGAAGTATTCTCTTGGATGTCCTAGGCTATATCAGAGGCTGGCAGGGACAACCCCTAAACAGGACTGGCATAAGCCACCATCCCTCATTCCCTGTTACAGGCCCTAGGATAAATTCAGCACATGAAGAGCCTCTCAAGGTAAGGGATGTTAGGGGGTAGGACACAAATGTCCATTCTATGAGATCAAGAGTGTCTGTGCCCCATATTTAATCTCCTTTGCACACCACTATAAGAGGCACAGAGCCCTAAAAGTTATATAACCTAAAACAAATAAGGATCCCAGACAGGAGCAAACATTCTCAAGAATGAAGGACTTTTACAGACCTCACCACCTTCTGCAAGAGCCAGACACACATCTACTGTGTTCTCTCTTTCCAAGCAGCCTGTAGATATGAATCATTGTATTACACTGCGTATACAATCCTCCTTCTGGAGGGAGGACAAACAAAAGGACCAGATGTGACAAATATTAGCAATGCTAATGCTAAGGAAGGAAGGAAGTCACTCAGACATTACAGTGATGAAAGCAGTACAAGTATCTGTACAGAATAGAACTGAGCAGCTGTACAGGTTTCAAATGCCCCATATTTCTGAACACCCTTCCAACAAATATATGTTCCTGGTCAATTTCAAGAGACTGGTTGCTCCAAAGTATGCCTGACTTTATCCTTTCCAACTGGTGCACACAAAGTAGTGTGGGCACTTCGGTAGGCGGTGCTCTGTGGTCTGAGTGTGTTCCAAACCAAACCCCCCAATGGGGCTAGCAAGCACAGTGCTGCTGGAGAGAAAGTCATTAGAAGAGACATCAAAACAAAGTTCTGACCATTTGGAAGCTATAAAAATAGGGGTGTTGACCCTCCTGACTTGGCTGGTTTCCCGGTTTTGATTCTGCCTCCCTCAGTTCTAGCTTTATTTTGAATCAAATACAGACTTCTTCCACACATCGGCTACGTCTAGACTGGCATGATTTTCCGCAAATGCTTTTAACGGAAAAGTTTTCCGTTAAAAGCATTTGCGGAAGAGCGTCTAGATTGGCACAGACGCTTTTCTGCAAAAGCACTTTTTGCAAAAAAGCATCCGTGCCAATCTAGACACGCTTTTGTGCAAAAAAGCCCCGATCGCCATTTTAGCCATCGGGGCTTTTTTGTGCAAAACAGTATTGTGCTGGCTACACTGGCCCTCTTGTGCAAATGATTTGCGCAAGAGGGCTTTTGCCCGAACGGGAGCAGCATAGTATTTCCGCAAGAAGCACTGATTTCTTACAGTAGGAAGTCAGTGTTCTTGTGGAAATTCAAGCGGCTAGTGTAGACAGCTGGCAAGTTTTTCCACAAAAGCAGCTGATTTTGTGGAAAAACTTGCCAGTTTAAACATAGCCAATTTGCCATAAACGCCCAGAAAACACTAACTTTTGTTTCAGCCTTTAATCGCGGGCTCTTATGATTCAAGCAGCATAGTTCAAACTCTTATAGGTTTAACACCTACAAAAGTCAAAATCAGAAATTTCCAGGTCATAGAACTCACTGTCCTACTTTAGAGGCACCTCTTGAGTTTGGTCCAGTTTCTACTCTGAGGTCATTTAGGACTCTTTTTCAGGTTACCATAATTGTCCTTTTCAGACAAACAAGGCCATGTGTCCTGAACAGATGAGTCACCAATGCATAACGGTATTCCATCAGACTCAGACAAACTGGAGAGGATGGAATCCCGATTCTGAAGGCTATGAAAATATCAGCAATTTTCTTAAAGCCTGTGTTGTTTAGCCCCATTGTAATAGTTGGATATGGTGCTTATAGTCACTATGACTATTCCCTTCCCTTCCTCCATCCCTCCAGAACCGAAAGACTCTCAGCACACACCTATGTTTATGAAACTACAGACTTAGGCTATGTCTACACCAGTGTTCCTGCTAAGCCTCACAGGTGATTAATCAGGCCCACCCAGTCAGAGGCTCAGGGCTCCATGCAAAGAGCTGACTGACTGGGAGGGGTTGATTAATCACCTGTGAAACTGTACTGCCATGCAGGTTAGAGGAATACTGATACACTACCACTTATGTTGGCAAAACTTACATTGCATAGGGGCATGAAAAAAACACCCCTCTGAGCAAAAGGAAGTTACTCACCTTGTGAAGTAAGGATGGTTCTTCGAGATGTTCACTGCCCTTTACTTTGCTGGTGCCAGTACACGATTTTTACCAAAGACAGTGTTATATTGCATCCTCACCCATCCTTCTTACCCAAGGTGTGCTCAGATTTCCATGTCAATGAGCCAATCAGATGACCTATGTCCTGCCCAAAACCACACTCATCTGCACATGAAGCACTTCTTCATACCCTAGATGTCAGGAGAGCCCTATCCTTTTACATCGACCACACAAAACCCTTCTGGAATAGACAGTGTCTCTTTGTTGCAACTGTGGGTGTTGCACCATCATCACAACATCACTACATGCATCTGACGAAGTGGGTCTTTGCCCACGAAAGCTTATGCTCCTACACTTCAGTTAGTCTATAAGGTGCCACAGGACTCCTCGTCGCTATCACAACATTTGTCTACCATCATAACTTCATGTATCATGCAGTGCTATGCGTGACATCTCCTCTTCTTCAGGGAATCTCTCTCTGTTTTTCCTTCTTTAGATACTTCAGCATTCATGAGGAACTGAGGTAAGATTGGGCCATGCATGAAGCAAAGGCATGAACAGCACGAGACACTTAGAGCACATGTACAGCCCAATCGGCTACTGCTACGAAAAACTCATACATCTACAGTGGAGCACCGACAGGGACATCACTCAAAGAAGAACATAAGTTTTGCTGGCACAAGCATTTATGTGCACAGAACAAGGTCAGCAGAAGAGCTTCTCTCATCACTGCTCATTGAAGTGGTTTTATTATGTTGACAGGAGAGCTCTCTCATGTTGGCAGAAAGAGAATATACAAGCGATCTTAAAGTGTCACAGCTACCTCAATACTGCTCTTTAAGTACACCAGTGTAAACATGGCCCTAGTAGACCATCATCAGCTACTTAAGCACTAAAAAGAATTATTTTGTTTCCTTTATCTCTCACAAATATGCCATAAATATGATGAATGTTTCTGATGACATAGAACTTAGAGAGAATAAAACCTTATTGTGCTCTGTTGGGTCATTGTGACTCTTTCCCCCACACAGCCAGACATAACATTTCAGATAAAAAGGCAACTTGCCATGCTATTTCTACTGTTAGGATTCAAGTGCAAAGATTTAACCACCTCAACAACACCCATCCTAACCCTTCTGTCAAACCCCATGTCAGTTCATTCAGGGCAATGTCTTTATTTTCAATACCGGAAAAGAGGGATGTGAATATGAGAGTATCCACTATTTTTAAAGTTTTCTGGATTTGGTATAACAGGCAAAAGTACATATTGGATGGCAGTTTGTGGAAAGGTAGCCAGAAATTATGAGAATCTAACATCGCACCAAGCCTGCAAAATGTCCTGCAGATACCATTTACAGAATGCCACAGGACGATGAGAATATCTTTTTGCAAGATGCACTTTGGGTAAGGGTCCAAAGTGAGTATGGTGGATACTGGGTTTTATTTTATTTTTCTATGTTTAAACCAAAAATTTGTAAATTTCTTGATAGTCAAGATATAAAACACGTTGAGCCCAGATCTGGATTTTGCTACTACTCATTGGAACTACTGTCTGTCATTTCACTGATTTCCAATCATACACTCTGCTTCAGTTCTAGCTGGGTGCACTTCATTAGCCTAATTTTTTGCACTTGTAGCTGGAAATTAAACAACTGCAAACTTATTTTTTATAAATAAGATTTATAAATTTAAGAAATTAGGCACGAGTTATGTTCATCCATGTTTGTAACTCGGTGGACTATGTGGATTTATACCAGCAGAAGAGGTGACCCAATGTATCTTACAAATAATATATATTTTTTTTAAGTCAAGCTTCCTCCCTCCTGGACTGACTTGATAAATTCTTAGTAAGTGATACAAACTTCCCCACAGAGAATTTAATTTTGCAAGAATCTTTTGAAGCTTCTGGGGGAAGTAAAGGGCAACAGGCACAAGTACTTGTTTAGGTATGAGCTGTACTGAGAAAGTGTTCAATTTAATTTTTCTACTGCTCCTATATCAAACACTACTACTTCCATGTTACGCTTACAAAACACTCTCTGTTGATCTCACGATGCTTCACAAATCAAATATACACAACTACACACAAATGCAGCTACTTCTGGGGCAACAGTTGGTCCCCAACTCTCATACAATGTTCTAAGGCATGGCATAATAAAGAGAAGACACAGACAGGAGGTTATTTGGCAGAGGAATCAACTCCTATTACAAATGTGTCATAAATTCTTTAAAAAAATACAAGCAAAAACCCTCAGACCATAAGGTTTAATTGATAGAGCTGCACAAGATAACTTACTAATTCTCGGTTCACCTAAGAATTAAATGGACCCTAACAAGAGCTCAAAGCAAGTATGGGCTAGACACTTGGCTCCAACAATGGACTCTATGTTTACTCAAGCAAATTATGTTCATCTGTTCAAAAAACAAGAGATCATTCCCACCTATGATACCTACTCCTGGGCACTCTGCTTTATTTCTCTGTGCATTTGTAAAATGGGAATAATAAAAATTATATATACTAGAAAGATGTTGGGATAGGGATTCCCCCATGTTGTGTGTGTGCGTGTGTGATGGGTAGCACAATAGGCGCCTGATTTCATTTAGGGCATCACGGAGGTGCTATGATTAATAAGAACCATCAGCTTGCTCAGCCTACGATGAAGTATTCTGACTGCTTCACCAAAGACAGACTCACAGGGATGAGCTATCGGACAAGTCAGAGATAAGGCTCTGCATTCTCCACAGTGAATTAGACCCACGTTTTCCACCATTCTGGTGGAAATTCAGTGGCAGCTTCAGAGCAAGTCTATAAAGAAACCTCCATTTTTAATTTTACATAAAATCAATCGACACTATGCTTTTGTGAATTTGATACTAAATTCCATTATTTAACATTACACTCTTACCTTCAGTTTCCATCATTTGCACATTTTGCACTGACAGAGTCTAACTGGATCAAAGTTAGCAAGGGTGAAGCTGGAAGGCTGGCTGCTGGTCAGGCAGTGAGAACATGTAACAGGAAGGATGAAGGATTTAAGAGCTGTGTCTAGGGAGAACGGTGAGGAAGATTTATAAAATCCCTGGTGCTTCAAGACATAAGGCAGAAACTACTGATAGGGGATAGAAAGGCACTTTCTCCATGGGCAGGTTATTCAATTGCGTCTTTTGCAGCTTTCGTGCACTTTCCCCTGCAACAGCTGTTACTAGCCCCCATTAGATAGACAACTATTCTGATCCAGTGTGGCAGTTCCTTTCTTATACAGGCAGTCCCCGGGTTACATGGATCCGACTTACATCGGATCCCTACTTACAAACGGGGTGAGGCAACCCCGCACTAGCTGCTTCCCCCCAGCAGACCAGGGAGACGCGAAGCTAGCGGCCCCCCCCCCCCCCCCCGCCCCCAGCAGACTAGGGAGACGCGGAGCGGCTTTTCTCAGCAGACACCTCAGCTTGAGAATAAAGGACTGAGGGAAGTGAGGTGTGGGAGAATAAAACTGAGCTCTGGAGAAATGTTTGGCTAGAGTTTCCCCTACAATATGTACCAGTTCCGACTTACATACAAATTGAACTTAAGAACAAACCTACAGTCCCTATCTTGTACGTAACCCGGGGACTGCCTGTAATTACTTTTATTACAAAAATCACACACAAAGAACTTTGAAAATTAAATCCTTATGTTATACTTGCAAAATAATAAAGAAACTATAACTATATAAAACACACAGATTTGGTTTGATCCCCTTTCCAAAAGGGATCCTTAGGCTAGTTCTTAGTGGATGAGGAAGACAGACAGAGAAGCAGACAAACCAAGAGAAGAAGAAAAGGAGAACTTCAGATTCAATCTAATTTTTACTTCATGTTAGCCTTAAAACAGCAAATTCAGCTTTTGTTCTCTTTGACTCTCAGGTCTCTGTATCGGTGACCTGAGAGTAAGACTGTCTACACTTAGGCTATGTCTACACTGGCAGCTTTTTGCACCAGAAATATGCAAATGAGGGTAAGTGTGGAATATCACCAAGCCTCATTTGCAAACCTAATGAGCCGTCATTTTTGCTGAAGAGGCTCTTGCACCAGAAGGAGCTGTCTACACTGCCCCTTCTTGCGCAAGAAAACCCCTCTTGTGCAATGCTGTTACGCTAATTATTTTCAGGAATATTGGCATTGTGCAAGAGGGTTTTTGTTGCGCAAGAAGGGGCAGTGTAGACAGCTCCTGGCGCAAGAGCCTCTTCTGCAAAAATGACGGCTCATTAGGGATGCAAATGAGGCTCGGCGATATTCCACACTTAGCATCATTTGCATATTTCTAGTGCAAAAAGCCACGAGTTTAGACATAGCCTATAGGTTTTGCTCTGTCAGTTTCACTGGCCATAGGGAAATAGTAAAAGAAAAGGGTCATGTACACACTTTCACAAGTGTCAGAGAGTGTTTACATTCATAGCACTTCCACTGCTGATGAAAACAGTACCCTAATGGCAACCATCCCACAGCGCAGATCTTATGGGGCAGAGTCTATGGCTCACTGGTAAGAGTCGTACTCCTCTGACGGAGGTGGTTTTCTTTTTTGTGGTCTAACTATTGAGTTTCACTGCAGAAAGTCACTGATTTAAATGCTTTCATAGATTTGCACAAAAAGTGGGCCTTTTCCACTTTTAAGGTAGACATGCCCTAAGAATTTCTCAATCTATTGATAAGATTATTATCTCTGGACAGTTTCAGGAAGTGTATCATGTTGATATTGGCTCATACAAATACCACTTCTTGAAATCTTCACAGTATTTCCTTTGCACTTCACTTCAGAGACTCTGCAGCCAGTTAGTATTCACAAGTATCTCTGCTAACCATCCAACTGTGGGCAGCAGATATTTTAAAACAGCAAGAACTCCAGATTTGCAGCAATGAGCAACGTGACAGATGGAGTTGCCACCATTTCTATAATTCTTGCTCCAGTGCTTGGTATGGAGACTATCGTAGGACTTGCTGGAAATACCATTGCTTTGAGTATCTTTTGCTCGTACAGGAATCACTGGTCATCAAGCACTGCATATTTATTCAGCTTGGTCATTGCTGATTTCTTCCTGATAATCAACTTGCCATTTCGTATCCACTACTACCTGAAGAATGAATTCTGGAGCTTCACAGAGATATTTTGCAGTGTCAACCTATTCATGTTGTCAATGAATAGGACAGCAAGCATTATATTTCTCACTGCCATTGCAATTGATCGCTACTTTAAAGTGGTTCATCCTCACCACCAAATGAGTAAAATATCAACAGCTTGTGCTGCAAAAGTAGCAATTGCACTTTGGATCACAGTGATACTGATGAACAGCCATGTTTTTATCTTGGATCACAATCAAAGTCAGAACAATTGTCAAAGTTTTAACTCTCGTCTACATCCACATGCAGCAGACACATGGCATGCACTATTATTTTTTCTTGAATTTTTTTTGCCTTTAGGCATCATCATTTTCTGTATTTTCAACATTATTTTGAAGCTAAAGCAGAGGAAATTGGCTAAAAGGAATAAGGTCCAAAGAGCTGTGAAAGTTTTGGTGGTCATTGTTTTGATGTACACCATCTGCTTCTTGCCTAGTATTTTAATTGCTGCAGTTGGCCTGGTCATTCTAATGGTATCTCATACTCACGTTGACACTATTGGCCAGTTATTACATGTCTCACTTGCCTTCACATACCTAAATAGTGCACTTGATCCAGTTCTGTATTGCTTTTCAAGCCCAGCATTCCTAAAAAGATGCAAAAAAGTGCTTTGCCAGGCTGGCTGCTTTAAAACCTCTGTGATAGAAGGATCCAGTGAAAATTCATCAAGATATCCAGGACAAAGAATGAGGAGCCTCCAACCATCAACAGTAAGAGAACAGACTCCACGCATGAGCCTACGGACACCTTCCTCTTCTACAGCCAACACTTGTTAAAAAAGTGTTGATGTTTCCTTAAAATTTGTTGAGTGATAGTCTCCATAGCAATTGAACCACATCCAAAAGGCATGTCCTGAGTTTTAAAGGAGCTGAGTGCACCTGCTGCCCAGTGACATCAAGGGGAATTGGGAAGACGCAGTAGAACTCCTCTGAAATCAGGAAGCATGAATACAGCAAATAGTTGAAAGAGCTGCAGAAATTCCATGATCTGGTGGTACAAGTATGTGATGGAGTCATAAGCTCTTGGTTATATTCTTGATTCTGTGTATGTCTCACTGTATGACCTGGCCAAGTCAGCTAGGCTAAAAATATTTAACTTTGTCTATAGAAGCCTAAATAGGAAGTCTGAATTTCTGATGTGTCTTTAACTGCCTGTAAAATCAATGGCACTGATGAGGGCTCAGGTCTCTGAAGATCAGGCCATTTAGATGACTTTCTTTAGGCAAGCAAATTTCAAAGTGTTGCCTCTAATTTTTTTCTGTCTCCATTCCCCGTATGGAGAATACTATCACTTTCTTAATTCACACGGGTGCTGGGAGATATTTGACATTTTCCAGAGAAAAGTGCTAAATACTGTAATGTATAATATTGGCAGCAGTAATCTAATTGCATATGTTTGTCCAGATTCCCATCTCAGTTATATTAATCATCATCATTAATTCTCTGCCACAGCTTTGTATGATCGTTTATAGAGCCTTCTTAAAAAGACTTAAGACCAAATTTTCAAAAGTACTCAGCAACCACAAAGAGGGCCAATTTGTCAAGAGAGCGTAACTTCCAGTTGGGCACCAGATAAATAAACGGATGGTCACTGGGTGAAAGGCTCTATTGAAAGATATGTCTAGAAGTATCAAAATGGGAGTGGCTGGGAAATGAGCACTTTTGAAAATCAGATCCATAGTCTCTTCCCCCAAAGTGTTTACAATCTAAGGTAACCAAACCTAGCCAGGGAGAGAATTTTGGTCCCAGAGAAATCAACGAGAGTTTTGCAATTGATGTCAAGGGACCCATACTTTCATTCATGAAATGGAAATAGGTGATGAAAAGCAAGGTGTAAAAAGCGCTTTGAATGAGGACAGGATTTAAGAGACTTAACATACAAAAAATGGCGTAGGGCATGGGGAGCAATGTGAAAAAGGCCCTGGGACAGAATGGGAAGAGGAAATGGAGCAACAACAGGAGAGGAGTGAGCAATGTACAAGGTGGGAGCTGTGGAGAAATGGGCAAGGAAACAGGAGGGCAGAGCATGGAATCTATAGAGCTGCTCCAAACCAACACTATTGTGATAAGTTCAGACACTGGCCTGTCATTTTCAAGGAAAATTTTACATGGTTATTGAAGTAAAAGAAAACAAAGCTATCCTCTTGTCTTGGCAATTACTAAACCAGCCAAAGCTTCCAGAAACAGAAGGGAAGTGATGCAAATGCCTCTGATGAAAGCCCAGGAACCAACCCTCTGTTTGATACTAAATATTTGTACTTCTGTATGCCACCCATATTGTACGTAAGTACCTAGGTCACAGATCATTGCTTTCATGATAATTTAAAGCTAAGAAAATATCTGTATATTGAAAAGATCATTTCTTTTCAAAACATATGTTATGCCGTGAGTTATCATTTTGTTTGGGACATAATGGCTGCGTCTAGACTGGCATGATTTTGCGGAAATACTTTTAATGGAAACGTTTTTCCGTTAAAAGTATTTCCACAAAAGAGCGTTTAGATTGGCACGGATGCTTTTGCGCAAAAACTGCTTTTGCGCAAAAGCATCCGTGCTCAGTATAGACGCACTTTGTCCGCAAGAAAGCGCTGATGGCCATTTTGGCCAACAGGCTTTCTTGCGCAAAAAATTAAGGTGCCTATCTACACTGGCCCTCTTGCACAAGTATTCTTGCACAAGAGGGCTTAATCCTGAGTGGAAGCGTCAAAGTATTTGCGCAAGAAGCACTGATTTCTTACATTAGAACGTCAGTGCTCTTGTGCAAATTCAAGCGGCCAGTGTAGACAGCTGGCAAGTTTTTGCACAAAAGCACCTTCTTTTGCGCAAAATCTTGCCAGTCTAGATGCACCCAATGGGAAGCTGTGAATGTGGTTTTTACTACCATCCCTAACAGATCCAGTGATAGCTGAAAAATGTTTCCCTCAGTCAGCAGTCAGTGCCTAATTTAGTGGCTGGAGTTTTATTTTGAACAATTATTTACTGTCCACAGCATTTTTGAATTCTCTGTGAGGAAGAAGGTGAGTTAACAACACTTTCCACAGATGGCCCTTTTAAAGGATGTCATGCCACAGTGTTCTGAAAGCTTGCCAGGCAACGGGCATGTTTTAGCATGCAAAAATGGTAAATTGCAATAGAAATAACTGGTCCAGCTCCTCTTTAGGTTAAATCACTGTTCTGCCAATGGTGCAAAGCTAATTTACACTGACTGAGGGTCTGGGCCAAACATTTGGTATTTCTAGCCTACCATAGTGCAATGTACAATACCTATAGGCTACGTCTAGACTGCATCCCTCTGCCGAGAGAAGGATGCAAATCAAGCACTTCAGACGTGCAAATGAGCCCGGGATTTAAATATCTTGGGCTTCATTTGCATACTCACATTCCAACGCTGCGCTGATCAGGCTCAGAGTCAAAAGTGAAAGTAAAGTGTAGCCACGGCTCTGCAAACAGTGAGGAGCTTTTTCGGCAGCTCTTGTACTCCTCAAAAAACTTAAATTCTTTTGTCAATTTCAAAATACCTATCAACAAGTATGTCAACAATACAAACGACAGCAAATAAAGATTCTCCCTGAAGTACAGGTAAAGAAACCCTACAACTCAATTCTGTGAATGTAAATATGACAGTATTTGCTATTTTTTAGGTTTTCTGTTATTTAGCATTACAGGTACATTTTCCTGTGGGGTATCAGTTTGTGGAAAGGAAGTCAGAAATCATGAGAATCTAACAATGCATCATGCCTTCAAAATTTCCTGCCTGCCATTTACAGATTGTCCAAGGACCATGAGAATATCTTTTTGCAAGATGCACTCTGGGTGTATTTCTGAAGTGATTTAGTGTGTAGCATTTTTATTTTTCTCTGTTTAAACAAAAATAAACATTGTAAATTTCTTGATAGTCAAGATACAAAATAAGTTGAGCCCAGGCCTGGATTTTCCTACTACTCATTGGAACTACTGTCTGTCATTTCACTGATTTCCAATCATACACTCTGCTTCAGTTCTGGGTGCACTTCATTAGCCTAATTTTGTGCACTTATAGCTGTAAATTAAACCATTGCAAACTTATTTTTATAGTTAAAATTTTAGAAATTCAGCATGAGTTATGTTCATTCATGTTTGTAACTCGGTGGACTATGTGGATTTATACGAGCAAAAAAGGTGGCTCAATATATCTTCCAACTAACATAATATTTTTTCAAAAAGTCAAGCTTCCTCCCTTCTGGTCCGATTTGATAAGTTCTTGGTAGGTGATGCAAACTTCCCTATAAAGAATTTACTGTGACAAGAGTCTTTTGAAGCTTCTGGGGTAGTAAAGGGCAAAAGGCACAAGTACTTTAGTAATTGTTTAGGTATGAGCTGTACTGAGAAACTATTTCGTTTAATTTGTTCTATTGCTCCAATGCCAAAAGCTACTACTTCCATGTTACGCTTACAAAACACTCACTGTTGCTCTCACAGTGCTTCACAAATCAAATATACACAACCACACAAAAATGCAGGTATTCCTGGGGTGACAGTTGGCCCCCCACTCTCAAGCAATGTTCTATTGAATGGCATAATAAAGGGAAGACAAACATGAGGATATAGGCCGGGGTGGGCAATAATAATTTTTGGCCAGCGCCACTTAAAAAAGTTTTCAAGAGCCTCTGGGCAGCCTGGAACGGGCGGGTCCTAAACTGGAAGGGGCAGGGCCAGTACAATTCTCGGCTGCCCCACCTACAAATCATGATTGGGCTAGGGATGGGGAAACCTCTTTATCCTCCCCTTCCCACTAGGCACCCAAGCCGTGGCCTACCACATGCTCCTCACAGGGTGGTGGTAGGGTGAGAGGAGGCTTCAGGTACTCTCCCCCTTTCCCCAGTTCAATCAAGGCCTGGGGGCAGGAGAGCACTCTAAGCCTCCTCCTACCCTGTGAGGAGCACATGGCACTCTGATGTGCTGTATGCTCCTTGCAGGGCTGGGGCAGGACAAAGGAAGCTTTGTGCAGCTGCCCCGTCCCCAGGCCAATCAGGCCTTGGGGGCAGGGGAGCTGCGCGACGCTTTCTTCACCCTGCCCCTGCTCTGTGTAAGAGTATGGCACTTTGAAGCACCGTGTGCTCCTCGCAAGGGGGAGGGAGGGTGGAGGAAACTTTACATGCTCCTCCCACCCCCAGGCCAATCAGTGCTTGGGGGCAGGGGAGCACGTAACGTCTCCTCCCGCCTTGCACTTTGAAGTGCAGCGTGCTTTTCGCAGGTAGGAGGAAGTTTCGTGCGCTTGCCCACCCCCAGACCAAATAGTCTTGGGGGCAGAGGAGTGACAAGGCTTCCACGGGCCAGATCAACCTGCTTGGCGGGCTTCATACAGTCCGTGGATACCCTTTTGCCCACCCCTGCTATAAGCAAAGGAACCAACTCCTATTCTAAATGTGTCATGAATTTTTTATAAAAATACAAGGAGACACCCTCAGACCATAAGGTTTAATTGATAGAGCTGCACAAAATAACTTACTAATTCTCGATTCACCTAAGAATTAAATGGACCCTAACAAGAGTTCAAAGCAAGTATGGACTAGACACTTTTCTCCAACAATGGACTCTATGTTTACTCAAGCAAAGTCTGGTCATCTGGTTAATACACTGGACCTCAGAAAACATGAGATCATTCCCACCTATGCTACCTACCCCTGGGCACTCTGCTTTATTTCTCTGTGCATCTGTAAAATGGGAATAATAACAATTATATATAAAAGAAAGATGTTGGGATAGGGATTCCCCCATGTTGTGTGTGTGCGTGTGTGATGCCTAGCACAACAGGCTCCTGATTTCATTTAGGGCATCAAGGAGGTGCTATGATTAATAAGAACCATCAATCAGCTTGTTCAGCCTGTCATGAAGGATTCTGACTGCTTCACCAAAGACAGACTCACAGGGATGAGCTATCGGACAAGTCAGAGATAAGGCTCTGCATTCTCCACAGTGAATTAGACCCACGTTTTCCACCATTCTGGTGGAAATTCAGTGGCAGCTTCAGAGCAAGTCTATAAAGAAACCTCCATTTTTAATTTTACATAAAATCAATCGACACTATGCTTTTGTGAATTTGATACTAAATTCCATTATTTAACATTACACTTTTACTTTCAGTTTCCACGATTTGCACATTTTGCACTGACAGGATCTAACTGGATCAAAGTTAGCAAGGGTGAAGCTGGAAGGCTGGCAGCTGGTCAGGCAGCGAGAACATGTAACAGGAAGGATGAAGGATTTAAGAGCTGTGTCTAGGGAGAACGGTGAGGAAGATTTATAAAATCCCTGGTGCTTCAAGACATAAGGCAGAAACTACTGATAGGGGATAGAAAGGCACTTTCTCCATGGGCAGGTTATTCAATTGCGCCTTTTGCAGCTTTCTTGCACTTTCCCCTGAAACAGCTGTTACTAGCCCCCATTAGATAGACAACAATTCTGATCCAGTGTGGAAGTTCCTTTCTTATATATACTTTTATTACAAAAATCACACACAAAGAACTTTGAAAATTAAATCCTTATGTTATACTTTCAAAATAATAAACAAACTACAACTATATAAAACACAGAGATTTGATTTGGTATCCTTTGCAAAAGGATCAGTGACCTTAGGCTAGTTCTTAGTGGATGAGGCAGACAAGCCAACCGAAGAAGAAAAGGAGAACTTCCGATTGAATCTAAATTTTACTTCACATTAGCCGTAAAACAGCACTTTAAGTATTTGTTGTTTATGACTGTGATGGATAGGAAAAGTGATGTCCTTTTCTTAAATCCTAGCATTCAGTAATCAAAGGGGTAAACCCAGTTAGCTAGAACATGTTGGCAAGGAGCCAGAAGAACCAAAGGAATGCATTGAGATTTGAATTGAAAGGGGTGTCTGCCTGTGCTTTTCTTTGTGTGAGTTTAAGCCAGAAGCTGGGGGAAGAAGCTGAATTGAAGCAGGAAGACTACCATGCCTACAAAGAATACTGGGCATGGAAATGGACTGGATATTGAAACGCGATATATGAGTAGCTAGGGAATGTCTTCTTTGACTATGCTGAATAAACTAATTTACATGCCTCCATCAACGGAGCCATGTAATATAGACATACCCCAGGGGAAAAGTTTTTGACACCCGCCCCCCCCCAAAGGTTGCCCTTTTAAGAGCAGGCATTTCTCTATTAAAGTGGCCATTTTGAAATCTGCCTGGGACACTCCATTATTCCCCTGATTCAGCCAGCCCAAGCTGCATGTGTTCTGGTGGAAGCCCAAGCCAGGACAAACAGAAAATACCGGACATTTCACATGGTATTTTCTGAATTTTTTTACTGGACTGACCGGGCTCTTTCTTGGCAGAGAAATGATTGACCGGGAAGGGAGGAGGATTGGGTCACCTCGCACCCCCCAGTTTGGGAACCTATGATTTAGCTTATGTTAGTTCATGGAAAAGTGGATTTCTCTAACCAGTTTGAGAAATAGAACCATGGGAGAGGCCCATGCACTTTCAGAAGGGCAAATTATACCCATCTCTAACACCTCCCTGATCTTCTTTTCTATAGCGGCTTTGGTTGAAGGAGCCATCCAGTATGACTGGTCTCTGATTGGGTGAGCTTCAGCTGTGTTAATAGAGTGGTAAGCCTGTTCAGTCCATCCTGGGGTGGCTGAAAACATTGTTGCAAAGCTCGTGCACAGTTTCCGGATCTGCTGTCACTCATGGCCAAGGGTCACCTCTTTGTTACCTCTTTGACGACATCATTGGCTTTCCCATCATAGTAGGCTCCTTCAGGGCACTCAAAGTCATCTCCCTCGTGGACTGTGAACTAAAGAACCTTGAATATTTGGGAATAAAAGAGCTTTAGAGAATTACCATAATATACCTTAGGGCTTACGGTTAGATCTGGGACTCTTATGAGGTAATTAACTGCCCCTATGAACTCTGGGACTGAGAACAGTCTGTCCCACAATGATTCCATCTTATTGGCCTAGAGCATCTTCAAGACCACCACTTACTCACGTACCTTGAAGGAACGCTCCCTGGCATGTTTATCATACCAGGCCTTCTGTTCTTGCTAAGCATTCTGCAAGTTTTGCTGAACCAGGGTGTCATGGAGCAGACTCACTGCTCTGGCACCTCCAGCTGGCAGCCCTAGGAATTAGCTCACCAGCTCACTGGACGCCTCCCTCTAGCTGGTGTGTCCCCATGTTCTCGCTCTTCCCTATACTCCATACCCATGTCATTCTTTGACCACGGCGTCCTCTTCAGGACATAGGCCTCCGGCCATGCCCACTCTATTCTCTCTGCGCCCCCTTTCAGGGGGGGTGTTGCTTACCCAACTGCACACTCAAGAGTCTTCCCCTCCCAAGGGGAACCCAGTTCTTCTCCCAGGGAACACCCAGTTCCCCTGTACCCACCTTGCTGCAGTAACTCACTGTCACTCTTCATCTAGCCCCTGCAGTCTGTAACGGCCACTCACCACTGGCAAAGGGGTGTGGACCTGCTGCCCCTGCCTACCATTGCTGCCCTTCACCATCCCAGTAGCTTCAGGCCTTGTAGCCTGGGAGCTTGCTTGCAGGACTGGCCCGAGCCATTTTGGCGCCTCAGGTTCGGATGCATGGTGCCACCACCGCACACACGGTGCATACACGGGCCCACCCCTGGAGCTCACGGTGCATGCATTGCCTGGCCACAGCCACTGGGGTGCAGCCCAGGGCCTGCCCCCAGGGCACACGGCCCATGTGCTGCCCTGCCCGGCCACAGCCACTGGCGTGCAGTCCGGGACCCGCTCGTGGGGTGCACAGCACATGTGCTGCCTAGCCCGGTCCAGCTACCGCTACTGGTGCACAGCCCGGGGCAGGCCATGCCTGGCCATGCAGGGCCTCGCGGCTCTGGGGGGAATGGCACTGCTAGCTGGTGCCACGGAGATGGGGGGGGGCTGGCGCTGCGGGGGCTGGGCGCGTGGCGCCTGATGGCAACTATAAGGGATGCTACGCACCCCTTACAGCTGCCATCAGGTGCTCCCCATCGGTTGGCACCATGGGCAGCTGTCCGGCTCGCCCACCCCTTAGTCCGGCCTGGTTGCTTGGCCAGAGCTTCCCCAGCCCTGTCTTCCTTCCCCAGCACTGCTCTACCTCCAGGAAGCCTCCTGCTTCCTATGCAGCCAGGTTCCTCCTGTTCTTTAACCAGAGAAAGAGTGAGCTTCCCTCTACTCTCCCCCGGTCTCCGTCTCCCTCCAGGAGCCCTTCTTTATATAGCCCCCAGTGGGTCCTCATTAGTCAGAACTGCCTCAGCTGGGGCTTCACACTCAGCCCTCACTCAGGGCTGGGTTTTTGCCCTGAAAGGGCCAGTGCAGGGCAAGTGCCCTGTCACACAGGTCTAAAGAGTCTCTGATGCTGTTTTGCAGTTTACCTACAAAATCCAAAATGCTAGTTCCTAGGGAAGGAGTAGCCCTTTCCCATTGCTACTTCACTAATTGCAATGGCCCCTTAACCTCACAGCCATAAACAAGTTAAAAGAGTGAGAATCCCAAACTGGGATGGGGTACATCTCTGTAGGCAAATAGTAACTGCTGAAAAACTAAGTCCCTATCATTGGAGTGTTCATTCATGAATTTGCGTATCATGGATCCCAAGTTCCATTACATTTCTCTATCCGGCCATTTGTCTGGTGGTAGTAAGGAGTAGCAACCCAGTGGTTTACCCGGTGAACTTCCCAAAGAAGTTCCCTGGTCCCTGTCAGAAAGTTAGTTCCTGAATCTGTAAGAATCTCTGACGGCAAATCTATCCTGGCAAAAATAACTGTTTATGTCTGGCACAAATTCTTGGCCATGATGCTCCCTAGTGCTACTGCTTCAGGCCACCGGGTGGCAAAAGGTGTATATACTGTTTTCCTCTGGGTGTCCTTTTAAGGAAAGGGCCTAGAATAGCCATAGCCACATGCTGGAATGGAGCCTCTATTATGGGGAGTGTCTGGAGAGTTGCCTTGACCTGGTCTTGGGACTTTCCCACCCACTGGCACACCTCAAAAGACTAGACATACCTAGACACATCCTTGCCCATTCCTCTCCCAGTGGAATGACTTTCCCAAATGGTCTTTGGTTCTGTTTACCCCAGCATGGCCACTACGATGATCTTGGGCGAAGCTGAAGAGTTTTTTCCGTTACTTAGTTAGAACTACCAACTGTCTCTGAGGATGCCAGTCCTCCTTGTGCACACCAGAAAGAGATTCTTTTTATAAAGTCCCCTTTCTGCCACAAACCTGGACCTGTTAGGAGATCTGAGAGTAGATGGCTCACTCCGGATTGCCATCCAAGTTCCCTTGAGGCTCTCATCTGCTTCTTGCTCTGCCTGGAACTGTTCCCTCGATGCTGGAGATATCAGCTCCCTGCTGGGTTGTGGACTTGTGTTTGGTCCCTGTGGAAGTGATTCAGGTGATGTGGGTATCTGCTGGCTGTGAACCATTCTCTGCTGGTGCACTGGGTTGTATTGCAGTCTCCAGTGGTGCCTCTTGTGCAGGTGCAGTTGCTGCTGCAGGGCCTGAGGCACCCTCTGCTGCTGGTCCTGAGCTTGGCACTGTCTGCTCCACCAGTTCCAGATCTCAGGCTGGTTCACTTGGATTCCAGGAACTGGATCCACTGCTGCTGTTGCAGTTGGGGTCTGATTCTACCATCTCAGTCTGGGTCGCTGGCCCTAGGGTGTCTAGGGACACAGACTGAGCCTCTGTAGAAGGCTCAATAATGGGGTTACATGTGGAGGCCAGTTTAGCCTTGCTGTGGGTAACCATTCCCACCTTCTTAGCTTGTCTCGCATGGTTAAGTAAGTCCTCTCCAACCAGCATAGGAATGGGATAATCACCATAGACTGAAAAAGTCCAAATTCCTGACCAGCCCTTATACCTAATAGGCAACTTGGCTGTAGGCAGGCCAAAAGAGTCTGCCTTGAAAGGTCCCTGTGGCTTAAGCCTCTGGGTTGATGAGTTTGGGATGCACAAGGGATTGATGGATTGTGGGCACCTGTGCTCCTGTGTCTCTCCGTACAATAAACATCTTCCTGCCCACACTGATAGTTTCCCTTTGCTCAGGGGGTATCTGGGAGGCACCTGGGCCTGAGGACTCTTGGTGTGACCCTGGTGCAATGAACTGCACTCTGGTGGTGTCTTGGGGCAGCTGGCATTCACATGACCCAGTTTATGACATTTAAAATATCACCCAGCTGGCTTGCACTAGAGTAAGGTAGATTGCTAGAGAATGGGGTTGTGGGATGAAAGGATGCCTGTGGCTTCCCTTGGGGTGCAGAGAGCTCCCCTCTGTAAGATAGGCCCTTGGATTGCCCCTGGTTGTGGAACTCAATCTCTGGGCATCCTTTCTGGTACCCCCTCAAATGGCTGTCAGTTTTCTTCCTCTCCATCACCTCCAGCCTCCTGGCTCCAATTTTCCCCACCTCTGTTGTGGTTGTGGGCTTCCCATCTAGCTGTATCTTTGGAGCTCTTCAGGAATACCATCAATGAACTGTCCATTTTCATCAAGAGAAATAGCTGTTCCATAGACTTAGCATTTGCTCCGGATATCCATGTGTCCCAGTTTTTGTTTATGTGGTAGGTCTATTGGGGAAATGCCACGTCTGGTTTCCACTTTATAGCTCTGTGACAGGCGTGTCTAGTCCCGCCCAGTTCGATCCTGGGGTTGAGTCCTTCACAAGCAGGCCCTGAGGCCTAGTCTTTCACCAGACCCGCTCCTAGTCCAAGATCTGGGAAGAGGGGGAAGGGGAGCCCGGGCCCACTCTCTTCACCAGGCCCCAACCCAGGGCCCTATCAGTGGTGGGTGGTTCCCACCACTGGCTAGGCAGGGAGTTATTATTTTGAAATAGGTATTTTGAATTTGGTGATATTCCCCGTAGAATGAGGTTTACCAAATTTGAAATAAGCACTCTTCTGTGTAGATGCTAGGAAAGTTATTTCAAAATAACTTTACTGTGTAGCCATACCCTCCATCTCTCTCTTAGCTAGAGGTCTGCCTTCCTTAAGGACACTCTGAGCACAGAGGACAGTGGTATGGGAGGGACATGGCCACCATCCTCTGCTCCTGCCCCCACAAGGTTACTTTCCCCTGGCCTCACAGGGATATTTATTCTGTCCCTCCTCCTCATTGTATGAGTCTTCCCAGGAGGTGGACATCTCACCCTGATCCCAGGCTATTTTCACCTCAGTGAGTCACTTAAGGAAGGTTAATTGCTCCAGGGCTACTTTGCCCCACTGCAAATGCCCTACCCTTGCCTAGCTATCCAGTTGCCCTGAAAGCTAGTGGGGGAAAACCAAAATAACTGTTTGGTTTGAACTCTCTGGATGTGCAGATTTAATCTTCTGTGTACCTTTTCCCCCCTCAGGCAGCAAAAGAAGAAAAAAATCCCAAAACTTCCAAACAGCAAAAGAGAAAAAAAATGCAACCTTTTAAAATACTGAGGTCTGTGTTTCTGGTTCAAAATGATCCCAGCAGCACCTGGCTTAAACCCACCAAGAAAAGAAGCAGCAAGGAGGTATTCCATTCTATTCAAATCTCAATGCTTTCTTCTCATTGGTTCTCCTGGCTCCATGCCAGCACTTTCTAGCTACCTGGGTTTAACCCTTTGCTTACTAAATGCTGGGATATTCAGAAAATGACAGCACTCCTCCTATCCATCATAATGTCACAGCTGTACCAATGACCTGAGAGTAAGGCTACACTTACAGCTTGTACTCTGTCAGTTTCACTGGTCATAGGAAACCAATAAAATAAAAAGGTTATATACACACTTTCATAAGCATCAGAAAGTGTTTACATTTGCAGCACTTCCATTGCTGGTGAAAGTAGTGCCCTAAGAGCAACCATCCCATAGTCCAACTCTCATGGGGAAGAGATTATGGGTCACTAGTAAGAGCTGTACACCTCTCCTGGAGGTGGTTTTCTTTTTGTGGTGAAACTATTGAGTTTTACTGTGAAAAGTCATTGATGTAAATGACTCCCAGAATTTTAGCACAAAAAAAGGGACCTTTTCACTTTAAAAGGCAAGGCCTTAAGACCTGCCTTCACAATCTACTGATAAGATTATTATCTCTGGACAGTTTCAGGGAGTGTGTCATATTGGTATTGACTCATACAAATACCACTTTTTTTAAATTTCACTGTATTTCCTTTGTAGCTCACTTCAGAAACACTTGGCAACTATATGCAAGCATCAAAACTCACCATCCAACTGTGACCAGCAGATATTTTAAAACAGCAAGAGCTCCCGATTTGCAGCAATGAGCAATGTGACTGGTGGAAATACCTCAATTTCTGTGATTCTTGCTCCTGTGCTTGTTGTGGAAACTGTCATAGGACTTGTTGGAAATGGCATTGCTTTGGGCATCTTTTGCTCTTACAGGAATCGCTGGTCATCAAGCACTGTGTATTTATTCAGCTTGGTCATTGCTGATTTCTTCTTGATAATCAACTTGCCATTTCGTATCCACTACTACCTGAAGAATGAATTCTGGGTCTTCACAGAGATATTTTGCAGTATCAACCTATTCATGTTTTCAATGAACAGGACAGCAAGCATTATATTTCTCACTGCCATTGCAACTGATCGCTACTTTAAAGTGGTTCATCCTTACCACCAAATGAGTAAAATATCAACATCTTGTGCTGCAAAAGTGGCAATTGGAGTTTGGATCACAGTGATACTGATAAACAGCCATGTCTTTGTGTTGGATCACAATTACAGTCAGAACAAGTGTCAAAGTTTTAGCCCTCATCTACAACAACCAGCAGCCAAATGGCATGCACTATTATTTTTTCTTGAATTTTTTTTGCCTTTAGGCATCATCATTTTCTGTATTTTTAACATTATCTCAAAGCTAAAACATAGGAAATTGGCTAAAAAGAATAAGGTCCAAAAATCTGTGAAAATTCTGGTAGTCATTGTTTTGCTGTACACCTTCTGCTTCTTGCCTAGTATTTTAATTGCTGCAGCTGGCCTGGTCATTTTAATAGTATCTAATACTCCTACTCATGTTGAAACTATTGGCCAGTTATTACATGTCTCACTTGCCTTCACATACCTAAACAGTGCACTTGATCCAGTTCTGTATTGCTTTTCAAGTGCAGTCTTCCTACAGAGATGCAAAAACATGCTTTGCCAGGCGGGCTGGTTTAAAACCTCTGTGATAGAAGGAACCAACGAAAGTCCAAAGGGATATTCTGGACAACAAATGAAGAACGTCCAACCATCAACAGCAAGGTAATAGATTATGTACACGAGTCAAGGGCCAGATACTTCTAAAACAGTTCAATAAGAGGAAATGATGCCTGATGATATTTTCCTAAAATTTCTTGAGTGATAGTCTCCATAGAAATTGAACCAGATCTATAAGGCATGTCCTGAGTTTTAGAGGAGCTGACTGCACCTGCTTCCCAATGACTTCAAGGGGAATTGGGAAGGCTCAGTAGAACTCCTCTGAAATCAGGCAAAATGCATACAGCACATAGACTGAAGATAATTGAAAGAGCTGCAGAAAGTTCCATGATCTGGTGGTACAAGTATGTGATGGAGTCATAAGCTCTTGGTTATATTCCTGGTTCTGTGTATGTCTCACTGTATGACTTGGCCAAATCATCTAGGCTAAAAAGTTTTAACTCTGTGTTTAGAAGCCTAAACAGAGAGTCTGAATTTCTGGCATGTCTTTAACTCCTTGTGAAATCAGTGGAAGTGATGGGGGCTCAGGTCTCTGAAGATCAGGCCATGTATTTAGAAGACTTTCTTTAGGCAAGCAAATTTGAAAGTGTTGCCTCTAATTTGTCTGTGCCTCCATTCCCTGTATGGAGAATACTATCACTTTCTTATTGCACATGGGTACTGGGAGATGTTTGACATTTTCCAGGGCAAAGTGCTAAATATTGTAATGTATAATAGTGGCAACAGCAATCTAATTGCATATGTTGGTCGATATTCCCATCTCAGTTATATTAAACATCATCAGCAATTCTCTGCCATAGCTTTGTATGGCCATTTATAGAGACTTCTTAAAAGGACTTGAGACCAATTTTCAAAAGTACTCAGCAACTACAAAGAGGACCAGATTGTCAAGAGAGCTCAACTCCCATTTGGGCACCAGAATAAATGAACAGACTGTCACCATTTCTGGGTGCAAGGCTCTATTGAAAGATATGTCTAGAAGTATCAAAATGGGAGTGGCTGGGAAATGAGCACTTTTGAAAATCAGATCCATAGTCTCTTCCCCCAAAGTGTTTACAATCTAAGGTAACCAAACCCAGCCAGGGAGAGAATTTTGGTCCCAGAGAAACTAACAAAAGTTTTGCAATTGATGTCAAGGGAGCCAGAATGTCATTCATTAAATGGAAATAGGTGATTAAAAGCAAGGTGTAAAAAGCGCTTTGAATGAGGACAGGATTTAAGAGACTTAACATACAAAAAAATGGCGTAGGGCATGGGGAGCAATGTGAAAAAGGCCCTGGGCTGGAATGGGAAGAGGAGACGGAGCAACAACAGGAGAGGAGTGAGCAATGTACAAGGTGGGAGCTGTGGAGAAATAGGCAAGGAAACAAGAGGGCAGAGCCAAGAAGGCTATATAGCTGCTCCAAACTGACACCATTGTGATAAGTTCAGACACTGGCCAGTCCTTTTCAAGGAGAATTTTACATGGTTAAAGAACACATAAAAGACGACAAACCTATCCCCTTGTTTTGGTAATCACTAACCAAGCCCAAGCTTCCAGATATAGCAGGGAAGCAATACAAATGCCTCTGAAGAAAGCCCAGTAACTAAGCTTCCGTTTAATTCTAAATATTTGGGGCTAGAACTAAGAAGTTTTATATGCCGCCCAGATTGTAAGTAAATGCCTAGATCACAGACAATTGCTTTCATAATAATTTTAACCCAAGGAAATACCTGTAAATAGAAAGGACAGGGTATTTTTAGACACAATTTATGTGGGACATAATGGGGAGCTGTGAATGTGTTTTTATTGGCACCCCTAACAGACCCATTGATAGCTTAACAATGTTTTCCTCAATCAGTAGTCAGTGCCTAACTCATTGGCTGTGGTTTCATTTTGGGCAATTATTTACTCTCCATGGCATTTTTTATTTTTCAGTAAACAAGAAGGTGAGTTAACTTCAGTTTCCGCAGATGGTCCTTTTAAAGGATGACATGCCACAGTGTTCTGAAAGCTTACCAGGGAACAGGCATATTTTTAGCATACAAAAATGGTAAATTGCAGCAGAAATAACTGGCCCAGCTCCTCTTTAGGTGTAAATCACTGTTCTGTCAATGGGGCAAAGCTAATTTACATTGACTAAGGACCTAGGCGAAACATTTGGTATTGTTAGCCTACCATAGTGCAATGCACAACACCAATAGTTGACTTACTTAAGGTGAGGGGTCCCCCTGCTCATCCCATGGCTGAATTTGGCCAAGGGAAACTAGTGATTAGAGAAGGTGACTAGGGAATTGGGACTTATGGGTCTTTAAATTTGTTATTGAGTCATTGTGTGACTTTGGAGCCAGTTACTTAGCCACTGTGGCTTGTTCTAACTTTCTATAAATTGCATATAAAAGTACTTGTGTACCTCACGGAGATGTTCTATTGGTTCTTTCATTGGTTGGTTGGAAAGCACCAGAGAGCTTCAGATGAAGGGTACTCCAGTGTGTCATAAATTAAAAATTCTGCACATCATATTTCAAATTTTGCACATTTTATTTGTCATAACAGAATACAGTCACTCCAATTTCAATTATTTTGGTAATTTCAAAATACCTGTAAACAAGTATGTCAACAATACAAACAACAGCAAAAAAATACATAGTTGTGTGCTGTGCTGTGAATTCTTTTTTACGTTTTATGGGGAACATTTGAAGCTGTTAAGAGCTGCTCTTTCCTCCCCATCATTAAACCGCTGTCAACCTGCATTTATGTTTTTATAGTGATACCAAGGAGATCATTTACCAAGACCTAGAAAAGGACATCTAGCTTCCCTAGAAACACCACCTGAACCATGGCCAAGTCTCCATCGACCTAGCATCAATTCATAATTAACTTGAAAACAACTATTGAGAGTTTCAGGAGTGTTACTGAAGAAAGTCCACTGAGATATATTGCAGGCAACAAGAAGCAGAAGGCTGGCTCAGACCAGGACTAGGTCTGTGTGTTCAAAAGGATAGTTAGACAAAAAATGATTTTTCATTTAATTGCTTATCTCAATATGTAAATAAATATATTTGTCTCTTGAGCTATAGGCAATTTTTTAATTTAAAATTCACTCTAGTTATTTAGTATGAAGTGGGAGTTTTGTTGCATACTGTTCCTAACATCTGAGATCATCCCCTTTGATGCACATTTCCAATGAAGTCAATGAAAGAGGTATCTGTGCATCTTAGAGCAATGTTTCTTAACCAGGGGTATTTGAGAGAAATCTGGGAGATACATAAATACAACTGAAATTTGGAGAAAACTGAATTTGTATTCTATGTTTTAGAGCATTTTTTTATTTTTGTACTTTTTACACCCAAAAATGCCCACCCAGCTACGATTAAGTTATTTAAACAAATATGTTGCAATGATAGAAAAAAAAATTGTGTGTCTGAAAACTGTAGGTACCGGGAGCACATTTTTTTTAAAGGTGTACTTTATAAAAAAAAATTGAGAAACACTTTCTTAGATTACACTTTGGGCTTGATGGTTCCCTGCCTGGCATCTGGTGCAATCATTTATTCCTACACACATGTAAAGTTATACCATGAGAGCTGATCAATAAATGAGGAAATTTTTAGTGAATATTTTTGCAAATATTTGTTCCTTTTGAATTTAAAAAAAATCACTTTCTCCCATTCCTATCACTCTGCTTTGAAAGTGTTTGACAATAACTTGGCACACTTTTCAGCCAAGGGTCAATGAAACGAACAGGTGCAAGGCAGGAGAGAATCAGGATCTTTCCCTAAATAGTAAGCCCAAAGAAACTGAAGTGGCAGACACCTCTCCTACTTAACTGAGTGAAAGAAGGAATGGTGGGGTACAGGTTTGGTGAATGCAATATTTGGCCAAATCTTTCTTTCAATTGCACCAATACAAGACCATTGACTTCCACAAATGAGGGGGAATTTGGCCCATTAGCTGTATTGATGTTATTTTATCACAGACACGCTTAATTATTGTTGCTTTTATCTTTTTCTTTGGTTGTCTCCTTTGAATTGTTCAATAGCCTGAATATATTAGAAAACATAATTGTGTGTCACATTTTTAACGCTGGTCACGCCAGAAGAAAAAGAGGTTGTTCTGTCACAGTCTGATCCAAAGCCCATCAAAGTGCATGGAAATCTTTCTATTTATTTCAAGGACTTTCAGATCAATCTTTTTCACTCTAGTACTGTTTTAGTGAATCAGCTTATAAAGCAAGATCAATCATCCCTTCCAAAAATTGTTTGTGGCAAGAAACCACCACACTGTTTACGTTCAAGTGTTGTGTTCTTATTAAAAAAACAGTCATAACGTGGACTTGATGCCATTTCTTGTTTATGCCTGACAATCTGCTTAGCAGATTTTTGCCTCTGCTTCACTGATTATTAGTCAGCCAGATACACTAGGATATGCACAAATTACCAAGGACCAGAATGTAACAGCTAGGGCTGAACATGGAAGGAATGATCTGTCTGGGAATTTCCTACCCTTAGACCAGTTGTTCCCAAACTTTTCAGCATCACGCCCCCCTTTTTGATTTTTGAAAAACCCTCATGCCCCCCCCCCCCCCAACAGCAAAATGTTGAGCAAAAAGAAAAATAAAGGAACTGACTGGGGCAGCAAAACTTGGTGGGGGAGAGGGGGTGCTGGGTTGCCTTGCGCCCCCCCCCCCCAGTTTGGGAACCCATGCCTTAGATGGAATATGATCTCAGATTAAAAATTACTCATTATTTAAAGTTGTCCACTCCATGGAGTACTTTCTGTGGCTAGTTGCCGGTAACTTATTCAGAACAGTTCTTGCAGAATGCTAGCATAAACTCGTGAAGCAACCCAAGACAAAATTCACAGGGTCAGCTAATTAGATCACCTTTCCAGGCAGAGCTTTGACTCCTGATCACAGATGATAATACTTTAGAAAGAAACAAAAGACAGTCTTCATTCAGCTAGCACTTTGTGTAGTAATTATACCTGGCAAAATTGTCTAGATAGTAGCTCCTGAATTGCAGCAGTGAATAAGTGCAATTACCTCTACACTTCCTGGGGCCCGTCTGCACTGCACTACACTGGTCCACACTGACAACTCAAAGCAGCCATAAGGCTATTTAAGTAATAGTAGCTTCTAGTGACTGCACAAGGTCGTAACAGCCTGCTGGCCATCAGCTGCGGTGAGAAGAGGGCTTGCTACAGCAGTTCTGCACCACCTGCGGCTCTCCCTCAGGCGGGCCAGAACCATGCATGTGCATAATATGTACAGAATGCCATCAAATCAGAATTCTGTTTAAACCAGCAGCGGTTTTTATATTCATTTTGTACTCATGTAGATAATTGCACAACTGTAGAGAATCAGACTTTGTCTTTAAATTATCAGATCTTTACACACTGTCACAGAATGCCTGCATAAATGGTCAAACGGTTCTTTCCTCTCTTGCAAAGGCTATGTATGCAGATAGACAGAGCTCACTTCCGCATAGGTGGCTCTTCTGGGCTCCTTTGAAATCAGAGCCCCTTGCTGCAGGCTGCCTGTAACAGAGATTGGAACCAAGGGGGGGAGCAAAGGGGGAATCCTCATTTTGAAGAGGTGTCTTGGGCTCTTTTCTTTATGAAATATGTCTGTATCAATACAGAACAGAACACTGCTTTCTGATGAATTTATGTTCAAGACGTATATTCATTGGGATGTGACTGTGTCACAGGCTATCATAATTAAAGATGTCTTAGATAAGAGAGTTATGAGCTCCTGCCACTGTGCTAACAACTTCCTTTCTCTCCATGGCTGTGCTCAGAAACTGTAACATGTTGATTCAATAGTGCAACATATTGAATAAGAGCTGAGCTGACAATGTAAAAACAATCTATTAATCATCCTGACACCTAACAAATAACTTTCCCTCTTTAATCTGTAAATGATGGCTGATGTATTTGTTACTAAATCATGCTACAGCTAATCCACAGACTCCATTTGTTGTTCAGCTTTTGATTTTGTTCTTTTTTATATGTATTTTTCACATTTCTCCTCCTAGCTGTTCTTTTGACATTTTCTTTCAGGAGGAATAATGGAACAGGTAGGCAAACTGTTGCTGTATAAGTTATACATTCATTAAAAACTGTATTTTCCACTTAAATTTCAATAACTTTTAGAAAAATAAGAACATTTAAACTCTGGTATTTCACCCAAACACATTTATTCACCAACTAATGAATATCTGTTATGTAAATGGCTTCAAATTCAAAGAACAAAGATGAAACATATAAAAAAAATCCTACATTATACCAACATAATACCAAGAGGAACGTAGCAATCCACTAAGATAAACGCAAAGCCTGTGTGTGTAATGGAAAGATTTAAAAAAAAATCCTAATCACCATCTGAGATACTCTAATTAGCCTGTAAATCCTGAATGCTAGGAAACTTCCTAGAAACCACTTTCTTTGCTTATGGAAGTATAGAATAAAAGCATGCAATCATCAGAGATGTGTGAGATACAATGAAAGACAGAGCTACTTCAAAGATAAAATCCCCCCGCCCCCTCTAGTTTTATTTCAGTCCTTCAAAATGTCTGTTTTTAACTTCAAGAAAAATCCAAAACAGCCAAATTTTCCCAGCGAAATTCAGACTCTTCCCTAGCAAAAACAATCTTGTCTCTGCATGACAATGAACCCACTTGATTTTCACTCAAACATTACCATGACAGCAATACATGCTACTGCTAGTCAATTAAACTGGGGGTCAAAATGAGGATTTCTCACTATTGCTAAGGTAATCTTTTTTTTTTTTTTAGTTTCAATGTTTCCATTTCAGAGGTCAGTTAGTACATGAAGGCAAAAGCCTCTACATACATGTTGGTTTTAGCTGAAATGCAAAGAACATTTCCATTTTCTATGCGAGACATCACCTGCCGATATACCATACAATGTGACTGTGTCTGTCAGTTTTTTCATATAATGGAAATAAAGTCACAGTTATATGTTGTTGTGTCCTACTTTGAAAATGAATGCCTTGGCTTTGCCTTAGTAATTATTAAGCAGCAAGAGGAGAAGGTCATTATCATTGCCTAACATAGCATTCTCTCTCCTTACTAAATAATGGAGCTCCTGTCTAAATGGTTTCCTCACAAAGAAAGGAATGGCTCCGTCTTTCAATTTGCTGAGCAGCAGGCCTCCAAATTGGTCCTTCCTGTTTTTCAGAGTCTCAAGGTTTCTGAAAACATTTCCTAATGAGGCTTATTTTCTTGTGAACAGGTTGCAGGAAAACCAGAATTTTAAAGACATGAGCTAAAATACATGCAGAAGTCTAGCTTTCCTTTAATGTTCATCATAGCAGCAGCCAATAAGTACAAAGCCATTTGTGATCCATTACATAGTTCTTGTCAGTTCTTCCCTGAGGCTTCCTTAGCTCTGATGTCATTTCACTGTAAAGATGGAAAGTGATGAATTGTCTCTCTCAAGAGATACAGTTCAAGAAGGAAGCCCAGCATATAGAGGAGAATGGGTGTATAAGGCGCCCAAATTATAACCATGGCAGCATTTCTGAATCAAAGTATTTTCTTTTGAGCCAAAATATTGAACTTTTTTTACTTTTTGCTGAAAAGTCAAACATTTCCACAGAAAATTATGCCAAAACATTTGTATTGAAATTTTTGGCAGAGGGTAGGGGAGCCCATGTCCTGAGCAGCCCCTCTAAGTAGTCTTCCCAGTATTCAAGTTTCCATACTGGGGTTGTGTGGAAGATCATATTATTAACTCATGTTACTATTCCAGTTCCAACTAGATAACTGAATCTTTATATGCTATTTTAAAATAAATGGTTATTCTCCTTTAAATGAATCGTGGTTACGGGACCAAAATTTACTCTTTTCTTATAATGATTCACTGAATCATTATAACAAAATTTCACTGATATGGATGTCGGCAAAAAATAAATAAAAGCGGGCTGCAAAAATTGTTAAAGCAAAATTCCAATCACAAATTTCTGTCACCCTTATATTATTTTTATTGTTATTCCCTCATTTGTAGAAAGAACTGTTTACTATTAAATGGTGACTAACCTGTGGTTGCAGGGGACCACATATAAAAGATATAGTCAGAAGTGCCCTCCCTGGGGTCATGGATGGCCTGGAAGGCATTCTGGCAGGAGGGACCAGCTCCAGTGTCATGAGAAGCTCCTCGTTCTTGAGCATTGGTGGCTGGCTAGTCTCCTCTTCCTACTCCTCCTCCTCCACCCCGCTCTCCTCCTGGCTGATGCCAGTTGTGTCTTAGCCAGACTCCATTACCATGCTGGGGAAATTGGTCAGGCCCCACCCGCTCCCAGAATGGCATGCAGCTGGTCATAGTAACTGCACATGTGAGGTGCTGCCCCAGAGCATCTGCTTTCCTCCGTCACCTTTTGATAGAACTGGTGAAGCTCCTTGATTTTTACCCTGCACTGCTGGGCATTCCTGGAATAGCCTTTAGCTGCCAAGTAGGTTGCAATCCTGCTGTAAGTGTCAGTGTTCCTCTTGCTGCTTCTGAGCTTGTGCAGGATGGCTTCATCTCCCCACACCTCAATGCCTGGACACTCCAAGCTGGTGCTCTTCTGAGCCCCTAGGAACTGGAGTCTGTAGGAACAGTATCTGATGGAACATTGGAGAAACTCATCTCCATGTGTGCCATGGAGTGCTGCTCACGCACAATGCTGGTCATGTGGGACATGCCCTTCTATGGTTTCCAGAGCTTTTCGGGCTCACCAGGGGCTTGTCTATACTGCATATCTTCTTCCCATCTCACTTTAGAAAGTGTAGATTTCGAAAGTGAAAGTAGTTTAGACACGTTTTTTTCAGCATCCCCCCTTTTCCAAAAAGCCACTTTTCCTCAAAAAAAAAAAAAGTTTACACAGCTTTTCGAAAAATGGGGGAGGGGCAGACATAGCCCAGGAAAGCAGTGGGGGTGGAAGTGCTGGTCAGAGCAGACAGCCATGAGGAGGCCTATCGGAGGCCAATAGCATCAACTTTCTGGCAATGTCGCATGTTCTCTAGTGTAACTTCGATTGTGCCAGATCAGGATTAGTGTTACTCCTGATGAAAAGCAGAGGGTATGGAAATCAACTTCCCTGTCCCCTAAAGGTGATGCAACAGGCTTGGTAGTGTGGACACATCACTTAGAAAATTGACTGTATGGGGCTAAGGTTGATGTAAAGTCGTAGTGTAGACCAGGCCTAGGCCCAGTTCCCACATCTCTGCTTCCACCCTGTGCAACTGGGTTGAATCCAGCAAAATAGGATTCATAAACACTCATTCAGTTAAATCATATTATTTTGCTTCCTTACTATTAATTGTACTTATTTATTTATGGATAAAACATTTGAGTGAGTAAAGTTTTGTTTGCAAGAATGTTCATAGAAAGGGAAAGTGTGTTTCTTTCCTTCCTACCAATGTGTATTCATCTTGGAAGTGTTTACATAGCCACTTTGAGAGCTTTTTGTAGATTTGTGTGTCATCCACTCATGGAGCTGAAGCAAAAATGTGTGTATTAGGCAGCATAGTGCAAATAGTAAATAATGGCCAAAAGTAATGACAAATGTTTTGCAACAAATCCATAGACTCAAATATTTTCCATTTATCAAATATTTTGAACACGAAGTAAATTAATAAATATTGAAATCTGTTCATGGATAATTTACCATATAAATAGTAACTAGTGCATGTTAATATTGAACTATTGAAACTACACCACTGTGCACCAGGAGATGTTAGTGCACTATCATGGCCAGATATTATTTGAAATGATGTTTACACATCAGTTTTGCCATTGCATAGCAAACGGTAGCCAGTAATGCCCAGGATCTGACAAATGGCTTCATTTTGACATTTTTAAAGTATATTTGTAAGCAAAATGGGGTTGGTGTCTGACTCGGCCCTCACTCACACAACTTTGACATTAGCTTAACTCCACTGGATTCAATAGTTACTTCTGATTGGCACCAGAAATAAGTTTAATTAAATCCAAACTCTTTTTAAAAAAGTGTAGCCAAACTTCATGTAAATGTATAAGGAGGTGTAACATGGTTCACTTGACACTAGGGCATTTCCAAGGCCCCTTTCAATTGCTTGTTCATACTCCCTGCTGCCTCTTACTCAAGGTGCTCTGTCCTTGGGGCTGACCTTTCATCCAGATTACTATGTTTTCTTCCATCTGGAATTACCAGTCTCTTCATCCAAAATAGCAGGTGTCTCCCTCACTACTCTATTTCACTTCCCCACTGACTGGGAGGGGAACCTAGCCCCACCCTCTAATTCTGGGTTGCAGCTCAGATATTTTCTATTTAGCAGTGTCTGCAACAGCCTTCAAGGCCATTTTCCTGAGCCTTTTCCTATTCTGTCTCTCTCAAGCTTCTGCTCCACCAACCTTGTGGGTAAACCCTTCCTTCAGGGCTTGAATACCCAGGGTTTCTACACTACTTCTGGGTTTCCTCCTTCACCCCTCTATTGTCCAGAGAGTGGTTGTAGGTTCCCTCACTGCAACACCTTTCTGCTGCCAACTTCAGCCTTTATATCAGTCCCACTTTTTCCTTCTTAGCTGGGCTCCATCATCAATCTCCAGTTACTTAGGCCCCCTAATTCCCCACAGGTGTGCCTATCTACTTAATTAACTCCTTCTCAGCTTCATTAACCTTTCCTAGGCTAGCATGGGATAAACAATCCAACACAGTAGGCTTGGAAGGATTAATTTTTTTATTGGTAAAATCACCACACAATTATAAACTGATGAAAAGTATTTCCTTTGTGGTTAATTGACATTTCCGATTGGCAAAGTAAGCAAAATGCTGTTTGAGACCTTATCAGAGTTCCATTTCAGGATAATTACTTTGTAAATGTTGACATGCTGTGTTGACAATTTGTTGTGTAACAGTTACAAAGCTTTAACTTTTTGTATCTCTACTGTCATTAAATAATTTGTTTGACACCCTAGTCTCTGACTCTTCCTCCCCCCATAATTTTGCACAATTATAAAAATTTAAATTGATAAAAATCTAAAAAAGAATGTTTGTCAAAATTATTACAAAAATAATTTGGCCAAGCCTGCCAACAGTGGTCTCCAGTTGCTTTTAGAATCAGCTTTGGCTGAAGAGGAAGGCAGGTCCACCCAGAAGCAAGTCTCCGGCACAATTTGGCTGCATGAATTCTGGATCAGACAGAGGGCCCAGAGCAGAAATAGCTGTGTCCTTTGTAAAACTGCGGTGTGCCATCCTCCCGAGCCGGCTAACCATAGATACAGAAAAGCACCACTCATAGTAATGTGACTCATCCTCCTACTTGCACTTTAAAGAGCCAAGAAGTGAAGTGCTGACTGCCTCTTGTGTGGTGCTCAGAAGAGCTCTTCATCTCCTCTTCCCACTTTGTATCAGTACAGGAACTGCCTCAGTATGGTCCATACTGAAAAACCTAGAACTTCTGATTTGATAATACAGCACAATCCAGTCACTGTATTAACGGGTCTACACACTTCTGAGAAGGGAACTACTAAGGATGGAAGGGAAAAAAAGCTGTAGATGCTCTTCACCTCACAATAGCATCGCCTTCTTGCCAGGTGTGCTGTACCAAGAGGGGGCATAATACTGAATAACCAAATGCCGTTTTTAATAATAAACCATATGTTTAATGACAAATAGAAATACTTAGCACACCAATGCTGTACCACCCCCAGACAAGATATATATAACTACATATAAAATGGTATAAAGATATATATTAAGCAAAGCAACAACTAAAAGTTGAACCTCTGTTCTGACACCCTCAGCACTTGATCAGTCCTTAGCAAGGGAGTTTGCCATAACAGGGAAAGTCAACACAGTCCTTTATTCTATAGTCTGTCAGTCTCTTATTGTTCTCCTCTAGTACCTGAAGGAGAATGAAATGACAGGAAAATCCACAGAAGACTTCCCTCAAGGTAACTCCAAATAACTCTTCTACAACTATTTACTCATGAGGTGATAGTTTCTAGGTGAGGCACGTTCTAGGTGAGGCAGGATCACCATATCTGGATATTGGGTGGGGAGGGTGTCTCCATATTTTCCTCCCCTGAAACATGAAGAGGATAACAGGATTTAAGAATGTCAGCATGCTTTAAAGGGTGGCTATTCATTCTTATACTTCCCATGCTCTTTGGGATCAGAAGGTTGTGGGTATGGAGCTAAAAAAAAGCTGAGACTAGGAAAATGGAGACTTATACCTTCTCCCAAGCTCATGTAACCTTAGCCAGATCTATTTGTGCTCCTGTGGCCTCCTCTCACACAACTAGCAGATGTTCCTTGCTGCCATTTGGCTACCAGACCACTTGTGATCCCTGGACTCACCCTGATAAGAAATTACTTAATACTAGTGTTGCATTAACAAAACTTTATTCATTAATGTAATGCGGATCTTAGGAGGAGGAACATACTATGTAGAGTAGCTTTTCGCAGAACCTGACTTCTCAGATGGCCTCTCTTCCAAACTCTTCTTGGCTAGGAATAAGTTCTGGCTATAAGCGACCCGTAGGTTGGACACAATTTACCAGGGTTAACCCCTGGTAGACTGCCAGACAGTTTGTTTACCTGCAAGTCCGCAGCTTTAGTCCCCCTGTAGCTCCCAGTGGCCCCAGTTCACTGTTCCCGGCCAATGGGAGCTACAGGAAGTGGAGAAGGGCGGGCAATGCTTCCTGCTCCCATTAGTTAGAATAGCAAATCACAGCCACTGGGAGCTGTGAGTGGCCATTCCTTGTGCATGTGCAGGCAAACAAACAGTCTGATGGCCTGCCAGGGGCTAACCCAGATAAATTGCAACCAGCCCACAGACCACTTATTTCCCACCTGTCCCTTAAAATGTATGTATATTACACTCATTACTATCAACAGATCTTCCCCATACTGAAGGAGGAGAGAAAAGACCCCCTGTATCATGGAGAAAACTATTTGTGCAGTGAGTGCAAATATGAACCCAATGCTTGTAATGTGAAGAAACTGTTGCACGTCCAGCTAAAGTAGCTTAATTTTAAAATTCCAAAAAACCATGGGTGCAACATTCTGAAATGGGTTGCATCTATTCAGAACACATTTAAAGAGAGTAATAATGTGAGCAAACACTGCAGGATCAGACCATTAATAACCATGGCTCAGTGGTGTTTTTTCCTACTCAAATAATTTTCAAGTTATTACAAAACAAACTATTTAAAAACAACTTTGCTATTTGAGTTTGCCTAGAGCTCTTGTAAATAAAATGACAAAAGACTACTCAAGCAAACAGAACTTAACAGGAATGGGATTCACTGCAATTCCAACAGGAAAGAGAATAAACACTTAAACAAGTTAATAAAACAACAGTGAATTCTTTCGTTCTTGTCCAAATTTCTCTAAAGTAACAAAAAAAATGCACATAGCTTTATTTAATTCATGTCTTTATTTCTATTTCTTTGAAGAGATTATCCATAGTTGGAAATGTACACATGAATTCCACAAACAGAACCTTATTAACATCCAGTGCAGATCAGAAAGCAGCAGAGCAGTGTGCAATATAACTTAACAAGAAGGTGGTTGCATTTTTCACAAGATATAGGGCACATCTAGACTATATTCCTCTGTTGAAAGAGGAATGTAAATGAAGCAAATTGAAAGTGCAAATGAAGCGCAGATTTAAATATCCCACGCTTCATTTGTATATTTGCGTCCGAGCACTTTTTCAAAAAAGGCTTTTTCGAAAGTGAAAGTGCAGTCCAGATGGGGTTCTTTCGAAAAAAACCGACCTTTTTTGAAAGAGCCCATTCTCCTGAAAAAATGAGTATGAGTTCTTTCAAAAAAGTTTTTTTCTTGAAAGAATCCCGTCTAGACTGCGCTTTCACTTTTGAAAAACCCTTTTTCGAAAAAGCACTTGGACGTGAATATCCAAACAAATTTTGAAAAAGCGCTTGGATGCAAATGTGGAATTCATATTTAAATCCATGCTTCATTTGCACTTTTGATTTGCTTCATTTACATACATCTTTCAATGGAAGAATGTAGTCTAAACGTAGCCATAGTTAGCAGATAAAGAGCCCCATGCAGAATGTATGACAGAAATTTGTTCATGAAGGGACATAGCTATGGATGACTATAGCAGAACTGAAAGAAATGTTCAACCTCTTTTTGACCACAGCTACCCACAACACAGCTAAGAACTTACTAAGATCTCTGTACTCTGACACTGAGAAAGAAGAACTAGGTGCACACCATCAATGAGGGTTGCTATTATAAACATCAACCACTTTTCAGGGTGCTTCTCCACACTACTACCCTCACTTCATCCTTATCTGGATTGAGATTGTAATAGCATGTCCTAGTTTATGCTCCAACAACATTCAAACACTAAGGGTATGTCTACACTACCCCGCTAGTTCGAACTAGCGGGGTAATGTGGGCATACCGCACTTGCAAATGAAGCCCGAGATTTGAATATCCCGGGGTTCATTTGCATAAGCGAGGCGCCGCCATTTTTAAATCCCCGCTCGTTCGAACCCCGTGCCACGCGGCTACACGCGGCACGAACTAGGTAGTTCGAACTAGGCTTCCTAGTTTGAACTACTGTTACTCCTCATTCCACGAGGAGTAACGGTAGTTCAAACTAGGAAGCCTAGTTCGAACTACCTAGTTCGTGCCGCATGTAGCCGCGCGGCACGGGATTCGAACGAGCGGGGATTTAAAAATGGCGGCGCCCCGCTTATGCAAATGAAGCCCGGGAAATTCAAATCCTGGGCTTCATTTGCAAGTGCAGTATGCCTACATTACCCTCCTATTTCGAAATAGGAGGGTAGTGTAGACATACCCTCAGTTAGTCTCTCTTTTACACCAGATGGGTTAAGCTGGCACAGAGCCATGAAGCTTGGTGTCATCTGCATAGAGCTTAAAATCAAAAGAGATCACTAGGTTAATCTAGTCTGACCTCATGGGCAGGTGATATTCTGGGTGGGGGAAGACATTGCCTTCCCAAACTGCCAGCCTGGCCCCGCCCGCACTCCGTCCCCAGAATGCCTACTGTAGGCATACTGGGGGGACAGAGTGTTACTGCCCCTGAGTGACTGCCTTCCCTGTGCTCCAGGGCCAGGGAGGCTAGGAACACGCACCCTCCCTCCCACCCTGCTGTGCTATGCAGGAGGGGCAGGGGGATGAAGTGGCTTGGCTCGTGTGGGAGCAGGGCTTGGGCAGGAGTGGGGCTGAGGGAAGAGCTGGGGGCCTGCCTTCCCCATCCCTAACTTCATGTCGGACTTCCTGCATATATAGGGCACCAACACCACCCACTCACTATGCACAACAGCCAAAGGTGTTACAGCCTTCAAAGACTAGACTATTATGTGCCACAGGCAGAGAATAGGAGAGATGAAGGTGCAGCAGTGCCTGAGGCCTCTGCAATGGATGGGAAATGATTAAGTACCCAGATAATTGTGGCAACTGACCTTCACCCACACACTGCAGAGGAAGGTAGAAAACCCCCAGGGTCACTACCAATCTGACCTGGGAGAACATACCTTCCTGACTCCACATACAGCAATCAGTTAGATTTGAGCAAGAAACAGCCAGTCAAGTACAGGAACTGGAGAATGCTCAGTGCTCTGCCCTGGTCTGTCCCACCCAATAGCTCATCTCCAGCCATGACCAACTCTAAGGCTTCAGAGGAAGGAGACAAAAAAAATTCAGTGGTGGAAAACATCCTTTCCTGATCCCTGCCAGTAGCTGGCTGAAACCGTGAGATTTAGGAACATTAGATGTTAGCCAAAAGCGAACGCTATGGCCCCTGAGCTCTATCCACCGCCCTCACAAGCAATCCCATCACACAAACCCACTCATGTATATGTGTCCAGCTCTCTCTCAAAACTAATTGTTTGCCCCCACAACTCTAGAGACACTGTTCTAGATGGTTAGATACCTTCTTCCAAGTTCCAGCCTGAATTTTGTTCATGGCCAGTTTATATCCATTTATTCTTGTGCCAACATTGTCCTTTAGCTTAAGCAGCTTTTCACCATGCCTTGTATCTTCCCCTGTCCAACGTGTTTACAATGAATGCAAAGTGAATTCACCTTAGGCCTTATTTCCCAACTAACCCTCCTAATTCCCACAGATACTCATGGAACTGCATCCAGATGAACCCACATGATAGAGCCTTCCAGGCAAAAGAGCAATTGACCCAAACAGTTGGCTGGGATCTCTCCCAGAGAAGGGGATGGAAATATAAAGAAGCAGCTCCATTCATTCATGTCAGGGATTACCAGTGCATCAGCAAAACTGTGTGCTCAGCTAAATCAAAAAGCAGATAAGAGGCCCACAGTGTAGCCACTTCATGCCTTTCCAGAAGGAAATTATTTGACCTGCATCATTGAAAGGCCTCCTGAGCCATACCCAGGGATGGAAACAGACTGCCTGGAATCCAGACAATGAGGATCCAAATAACATCAGGACTGACCCACCACGACTTCTCCACCATCTCTCCAACCTTGGAAAAGTGAATTAAAAACAGGTCATAATTGGCAGAATTATCAATATCAAGAGAGGGTTCCTGACCAGACCCCTAAAATAGCTTCTCGGAAAGCAGCCACTTCTCCCTCCCCCAAAAATCACACACGCTGTCATTCAACAACCAACCAACTATTTCCGCTCGGGTGTTCACCATCCAGGAAGGTCACAGATCTGATGCCTAGGCTATAGCCTGCCTGAATGGCCCCATCATCCCTGACAGTTTAGTTAGAAACACAAGCTGAAACACAAGCAAAGAGTTAACATTTATCTCCTCATGACATTGTTCCACTCCCAAAAAAACCTATCCAGAAAAGAGCAACTTTATCCACAAAGCAACGTGAGAAAGCTTCACAACGAGCTCTAATGTCCCAGCTATTTTAGTCCTTGCATATTTTTTCTGTCATGCTGCCTGAACTGTAATGATGACATTTGTAACAGCGCACTTATGAATTCTTCAGAATGACTGGCACTGCAAATGCATGGTTTCTGTCTGCACATTCAAGAAGATACATTATTTCAGCTAGCTTGATTTTCACAATAGCAGTATATTGAATATCTGATTTTTAAATTTAAATGAATTGCTAAAAGAATAACCTTCAGAAGTCAGAAACTCTCTCTTCCAGTTCAGAGGGAATCAATACAAGGATGGAACAATTAAGGAATTAACATGTTGCAGTAAACCGTTCAACTGCTCATTTCTCCTTAACACCTCTAGGTTTAGTGGGTTATTGTAGCGAGCCATAAATCCAGTATCTTTATTAAGGAGCATTGCAGTCATGTCATTGCATTGTTTGTTGAGTTTACAGTTATGACTCAGGTGGCTGGATTTGGAACCTCCCAGGGAAACCCAGGTCCTCAACAGCTAGCCTGGTGCTGATGATACTTCAGGTGGCACTTTTCCTTCTGACTTCATACTGGCTGGAAAAGAGCTAGATTAGGATTCAGAGAAAGGGGACTCAGAGGGATAAATACGATCTTCTCCCTTTGTTTTCTTTGTCTTTTGACTTTACAACAATCCAGATTTTAAATATAAAAATGGACATATGGGAAGGTAGCTCTTCCCCCTGTTCTTCCACTTCCCCATGACCCACCAGTGTTCTCTACCAAAAAAGATTTGCTTCCTACGGTCAGCCACAACTTACTTTGGGTAGCTCCTGCCATTGCTCAGTGGGAAGAGTAAAGCTCACGGTAAGCTTTTGGGAGCACAGAGCAGTCACCACATGTCTTTAATCAGAAGAGAGCAGTCAGAGCCCATGCTTTCCAGACAAATTCCACAGCTGAGCAAAAGCCTACGCACAGTAATGGGAGCCCAAACCAAAATGGAATAGAAAACTAATATAACACATGCAAAGAGACGAAAAAAGTCATCCCTATTAGGGGCTCCCAGGTAGCTGACACCAAACACAGGAGCAGGGAAGAGCAGGCTGCTTTTACAGGACAATTGAATTAGAGTCTCAGCCTCTGGATCTGGTGTTTGGAGGCTATGTGATGAGCTCATTTGAAATGCCAGAAACAAGCAGATAAGCCGAATGAGGGGCTGGCTAGCCATGAAGCTTGGCTCTAGCTCTGGATTTTCCCAAATGTAGATGGGGAAAGCCCAGGGGAGTTTAGATCTAGAGCAGGGATGGGGAACCTTGTTTGGGTTTGCAGCCACTGACCAACAGAAAAATCAATTGAGGGCTGAACACAAGCGAGAAGCAAAACAAAAACAAACAAACAAACAAAAAAACGCAATTGAGAAGGAGAAAGACACTTCCCACATACCCCTCATTCACCAGAGTCTAGGGGGACCCAGCATAGTAGACTTTGTGTGCTCCAGCCCCACAGTGGGACAGCGTGGGAGGCTGGAGTGCCAGCACAGGCTCCCTAATGCTGAGGGGGCCCTGACCCTCAGAGGCCAGATGCAGGCAAGCCAGGGCCCACATCCAGCCCCTGTGCCTGAGGTTCGTCACCCCTGATCTAGAACTTTGGCTTGGCTTCAATTCTAATGACAGCTAATCATAATATAATAATATAACTGTTGTGCACTAATAACAATTGTGTCTCTCTGTTGAGACTCCAGCAGGGTAGGCTCAGATCACCCTTAGCTAAGGACCAAATGGGAGAAAAGAGCAGAGCAAGCCTCTGTCACATAGTGGCTATAGCCATGGAAGAAACGATGCTTTAGCAAAACAATGTTGCAGTGCAAACATTCAGAATCACAAGGAGAACACCACTGAAAAAAACTGCTGAGACAAAGAGCACCAAGAGGCATATTCTCAACAAAACACAGCATTCCTTTATAGCAAGCACGTCCTTATATGTGGCTGGAAAGACTTCTGAGACTCTTTTACAAATCTCTTCCTGCCTAACTCTAAGCCAACACAAGTTCCTAACTGCAGAGCCCGCCTGGGAATTTCCCCTTCAAAACTCCAGTGCCACTGCTAGGGCTCTCTGCTGTGAGAGAAAGTTAGGAAGTTAATTCTTTGCTTGTACTAAATCATTTTTCAGGATCTATTAGAGAAGCCTCCACAGTTTTGGAGGTCACATAGCTCCTTGTGAAAATCAGCCTGAGCACCAGCTTTTTAATACAACCATCCAGGGGTATATATCTGCCCCAAGGATGAAGAATGGACATAATCTTGTGTGCTGCTCTTACCACATTGGCAAGCTCTGACAGCAGACCAAAATGGAGTCTGGAGTTAATTACAGCTATGAATGGGAATACTCTGCCTCGCAACAAAAATTCAGTCAGTGCTGTCTGCTTATCCAGCTCTATGGAGCCCTTCTGGTGCCAGTTACTTATGGGGCAATTTCTCTGCAAATTTGGTATTTATGATAAAGGAAAATATGGAACTTCTTCAATAAAAAAAAATCTGCTTTGAGGTTTGCTGCATTCATTTCACTCTTTGCAAAAGAGAGGAATTGCATTCATACCTGTTGTAACCCAGGAGTTGTACTGGATCACAGCTGCAGAGTAGGCCCAAACAAAAAGAATTCTAATTAGGAAATGCATGGTTTCCTCACTTTAAAGAATTGTTTTTAAAATCTCTATCTATTAGCACAGCTCATGGAAAATTAAAGTGGCAGGAAACTCACATGGACTAAAAGATCAACTTCAGAGATGCAGTCTAGAGGACACGGAGGAAGAAAGAGATATATAGGCACGATCCTCAGTTGTCATAAATTCAGCATAGTCCCACTGAAGTCAAAGGAACTATAATGATTTATTCAGCTGAGTGTCTGACATGGGTGGGACATGACAGACAAGTCTGATGACACCTAGTGGACTTAAGACCCTGCAAGAGCACAGAAGCTCAGTGCTGCGGAGCAGCAAATAAATCTACAGAAAAGGCAATCACTTTCAAAGGGAACAAAGTTCATTTGATTGCATTTAGTCATTGGCAAGAGTACAGGAATTCAAACTGAATTGGACTGTTATCTACTGAGGCTTGGAAGTCCTTCACTAGCTATATATTCATTTCCTCCTTTTTATGTTAATGTACCTCACATTCAACCAGAGGCTGAAATATTCAGAGGCTTTTTACTGCCTGTTGTAACTAATATTCCTCCAAAGGCCTTGCAGATGTAGCCATTGGCAGTACTCTGGGGCCCAGTCAAAGCCCCATTACAGGATCACAGCTTTCCTGTCATTTAGACATTTCTCAGTGATGCTGGCATGATACACTACACGGGAAAGTCCATCTGAGCTATGCAATTTAAATTATACTAGTAGTGTCACAAAAGTTGACATAACTTAGATCTACTCACTATGGGGCCCACACCATGCTGGGTCAGCAGAAGAAACTCTCCCGTTGACTCTCCTTACTCATCCCATTCTAGTGGAGTACCAGAGTTGGCATCCAAGCAACCAAGCAATCTTCACTAGACCTGCTAAATCAACCCCTCATAGATAGATCACCACAGCATCAATCCACCTGGTAAGGGACACAAGCCCTAAGATGGAGACTTAGAACCTGATCCCTGCTGAAGTCAATGGGATTTCTACCCTGGATTTCAATCAGAGCTGGATCAGGACCCTAATCCAAGCTGAGTTCAACAGCAATTATTCTGAGATACATGTGAAGAATTTTTCAGTGATATCGTGAATGCATAGTACCACAGAACTAAACAGCAGCCAATTTGAAATAACTTCTTACACCTACCCTGAGTGTTGTTTGTTTGTTTGATTGTTTGTTTGTTTGTTTGTTTTTTGTTGTTGTTAGAGCCACACATCCTTTGGGCTCCAGGAGCTGGAATGATTTCAACCTTCATTCTGAATTTTAAAAAATGCAAGGTTCTAGCCCTTATGACTGAGGAGAACATTTCAAAATGTGACCCCAGTGCACCCTTAAGGCTCAAAGCAGAAGGCAAATAAATAAAAGACCAAATTTATTATTTTTACATAATCTCATGAATTTAAAGCCAAATTCATTATTTTTATGAGCGTCACTCATGGTTTGGGTTTGGCAATGCTCTGTGTCCTAGACTGCACTGCTCTACTCTAATTCCTGAATATGCAAGGTGCTGAATGTTCTCAACTCCTAGTGAACATTGAGGTCACTCATAGCAGGTTGATCTCCTGGCTGCTTAGGTTATGTGGACAATAAACACCAAGAGATCTCTGTAACATGTGCCTTTTGTGGAAAGTTTATAAGTTATGCTACCACAAGTTTCAAAAATCACGATTCACCCCTCCTCAGAGCAATTCTTTATGATTTCAAGAAAGATGTAAAGAAATTGGAGAGGGTCCAGAGAAGAGCAACAAGAATGGTTAAAGGTCTAGAGAACATGATCTATGAAGGAAGGCTGAAGGAATTGGGTTGGTTTAGTTTAGAAAAGAGAAGATTGAGGGAGGACATGTTAGCCGTTTTCAGGTATCTAAAAGGGTGTCATAAGGAGGAGGGAGAACACTTGTGGAATCCCCATCTCTGGAGATATTTAAGAGTAGGTTAGATAAATGTCTATCAGGGATGGTCTAGACAGTACTTGGTCCTGCCATGAGGGCAGGGGACTGGAGACGATGACCTCTCGAGGTCCCTTCCAGTCCTAGTATTCTATGATTCTAGGGGCCCAATGCAGACTAAACAGCTTCGTTCCCCATCCTCCCTCCAACCCTGGGAGAAGTGGCCACTCTTCTGGCAGAGACTGCACTCAGGATTGCAGGGCAGGGAGGTTGGCAGGGGAACAGGCAGAGTAGTGGCAACCAGCCAAAGCTGTGAGCTGGGCGGCAGGGTAATGTAGGGCAATGGCTGGAGCTGCAGATAAGGAGGCAGAGCAGGTGGAAGAGGTACTGTTTTATATCTATGCCAAAATCTTACAGGACAACAGCTGGCCATGAGCAGCACCACCCAATTCTCTGGCCCCCAGTTCCACATCCTGGTCCAGTGCCTCTCTCCAATCATAAGATTGCTCTAAAATCATGAGATTCTTTCTAAAAGTTAAAGATTATGGTCTGTTGTCTACCTTCTGATTATTGAATATCACCCTTTGCCCATTCTTAGGGCGGAAGGTAGCTAATGGAAGCAGGAGAACAGGATCTCTTGCCTTCTTCTATAGACTAGGGGTACAGTTTTGAAAAGTGTCAAGGGCTATGACTACGTGGCAGCTGGGAATGGGCCTCCCAACCCAGGAGACAGACATGTGCTGGCTCTGCTCGAGCTAGCACACTAAAAATAGCGGTGGGAATGTTGTGCCTGCCACTCGGGTAGAAACACAGATTAGCCAGCAGAGTGTGGATGGGCTGGTAATTGAGCAACAGCCCATGGCACAGCATCCCTGTTTTTAACACAAGGGCTGTGTCTAGACTGGCCAGTTTTCTGGAAAATCAGCCGCTTTTCCGGAAAAACTTGCCAGCTGTCTACACTGGCCGCTTGAATTTCCGCAAAAGCACTGACTTCCTACTGTAAGAAATCAGTGCTTTTTGTGGAAATACTTTGCTGCTCCTGTTCGGGAAAAAGTCCCTTTTGTGCAAAAGTTTTGCGCAAAAGGGCCAGTGTAGAGAGCTCTGATTTGTTTTCCGCAAAAAAGCCTCGATTGCGAAAATGGCGATCGGGGCTTTTTTGCGGAAAAAGCGCGTCTAGATTGGTCACGGACGCTTTTCCGCAAAAAGTGCTTTTGCGGAAAAGCATCTGTGCCAATCTAGATGCTCTGTTCCGAAAATGCTTTTAGCGGAAAAGTTTTCCGTTAAAAGCATTTCCGGAAAATCATGCCAGTCTAGACGTAGCCAAGCAGAACTAGCAGGAGTCCAAACCCACCGGCTGGCGGGTTCCCTCCTAGCAGCTGTGTAAATATACCCTAATTGATTCAGGGGTCTAAATTCCATTGGAAGTAGTAAGACTTAGACTCCTGTGTTACTTGGGCACATTTGAAAATGTCACGTTGGCTAGATCAGGAATAGAAAATGCACTAAGTCGAGATTTATTGCAGTCGGTAGGTTTTCAGCTGCATTTAAGATCATCTGGTATTAATTTTGTATTCTTCTAGTGCACACTAGGTGGTGCTCAAGCTAATCCAAATGACCTGAAGTTCCACTACACTTGAGAGTCAGTGAAATCTTCCTTCTTCCCTTCAATATTTGGAAGAAGGAGCCGGGGGAAAATACCTACTGATTGCATCTCTCCCTAAATGCTGATCAGCAACCCTTTTTCTAATAGATTTCATTGGCTTTCTTCATAATCACTACTGATTGGTAGCAGTATGTTTTTTTCAAATTTAACAGAAAAGAAGGATGGGGAATTATTACATTACTGCCAGCCTCTACATCAGGTGGGGAACCTCAGGCCCAGGAGCTGGACACAGCCTCCAGCTTGCCTGGGTCTGGCTCCCAAGACTCAACCCCTCCCCCCCAGCTCCCCACTCCCTGCTGTCCCACTGCAGGTCTGGCGCACACAAAATCTACTAGGCTGGGCCCCTCTAAGTTCTGGTGTGGGAGAAGAACGTGGGAAGTGTCTTTCTCCTTCTCAGTCTGGGGCTCCATCAGTGAGGGGCTTTCTTTTTGCTTCCCACTTACATGCAGCCCCTGACTGATTTTTCGGTGGGTCAGTGTCCCCATCCCCCAAAAAGTTTCCCATCCCTGCTCTACAGCCTGGAAAAGCAGCAAAAGTACGTTTCAAAATTCAGTATCCATGGGAATAAAGAGCAGTGCGTTATGGAAGCCTCTGAAAATAGAATGATTTTCTTCTTATGAATTAGTCTATACCATATTAACCTGCTTATGGTGAAGCTTTGAAATTACAAGACTATTTAAATTCAGAGGATATTATTTAACTGATGTATGATATAAATTGACAAGAAGATTGTGACAAAGCTCCTCCTTAAACTTGATGGACCCTGCCCTTTCAGGCGGATGTACTTGCCTCCGAGGCTCACAGCAGCCCTCAGTTGAGACACTGGCTTGCTGTTTGGTGAGCTACTCTCATCATTGGCCAGCATGGGGAAAAGAGGGAAAAGCAAACTTCATAGTCTTTGTGGCCCCACCCAGTCGTACAGGGGGGACAAACTCTTGTACCAAAACCAGTCTGTTTCTAGTCCTGAAATGGGGAGTTGGTGAGGGAGGGGAGGAACTGGGCTCCCTCTCTACTCTGGGTTCCAACACAGGGATCCTGTAATAGCAACTGTCTATAATGTTTCTAGTAACAGCTGCATGACAAACACAAATCCTCGAGCCACTTGTAAGCAGACTTCCTTACCAGAGGTTCTTCCTCCTGGTATTTACTCTCCACCACTCTTACTCTCATCAGCTCTTTCCTCACACACTAAGCCAACAGAAAGGAAGCCTTTTAAACCAGTCTCAACTGTTTTTTAATAAGTCCCCAGGTGTTCTAATTAGTCTGGCTCCCTTGAGTCTGGAAGCCTCCTAATTTGGTTCCAGGTGTTTTAATTCGCTGATTGCTCTGACTGATTCTATTGATCAGCCCTTGTTATTCTACCCGGGGAACAGAGACCGATTTAATCTGGGGCTAATATAATTCCCCTCCACTAATGGAAATGTTGTGGGATTTTTCCTACACCAATTATTTTCTGGAATATCTATTAAACAAATTAAATGACTCATTTCACTCCCACAGTTAATTTAGTTAGTCCTAGCAATTAACTCTAGCCCTAAAAACTTGGTTCACAGTCCTGGAACTGGACACTAGGGCTATGTCTACACTCGCGGCTTCTTGCGCAAGTATGGCCGTTCTTGTGCAAGAATCCGCAGAGTGTCTACACTGCTCGCCCGCTCTTGCGCAAGGAAATTTACAGTACAGCGTAGTAAGAGAGGGTTTCTTGCTCAAGAGCTGCGTTCTTTTTTAACAGGTGTAAGCCCTCTTGCGCAGAAGCTCTTGCGTAAGAGGGCAGTGTGGACGCTCGGCAGAGATTTCTTGCGCAAGAAAACCTTATGGCTAAAATGGCCATCGGAGCTTTCTTGCGCAAGAGAGCATCCACACTGCCATGGGAGCTCTTGCGCAAAAGCACAGAACGCACATGGCAGTGTGGATGTTTTCTTGCACAAGACTTCTTGCACAAGAACTCTTGCACAAGATGTTCTTGCTCAAGAAGCCACGAGTGTAGACATGGTCTTGGTAAGGCATATCACAGCAGAATAACTGAATACATTTGCATTTTTATGACCATTTGCATTGTAAATTATCCAAAATATTTCAGAATTAAGGATGACCTGGAATCTTTTGAGCCTGCTCCTGCCATTCTAATTTATTTATTTAGCATGTGCATAGTCATTTAGCCAAGCAATGACATCTTCAATGACATGGGGCAGTTCTTCCTGACTACTGCTGAACCTAGTCAGCAGGCATTTATCAACAATGTGTGTTATTGTCTGAGTTGTGCTGCAGCTGCACAAAGGGCTGTCATGAAGGCCCCAGTGCTACTGGGTTTGCTGGTCTGGAACCTGTTCAATAAGGACCATTGGCAATGGGGCAGGTCAAGGCCAGGCAAGCAGATTGTAGGGTTAGCAACAAGGGACTGTTTGGGGTTTATAACAGATTTCTATTCCTCTCACCAGAGTGTTTCCACCCTAACATCCTGTCTTGGTGGATAAGATGATATTGAGTGACGTGATGGCAAACATGCAGCTGGCGGTTGGTCATTGTGCAGCGGCAAGTTTGGGTTGGCACATAACCAGTAACCAGTTTCTCCAGTAACTTGCCATTGGCTTGTCTAGTATTAGGAGAAGGAGCAATATTTGTGAGAACTGGAAGCCATGGGAGTGGTGCCAGAAATGATGCGCCAGGTGGCATGTAACTGCATATTCACCAGTTTGGTGTGTGTTGGTAGAGTGCTGCGCTCCAGTATGGAGTCAGTCACCAAAAACAAGGTGGCAAGAGCTGACATCTACAGGACTGGGGCATGTGCGCCCCACAACCAACTTGCCAGTTTGCTAAAAAGATTGTTGCATGGCTTAACTTTAATTGATGTCATCTTCAGGTAGGCATGATAATTCGGTGTGCGATCAAAGGTCAGACCTACGTAGACGGGTTCTAGTTCATGCTTTAACTTCTGACCATTCAGATAAACATTCAGTTCTTGGGTTGCACTGGCATGATGAAGATGGAGCAAACAGGAAACTACTTTTATGATGTTTGGCTGGAGGCGCCAAGTCCTACAGTAATGATCTATCTTTACCATGTCCCAGTTTAAAGCGGCATCAAGCTTGTGAAACCTGTAGGTCTGGGTACTACATCAGATGTCATCTGCATAAATGAACTTTCATGACTCCGTTCTTGGCAGGTCATTGATGTAAGGGTTGAATGTGGTTGGAGAAAGAACAGAGCCTTGGGGTAACTCAAGCACCTAGCACTCGTCTTCTTCCCCAGGTGGACCTATCTTTCTGACACAGAGCAACAAAAAGTCCATCCTGTTACAAGCTGTGAAGGTAAAAAGAGAGTGTCATGCTGGTGTTGGCTGATAATCATACACAAACGGGATCTTGTAAACTCAAGGTAAAGTTTACTCTTGAACCTTACAAACAGTATATAAATGTCTCTGGTAAATGCTGTGTTTTCACAACACAGCAGTTTCAGCAGGCATATAAACCTAGCCAGTGATTTTTTCTACATTATTTCTAGACTTAGCAACATTTTTTTTATAATAACAGCAATATTTTTAAGCATTTCTAAAATTTATATCAATTTAAATTGTTGTCATTTCAGGAAACAAACATTCAGATTCAAAAAGTTAAAGCTACACAAACCTTTGTAACACAAATTGCCAACATCACATGTACAAATATATACAGAAAATATCCTTAAAACAAATTCTAATAAGTTGGTAAACACAATTTTTTATGTAGCCTACCTGTAAATTTTAATTATCATCAATGGACATATTTTTTGTTTGTTTGTGCATGTATCATTAAAGCAACCTGTATCAACATTTGCCAGTAAAAATTTAATTCTTCCAAGCCTATTTCAACCCTTTGCCTCCTTGTGACTATTCAATTAAAAACCACCCATGGTTTAAGTGAGGAGCGCAATGAAGAAGCTAAAAGCAAAGCAGAGTTCAGCTTCTTCACTCTGGCTTACGTAAACAGCACTCCTTCCTTGCTTTTTCTTCACAGGCTGATGAGGTAACAACTCTTCCTCCTGTTTCAACCTAGTTTAACCACTGGAAACAATTGATCACACCTTCACTTATTAAAACAACCTCATTTCTAAGACATCCACACCCAATACCTGCTCCTGTTACTATTATTAAACATAATAAACTTACAGAACCATAAATCTGCACAGAGACTTAAAAAATTACAAGACACTAACCTGCCATAAAGAGCTTACAGTCTGGAGCTCCAGTTCTGCACCAGAATTGCTGCTAACTTCCACAGAAATTACACAGCACGGGTGTCTGTACTGAGAGATTCCAGTCCAGGATTGGCATCGCAGGGTGTTTCTACATGGGAATTAAACATCTATGACTAACCCATGCAGTCAATTTGGACCTGCAAGATTATAAGATTGCAGTGGTAGACGTAATATAACTTTAGTAAAAATCTTTGATACTCTCTCACGTTATCTTCTTATAAACAAACTAGGAAAATGCAACCTAGACTATGAGTGCAAAACTAGTTGGAAAACTATTCCCAGAGAGTACTTATCAATGGTTCACCATCATGCTCGAATGGCACATCCATTGGGTTCCACAGGGATCAGTTCTGTTTATCATCTTCAGCAACGATTTAAATAATGACATAGAAAGTACACCTATAAAGTTTGTGGACAGTGAAGCTGGGAGGGGCTGCTGGTGCTTTGGAGGATAGGATTAAAATTCAAAATGATCTGGACAAACTGGAGAAATGATCTGAAGTAAATAGGATGAAATTCAATACAGGCAGTCCCCGGGTTACGTACAAGATAGGGACTGTAGGTTTGTTCTTAAGTTGAATTTGTATGTAAGTCGGAACTGGTACATATTGTAGGGGAAACTCTAGCCAAACATTTTTTTTAGTTTTGGATAGCATAGGGAAAGGTTAACTCCCCTCTAATGTTTGTTTTGCTGTCTGTTCCCCTGTTCAGAAGATTTCACATCTATTTCTGTCCCTGTGACAAACTCAGGACTAAAGGAGTAACTCATCAAATACCAAACAGCTCTGCACCATGCTTTGAGCTAATAGCTTTATTTCCACACACCACCCAGGGTTCTAGGAGGAGGGTCCTTTTTTTGCTAACACAATGAGGCCAGCACTTTGTTTGTTTTGGGGGAGTCTTTGTTTGCCCAGGGAGCCCAGCATGTATAGGGGGAGGAGGGGCGGAGAGGCTGCTTTTGTCTGCTGTTCGGCAGCCTGTTGCTCAGGGGAGGGGGCAGCCTGTTGCTGGCAGGGGGGGAGGGGGGAGGCGTGCAGGATGCGAGGCCGCGGGGGGGGGCAGCGGGCGTGGGGAGGCACTTTTCCTCTGCCCGGCAGCTCTGCGGGATCCCTGTCCCTGTGGCCAGCTGCTGCAGGCAGAGGCCAGTTGGAGCCGGCCGAAGAGGAGGAGGAGGTGGATTCTAGGACCCAGGTGAGCGAGCCCCGGGGACGCTGCTGCACTCCGGGAACCCGGCATGTATAGAGGGGAGGAGGGGCAGAGAGGCTGCTTTTGTCTGTTCGGCAGCCTGTTGCTCAGGGGAGGGGGCAGCCTGTTGCTGGCAGGGGGGTGGGGAGGGCAGCGGCCGTGGGGAGGCACTTTTCCTCTGCCCGGCAGCTCTGCGGGACCCCAGTCGGAGCCGGCCCGAGGAGGAGGAGGATCCTAGGACCCAGGTGAGCGAGCCCCGGGAATGCTGCTGCGCATGTGCGGGAGTTGCCTCACCCCGTTCGTATCTAGGGATCCGACGTAAGTCGGATCCACGTAAGTCGGGGACTGCCTGTAATGACAAATCCAATCTCCAAATCTTACCCCATTTAAGAAGGAACAAGCAGTTGTACAGATTGTTCAAAATGGGAAATGACCACCTAGGAAGGAGTACTGCAGAAAGGGAGCTGGGGATGATAGTGTACCACAAGCTAAATATGAGTCAATGGTGTAACACTGTTGCAAAAAAGGTGAACATCATTCTGGAATGTATTAGCATTAGTGTCCTAAACCAGAAATAATTCTTCTGCTCTACTCTGCATTGATTAGGCCTTAGCTGGAGTATTGTGCCCATTCTGAACTCCACATTTCTGCAAATATGTGGACAAACTGGAGCAAGTTCAGAAAAGAGGAACTAAAATTATGCAAGGTCTAGAAACATGACCCATGAGGTAAGATTGAAAAAAATTGGGATGTTTCATCTAGAAAAGAGAACACAGAGGGGATATGATAACCATTTTCAAGGCTGTTACAAGGAGAAGTGGGAAATTATGTTCTTCTTAACCTCTGAGCCTTAACCTTCTTAACCTTGAGCCTCTGAGGCTTAAATTGCAGCAAGGGAGGTTTAAGTTGGACATTAGGAGACAATTCATAAGTGTCAGGGTGGTTAAACACTGGAATAAATTGCATAGGGATGTTGTGGAATTTCCATCATTGGAGATTTTTAAGAGCAGGTTAAACAAACACCTGTCAGGGATGGTCTAGATAATACTTAGTCCTCTTATGAGTGCATTGGACTAGACTAGATGACTTCTCAAGGTTTCTTCCAGTTCTATTATTTTATATTCTATTCAGTGTCACAATGAGAAATCATAATTTCCACGGAGTCTAGATCCTAGCTACTTGAGAATTCACCTTTTTCAGTGTTTACATCACTATGTACTATAGATTTCCCAGATCAGCTGGTGCCAACCCCTTCTCCACCCATCGTATACCCCAACGCTCTGCCCCAGCCTGGAGTCCCCTTCTGCACCCAAACTCTCTCCCAGAGCTTGCACATCTCACCCATTCCCTCTCCTAAATCCCTCAGTCCTGCCTAGAGTCCACACCCCAGGTCCCAGCCCAGTAAAAATGAGTGAGGGTGGTGAGAGTAAGAGATGTAGAGAGAGGGGAATGTAGTGGGCAGGGTCTCAGTGAAGGGGCGGGGCCTTGGTGAAGCAGTAGGAAAAATCCTGAGTTGCCCTGACATTTAAAAAGTGCTTTTGAGCATAAATAGTTGGAGACCACTGCCCCAGATCTAAATGTTTACAGATTAGGGACTGAACAATTGAATGGAAGTCCCTTGATTCTCGTATTTGCTTTCTTCATTGCTAAGAGTGAGAAAATCCAAAGTAAAGCCCATCCCTTTTACTTAGGCTTTTGCCTATGGGCATAAGAGATAATGGAACATAGTGCACTGGTATCTTTTTATGATGTCAGGCTACGTTTCTTTAGATTTTGCTGATGTGAGTAAACTAGTTTTTGCACTCGATTTAATAATGTATGTATGTTTGCCCAGGGGGCATGATGAAGAAAATCTAATAAATGGCATGAAAAAAGAACTGACTGAATTGGCTTTTCACACATTAACTACTATTCAAAAATAATATGCCGTTGCAATTGATCCTTGTAGGTTTCATTAGTGCAACAAGGGGAATATGTAGAAAACTCAGAATTGGTCATTTCCTTTTTATTCTTCTACTAAACACTTTCCAACTTTATTTCCCAATATATATGGACAGAAAAAAAATCCACTCAGCATTCAAGCAGAAGCTAGAATATCACTCTGGAAAGGTATACACAAGAGATAATCTTAGCCAGGCCTTGAAGAAGAACACCTCTAATCTTTGGGGAAGGGTGAAGATCTTAACCTATCATATTTTCTGTACTTTTAATGGACACTCACATTTTCTATCCAATTTGATTGACATATAAGTCTATCTAAAGTATTTATCACTGTAATCTCTGAGTGCTGCAAATTTGTGGTTTAGAAGTATACACCACACATCCAGATAAAAATCCAGCATACAAGATAGGTGTAGCAGTGTCAACTCATTGCCACAGTGCCTCCTGCTGGTAACTCTGGGTATTAGCTCTGTTCTTCAGTAGGATACTCTGCCTGCTGTCTTGTCCATTGTCATTGTCTCTTCTGTCTCCATCATCTGGACCTGCACTGCTCCCTGGACTGTAGCATCTTCTCAGGACCCTGCCCTCCAGCAGTGCCCACCACTCCATTCTCCCTCTGGTGTCAGGGATATCAGCAGTTGTCAATCCTTACATTGCAGTCCCAAAGTTTAACACCTTGCCCCAGGCACAAGCTGCAGTCTGTATAGGCTGCACTCCACAGAGACTAGGTGTGGTACAAAGTAGAAGGGGGGGGGGAGGGATCCAGGCCTGCCCACTATTCTGGGTCCCAACCCAGAACCTTCTGGTGGCAGTCATCTCCTTCTCTTCCCTTTAATTCTCCCGTTCTCTGGGCCACTTTCCCAAGCCCCCTGTACCTTCTCGGCTCTTCTATCTAGGCCACACCCTGGGAGGTAACAGACTGGAGCAATGGTGTCCAACCTTTGAAACTACAAGATCACTTTTTCAATTTAAGTGCAATGTAAGATCTACCATTTAAAGAATTAAATTTATGCATAAAATTAAAATTATGAAATGCACAAACCAGTCAAAACCCCAAAATAACACACTTCACAAGCAGTAAAGGAAGTAACAACCACTCCTGTTGGTTCAGGAGATGAGCGTGAAGGACGGTGTGTGTTTGTGAGAATGACAGACACACACAGTGGGAGAGAGTGACAGAGATCTGCATTGCCAGGCTCCCTCCAGCCTTTTCTCTGTGTGGAGATAGGGAACAGGAGTAAAGGGAGGAAGCACACCCTGACATCAGCACCGCCCTTCTCCCTTTCACACCCTGCACAGCAAGAAGGAGGCTCCCATGGGAGCAGCACCAAGGGCGAGGGCAGGAGCAGCATGACAGTGGGTGAAGGGACAACTGAAGTTCCAGCACTTGACAGCTTCCTGGCCAGACCAGTCAGGATCCTGTCAGAGGCTCCAAGGTCTACCCATAGATCCCGAGCTACTGATTGGTGATCACTGGACTGGAGCCTCTCTCAAGTTCCTCTAAGCCTGCCCAGCACTACTCTCTCTGGGTGCTCCTAATCTTTCCTGGCCAGAACAAAAGTGAGCACCTCTCAGCCCTGGAGATTTTTATAGGGCCCAGCCTGGACCTAATTGGCCAAGGTTGTGTAAGCCTCCTTTGGCTTGTCCGTAACCTTCCCTCTGCTGGAGAGAGGACCATTACAATAAGTAGTAATGATTCCTGGGTGTGGAAAAGAACAAAGATATAAATAAAAGAGGGACTCAAACTTTGTCTATATTGCCAATTTAGTGATAAAACTTTTGTCAATCACAAGTGCTTTACACTCCTTTCCCCTAAAAGACAAAATCTTGCCATTGAAAAGTGACAATGTAAGTGGCTCATTGTCAGAAGTGCTCTCCTGTCAACAACATGAAGAGGAGAAGTATTCATGTTCTAGGGGGAGAAGTATTTTGTTGACAAAAGCACCAACAAACAATTTTTACTGTCAGCACAGCTGTGTTGCTAAAGTTGAGTAGTGTAGACAAAGCTTAAGAGAAGGAAAAAGCAGTAGCACTTGTGGCAAAGAAAATGGCAAAATCCATTTGGTTTAAAGTGCCCATATCAAAATCCTCCAGAACACTTAAAGGAGAAAAACCTCAGCAGCCTTGCCTTGAGGTACGCCTTTTTGATTTCCAATCCTCCTCATTGTTGAAAGTCAGGGCAAGTGTAGGCATAATGAACCATAACCATTCCTCCTCTCTTTACATTGGCTTCCCATGGAATTTTGAATCAAATTCAAGGTCTCAGACCTAATCTTCAGGGCATTCTATGGTTATGTGTGGGATATTTTAAGGATTAATTAAAGCTCCAGAACAAAGACATCACCTTTACTCCTCTGAGAAAACTAAACTCTTTATAATAAGAGTGAAGTTTGTCTGTGCAGGAAACAGAATGTTGCCAGGGGCTGATCCAAGATTGTGGACTGAACTCCCTCAACTAAGCACCACCACAAACCTCCCCATCCTAAGGTCAAGGCGAATTTCATTAATCCTGTGTTCTCTGGCATTAATACATAACCATATGTATATTTTTTAAAGAACCGAACAAATACAAGATACTCCACTGTACAATCTTCTCCCCTGGGGAGAGGATGAGAGAACAAACAATGTGCAATAGATGTTAGTCGTGTTGTTTAATGCAGTGTTTCTCAACAGCCAGTCCATGGTCCGGCACTGATCCCTGAGATCTCTCTCACACAATTTAGGAGGGCAGAAAATCAGCCCCTGGTATTAAAAAGGGTTTTGAACTATCGAGTTAATGCACTTCTGGAAGGTGCTCAAATATTCTGTGGTGAGCGGTTCAGTGTAACAACCTACATTGGGCTCAGCAACCTTTTCAAACCAAAGAGCCAAAAAACTACATCAAAATTCAGAACAAGGGGTCAGTTGAACCTGGAAAGTGGAATGGGAGATTCCCCAGGAGACTCAGCCATCCCATATTAGTTAGGTAGTATTCGTATTTTGGTAATGCTCTAAAGCCCATTCACAGACCAGGATCTCATTGTAGTAAGCACTGAACAAGTACGGAACAAGGAGACAAGCACTTGCAACCTAAATTTAAGCAGCTACAAAGCCACTCACGCTCTGAAGTATAGTGTAATCTCCATGGAACTGGACCAGTCAATAGCACAAGACCTACGGGACCCCTTGTTTCTACAGGCGCAATGACATTGATGGACTCAAACCCATGGAAAAGTTGGCAGAAGAGGGGCATCAAGTCTTTTTTCTTTCTCTAATCTCATGCCTCAAGATGTATAATTAGGGAGAAGAGAGGAGGAAAAGAGAGGAGAGAGATCCAATCAGACTACTCCTCTATACAAAGCTCAAGTCCCTTCTGCATGCAAATTGGGAAGAAAGGTGGGTATCAGGGTCTATGAACAAGCCAATCAATTCAGAATTCTATACTGATAGGCAGGGAGAACACAGAACAGCCTAAAGTTTATGGAAAGCTGGGCGGGAGATTGAGCTCCTGTCAGGCAGATTATGCAGCACAAGTACATTATAGTTTAAATACAAATCCTCAGAATCAAAGTCATTCAGTTTAACTGTTTTTAAATCTGTTGACTGGATAGAAAGTAGATCAAAGTCCTGATAGAAAATCACAGAATTCCCACCAAATCAAGGCATTTCCTTACCCAAAACAGGACCTCCCAAGCTGGCATTGTTCTGGAAAATGTTTTCAACCCTATCCCTGCGTATGTCTACACTACAGCACTAATTCGAACTAACTTAATTCAATTTAGTTAATTTGAAATAAGTTTATTTGAATTAGTGCTTCTAGACCTAAAAACTAATTCTAATTAGCGTTTTGCTAATTCAAAATAGCATGTCCACATTGAGTGGACCCTGAACCTAAGTTAAGGCTGGCCGGAACCAGTGCCGGCAGGGCATCCGGTTAGGACTTAGAGTGTGGAGCTGCTGCCTCAGGCTAGCTGAGGGCTGTGCTTAAAGGGACCCGACCTCCACCCCAGACAGACAGTTCTCAGGGTTCCCTACTTGCTTGTCTAACTCGATGAGGGACAGCAAAGCAGTCCTGTCTTGGAGTGCCCTGAGTGCCCACACTAGGCACATCACAGCACTCAGCCATCAGCCCGGCTGCACTTGCCGCAGGCTGCCATCTGGGGGGGTCAATCGGGGGGCTGTCAGGATTCAGGAGGCCCTGCAGGAGGGCTTGCACCCCAAGGAGCCTGCAGAGCCACCCCAGTCCTCCCCAGCCTCATTCCTTTCTCACCTCCTTCCACTTCCCTCCCTAGTCCCCCTTCCTGATGTAAAAAATAAACGTGTGTTCAAAAACAGAAACTCTCTGTATTTAACAAAACTGGGGGGGAGGGGGTTAACCTCTGGGGAGACTGGGAAAAGGAGGTGGGAGAGGGAAGGGGGGAACCTGGGAGGAGGGAGCTGGAAGGGGGAAGCCAGGGGAAGAAGGAGGAGGGGAAATATAAAACTATGGTACGCCATATCTTCAGTACTGCATACAGATGTGGTCTCCTCTCCTCAAAAAAGATATTTTGGCCTTGGAAAGGGTTCAGAACAGGGCAACTACAATGATTAGGGGTTTGGAATAGGTCCCATATGAAGAGAGGCTAAAGAGACTGGGACTTTTCAGCTTAGAAAAGAAGAGACTGAGGGGGGATATGACAGAGGTATATAAAATCATGAGTGGTGTGGAGAGGGTGAATAAAGAAAAGTTCTTCATTAGTTCCCATAATAGAAGGACTAGAGGACACCAAATGAAATTAATGGACAGCAGGTTTAAAACTAATAAAAGAAAGTTCTTCACACAGCTCATAGTCAACCTGTGGAACTCCTTCCCACAGGAGGCTGTGAAGGCTAGAACTATAACAGAGTTTAAAGAGAAGTTAGATAAATTCATGGAGGTTGGGTCCCTGGAGTGCTATTAGCCAGAGGTAGGAATGGTGTCCCTGGCCTCTGTTTGTGGAAGGCTGGAGATGGATGGCACGAGACAAATGGCTTGGTCATTGTCTTCGGTCCATCCCCTCCGGAGTACCTGGTGTTGGCTGCTGTCGGCAGACAGACTACTGGGCTAGATGGATCTTTGGTCTGACTCAGTACGGCCATTCTTCTATTCTTATGTTCTAAGCTCAGGGTCGGGGGTCTCACTGGACCAACTTGATTTTCATGCAGACCTGCTCCTGGGTTTGCATGTGGCCTTTGGTGGCCAGGCTGGCAGCTATCCTGCCCTAGACAGCCACTTTCCTGTGTCTAGTGCGGAGATTATGGACATTGGAGGCCTCTCCCCAAACCTCGATGAGGTCCACGATCTCCACACTAGACCAGGAGGGCACCCGCCTCTTGCGACCCTGGGCAGGCTCCTGTGAGCCGCCATCCTGGTCCTGGGAAGAGGTGAAGGGCTGGGTGGCAGCAGGTGGCTGGCTCATGATGTGCCAGGTGCAGGGTCTGTTGGCTGGGTGCTGGCAGGCTTGCAACTGGCACAAGCACTGTAGCCAGACCGTGCCCCTTTAAGGGCTCCGGGGCCGGGAGGGAGGCAGAAGAGTTTCACTGGTTTGGCCCAGAGTGGCCACCAGGGCAAACTGGGAAGGGATAGCCTCCAACTAGTTCGAATTAAGTGGCTACACAGCCCTTAATTCGAACTACAGGCAGTCCCCGGGTTACATGGATCCGACTTACATCGGATCCCTACTTACAAACGGGGTGAGGCAACCCCACACTAGCTGCTTCCCCTCAGCAGACCAGGGAGACACGAAGCTAGCATGCGCCCCCTTCCGCCCCCCAGCAGACCAGGGAGACGTGAAGCGGCTTTTCTCAGCAGACACCTCAGCTTGAGAATAAAGGACTGAGGGAAGTGAGGTGTGGGAGAATAAAACTGAGCTCTGAAGAAATGTTTGGCTAGAGTTTCCCCTACAATATGTACCAGTTCCGACTTACATACAAATTCAACTTAAGAACAAACCTACAGTCCCTATCTTGTACGTAACCCGGGGACTGCCTGTACTTAATTCAAACTAGGCGTTACTCCTCGTAGAATGAGGTTTATCTAGTTCAAATTAAGCACTCCACTAGTTCAATTTAAATTCGAACTAGTGGTTTGTATGTGTAGCCCCTATTAAAGTTAATTCAAATTAACTTTGTAGTGTAGACATACCCCCTGTTTCTTGGGTTATGTCTACACTATGGGGCTTTTAGCAAAAAGGCTATGTCCACAGAGCTCTGTCACCAAAAGTCAGTGGGTGTACATTTTGTTTTCAGCACTTTTGCTGACAAAAACCTTTTACCCCCAAGGAGCAGCTTTTACTTTCTTGGCAGGAGAGCGCTCCTGCTGACAAAGCACTGTCCACACTTGCACTTGACATGACAAAATGTTATTGTTTATGGGGGCGGAGCTAAGCACCTGTGAACAACAAAAGTTTTGTTAATCAAGTCCAAGTGTAAATGTAGCCTAAATGACTGTAGTCCAGTGAAACTTTAGGAAATACATTGTGGGAAGTAGGCCTGCCACCCAAGGGAAGAGGGCAGGAGAAAGGGGGTGTTGCCACGGGGTCTGTCACTTCACAAGGGCACAGGGCTCCCAGCCACTGCCCCTACCACAGAAGAGGTGGTGGTCAGAGCCCAGGGCCTGTTAAATGGCCACCGGAGTGCCACACAGTATGCTCCGGGCAGTGCTGAGGGGGCAAACAACATGGTGCTTTCCAGGTGGCACTGAGGGCCACTGCCCCAGCCCTACCCCTTCTGCCGAGATCACGCCCCTTCCAGAAGCTTGGAGCTGGGTCCCCTCCACCTTGCCAAGGAGCCGGGCAAATCAGCCTCTTGGTTGGAAGCAGGGATTGTAAGCATCTACTGTGAAGGGAGGAGATACACACAGACGATGGCAATCATTCTCACTGGCATCATTTTAAGCCTATAATCACCTGTGTCCCTGAAGGTTTTGTTTCACTGAAAATGGGAACTATGAATATTTGAGACCTATTGGTTTCCGTCAGCTTTAATGACTGCTGAGTACTCCAAACACATTAACAACACAAAAATAGTTTCAGCCATGAACACAGTGATGGCACAAGCAGTAACGAGAAATGGATGTATAAAGTGGAGACTGGGTATTATTTCTACCCTCAATTGAATGACAGCTGCACTCATGTAACAGAAGAACAGGACCCATTTATTGTCGAACCCTCTATAGAGTCTCCTCAGACATACCTGTTGTTCACTGAAGCCAACAGAGCTACTCCTGATTAATTAATAGGAAAAAAACAGGCCCAATGTTTTAAAATTCTTTCAGTGTGGACTAGGGTTGTGAACTTAGGCACACTGGGGAAGGATACAGCAAAGAATTTGTCAGACCAGCCAGCTGATTATGTTGAGCCAGGATAAAAAAAATGACTTCAGTAGAATTTACCACAGGGGTGGGCAATAATTTTTAATGGAGGGCTATTCCAAAATTTTGGAAAGTGGTTGAGGGCTGCACTCTTCCATGGTATTAATGGAGGAGGTGCGGGGTCGGGGATGGAGGTTGGGTACAGAAGGGATATTGGAGTAAGGGATTGGGGTGCAGTAGTGAAAATGGATTTTGGGAGGAAGAAGGGAACTGGGGTGCAGGTTTTGGGATGTGACCTAGGGTAGGAGGGTAGGGGGGATCTCAGACAGGAAATTGGGGTGCCAGATCTGAGAAAGGTATGCGTGCATGTGGAGTAGCAGGGCAGGAGTAGGGAGCAGAGGGTTGGAGAAGGGAGGGGTGTGGGTGCCAGAAGCAGGTTCTGGCCAGGAGACTTACCAGCCAGCAGCCAAACCAGCCTGCTTGCCTGCAGAGCTAAAGGCTTGCAGAGCTTAAAATGTTTCTGCCTGCTGCTTGAGTGAGTAACTGAGCAGGAGCTGTTGTTCAAACAGGCAGCTCCCATTGGCCAGTTTCTGGACAGAAACTGAGTGACATGCAGCACGGTGGGGCAAGCAGGGGAGCCTGCCTGGGGCTCCCCACTGTCTCCACGGGCCAGATCCAGTGGCTTGGCGGGCCAGATATGACTCGCGGGCCATATTTTGCCCAGGCCTGATATACCAGGATGCTGAGGTAATCCTGTAAAAGAAGGACACCTACATCCTGAGATGTTAATGAGATTATTAAATGTGTAGAAAAAAAATATTTTCAATTCATATTTCCAGACTTACTTACACATTCAACAGTATAAGATAGGTAACATTCATACGTGGGCAGAAGGCCTGCACTAGGGCTATGCAACATCACATAAATCACATAAATTTATGTATTTAAGTAATACATAAATCTTGTGCCAGCCCCAGCACAAGGGTCGATTTCACCATGTATGAGTCAGTTAACTGCTTATATAGCCATTTACATATATATGATCAGTATTGTATAACAACCACGCTATTACCAGCCAGCAGAAAAGTCACAAGGAAAGATAGGAGTAATATATTGCAACTAATGATAAATAAAAAATTATACTGTCTACAATCAGAACTGAGTACAACCAAGACCTTCAGAGACATTTTTTCCTTGAAGAATCATGGCCTCATTTAAATGGAATTGGATAGACATTCTCAGGGAGAAAATAATGTCTGTATGTATCAGTTTCTAACCAAGTCTTAATTTTTGTGTGTCTGCTTCAAGTCCCCTACATGTCCCTGTTGACATTCATTCTATTTTAAATACATTTGTTGATTAAACATGTGGATGAATTTCTTTAATACACAAACCAAGCACAACACTTTCAGACCATTAAAAATATAGCACTGAAAAGAAGGGTGACAAGCAATTATTCCTGGCTCAATCAAATATTCTCCAAACACTGAAAAAGCAAATAATCTGACATTTCTGTCACATAAATAAATAGCATTATTTCCTTGTCCTTAATATTTAATTTGCCATACTTTTCCTTGTGCTGTTTTCCCCTAGTAATTACAGTTTTCTATAGAGGTTATTTTCTCCCTTCCCACAGAGTTGTTTGAATGATGAAACCATTACTTTAAAAGCTGAATCCAAATAAAATCCTTCCAGATATTTTGCACTGCCGTTGCTCTGTACCTTATGAAATCATGCCGTGCAGGGTGCTGTTTCCTATCATCCCTGTTTAAAACATTTAGGCAAACAGTAAATAGTAGTCAAATGAATACAACCTATAATGGTCCTCTCTTGAGGTCTGATTAGGGAGTGTGGCCTAGTGGTCATGGCCACAACCCCAGACTGCCAGAAGAATTGTGGAAAAGGGAGCCTGGGTGTTCCCACTCCACAGGGTTCCAACACAGAGCAATTTGGGTTACCAATAGTCTTGCAACCAAAGTTGCTTAAAACTGTCCTCCCTGGGCCTCTTCCTCCTCCCTCTTTCCTCCATCAATAACTTTGTCTGGTGTGGATAGCCAACTGGGAGGGAGTGGAGAAAGGAGGGCCCGGCATCCTGGGGTTAAAGAAAGCCTCTGGGCCCAGCTAGTCTTGCCCGCTTTACCTTCTACCAATGCTAGTCCTGGACTGGGGAGAAAAGGAAGGAACCTGACTCAGTTTTGGGTTGACTAGCAAAGAGGCAAGAGTTTGTTTCCTCAGTATGAGGGCTTGAACCAGAGCCATAGAAGCAAGTTAGCCCCACCCCTACCTCTCTATGAAAAAAGAGGAGAACCTATTGGGAAATGGCAACGAAGAGGAATTTGGACTCTTGAGGCCACACCTCACACTTACAGCCTAAAATAAGGAGTGACTCAGAGTTCCTGGACCAGGAACCCAGGGGGACAAGGGGCCATTCCCCCCTTTTCTACCCACTTACTCAGCAACCTAGTCACTAGCCTACTCAGCTTTCAGAACCCAGCTACACCAACCACAAGAAATAAGAAGGCTTTACCAATGTCTAAGGACACAGGATACTTTCCTTATTGGTTGTCTCTCCATTGGCTCCTCCCTTTCCTCAAGGAGGGCCCTCTTGGGCAGCTATGTCAGAGTCTGCTCAGCTAGAGCTGTGGGCTACTCAAATTCTCAACCAGTTTGCCACCTTAGATTTAACAAAGGGGTATCTGCAAATCCCACTCACACCACAATCAGAAGAAAAAAACATCTTTGCCATTCCACTTGGCTCACCCACTGCCTCTTCTTGTTCCTCCCTTCCCATTTTTCCTTCTCCCACTCCCCTCCCCCTTCTTCTCCCCTACTTATTTTGGTCCTGAACATCCAACACTCTGGTCATCTGAAGAAGTGGGCTGTGCCCACGAAAGCTCATGATACCACTACATGTTTCATTAGTATTAAAGTGCTACCAGACCATTTGTTGTTTTTTAAGGTTATCCTGTACAGACTAACCCGGCTACCCCCTGAAGTTTCTGAGCAATTTAGAAGTTTGCCCTTTGGACTTCATTGGGCACCTGTGATGTTCTAACACCTTGTGGACCAAGTTTTGCAGTTCCATAACTCATATACCACTGCCTATTTAAGGTTATCTACAGTCAAACCTAGAAAGAATATCTGGCCCAAGTTGTAGCTCCCTGCAATAGACTGGACTAACAGCAAATCCTGCAAAATGTAAAATCGAGAAAGAAAGAAACCACCTACTTGAGGATTCCTCGAGCGCCTAAACTTTATGAGAGTCTGGATCAGGCTTTTCACTAAAATGTATTCCAGGTAGGTGGATTCTTCTTTCTCTATTTTATATTTTACAGGGTTTACTATTAGTCCAACCTGTTGCAGAGAGCCTTTCCAACTCGTAATGCCCTTCCAGCATGGCTGTGAACCATATTTGAGGGGGTCAGTTTTGGTGTCGGTTCTGTTAAAAATTTTCATCAATGATTTAGATAATGACATAGAGAGCACGCTTGGGGGCTACGTGTACATTATGCATTGTTGTGCAATAAGATATGAAAATGAGTCATGGGGATGAATATCGTCGCGTCTCATTTGCATACCTAATGAGCCGCCATTTTTCAGCACAGGCTTTTGCACAAAAAGGAGCTGACTACACTGCTCCTTCTTGCACAAAAACCCCCCTCTTGTGCAAAGACATTATCCCGCTTATTTTCAGGAAGAATGGCTCTGTGTAAGAGGGGTTTATTTGCACAAGAAAGAGCAATGTAGACACCTCCTTCTTGCGCAAAAGCCCATGCTGCAAAATGGCGGCTCAGTAGGTATGCAAATGAGGCATGGCAATATTCATCCCCACGCCTCATTTGCATATCTTATTATGCAACAATGCGCAGAATAGACATAGCCATAAAGTTTGCAAATAATACCAACCTGAGAAGGAATTTGAGTGCTTGGAAGATAGGTTTGTAACTGAACATGATCTGGACAAACTAGAAAAATGGTCTGAGGTAAATAGGATGAAGTTTTATAAGGACAAATGCAAAGTACTCCACTTAGGGAGGAACAATCAGATTAACACATACAGAATGGGAAGTGACTGTCTAGGAAGGAGTATTGCAGAAAGGGATCTAGGGGTCATAGTAGACCACAAGCTAAATATGAGTCAACAGTGTGACATTGTGGCAAAAAAACAAGACATGATTCTGGGATGCATTAACTGGAGTGTAGTGAGCAAGACACAATAAGTCATTCTTCTGCTTTACTCTGTGCTGATTAGGCCTTAATTGGAGTATTGTATCCAGTTCTGGGCACATTTCAAGAAATGTGGAGAAATTGAATCTTGCCCAAAATACCATGTTGCCAGACAATCTTTTAGTGTGTAGAACAAAAAGTTTATTATCAAAAAGTATGTGTATGTGTGTGTGAGAGAGAACAAGAAAAGAGACTTAAATGGTCAAACAGTCATATAGATGGCAAAGACTTCAAAGTCCATCAGGTTCCTAGCAATACTGGTGAGCTTACTAGCTTGAAAGTTTCTCTAGATCACCCAGAGCTTAGGTAGGTCATTTTGTCCTTTTTTTAGAGCTTTATTTGTAAAAAGATTGTTCCCTCAGTAGGAAGCAGGAATGAAGACAAAATGAAGAACATGCAGCTGCTTTTTATATTCTTTTGTCATGTGGCTTCTATTTCCTTTGTCACAAACATAAGCTGCTCAGCACATGGCCTTGAAAGTCTTGGAGTTCTGTCTAAAGGCTCCTCTACTTGCCTTGCTGAGTCATGCCTGGCTCTCCCTGGTCTTCTCTCAATGGGTCAGTTGAATAGCTGATGGACCTTGATGGGCCATCAAGTAGGCTAGACAGTGCATTACCAAACTATCTGTGGGTATCACCCACAAGCACAGCACAAGTTTATAATACATATACAAAGATGACACAAACATATAACTGAGATTATCATCTTTGGAAGAGTATAATAATTTTTCAGATACCTTACATGGCATTCCTAACATAACTCATTGTAATTTTACAATATTAATATTTATAATATCACTGCTATACAGCCAAAATGCTTCTGAAATAAATGTAGTCAAACTTTACTAATTCTGGGTCACTGAGAACGAAATTGATGCTTAAAATTGTTGATTGGCTCTAGTTTTCAAGATATGCTATTGGGTCAATATATACGTCTCTTGACTTGCGAATGGCGGAAGATAAGTGAATTATAAAGGGAAGGCATCTCAATTTAAACCAGAAATGACTAAAATACATCTTTGACTGGATCTATGAATAAATCTATGACTGGGTTTGGACAGTACTTGCTTTTTAGGCAAAACAATGAATGATGCAATCTAAAGCTGGTATTGCGTCATACATGATCTGAATTGCATCATGTTATTCCTAGAAGTCGTGGATGTTTTGCTTCATAATGGCAATGTTTTGCCATCAATTCCAGTTGGTCATGCAGTCCATATGAAGGAAACCTATGACAACATGAAACAACTTTTGAGGTGCATAAACTATGACCAACATCAGTGGCAGCTTTGTGGTGATTTGAAGGTTGTTGCTCTCTTGCTTGGTCTGCAGACTGAATACACAAAGTACTGCTGTTTTCTCTGCGAATGAGATAGTCATGCAAGAGATTCCCACTACATCAAGATAGATTGGCCACTCCGACAGTCATTGGAGCCTGGGAGGAAAAGTGTTCAGCATCCACCACTTGTTGAATCAAGGAAGATTTTGTTACCACACTTACACATCAAGCTGGGTCTGATGAAAAACTTTGTCAAGGCCGTGGACAAAACACAAGCAGCTTTCAAGTACCTCCGTGGAAAATTTCCAAGGTTAAGTGAAGCTAAGATAAAGGAAGGTGTCTTTGTTGGTCCTCAGATTCGTGAACTTCTTCGAGATGATGCATTTGACCATGCACTGCGTGGCAAGGAAAAGATGGCATGGAAAGCCTTCCAGTTAGTGGCAATAAATTTTCTCGGAAACAACAAGTCAGACAACTACAGGTTGTTGGTGGAAAACCTCCACAAGGCACACAAAAGCCTTGGTTGCAACATGTCTCTAAAGATACATTTTTTGCACTCTCATCTAGATTTTTTTCCACTGAACTGCGGAGCAGTGAGCGACGAGCACGGCGAGCGATTTCACCAGGACATTGCAACAATGGAGAAACGCTATCAGGGCAAATGGAGCCCATCAATGCTTGCAGACTATTGCTGGACAGTGACAAGAGATGCTCCATTTAATGAATACAAGAGACAAGCCAAGAAGCGCTGAGTAGACACTGAATAGGACTAAACTATGTACATAATAGTTTTTTGCCTTTTGTTTCATAATAAATTTTATTTATATAACCCTTTTGCTGATTTGTAAAGTGTTACATAAACAGGACAGGTGAAATATTATCATGTAAAGCAACCATAAACACATGAAAAGACCTAGGTTTACAATTTATGATTAAAACTCTACTATCTACACAATATACATAGACGTAAAATGTAAAAACTTAAATATCTTGGAAACAGTAGCCAATCAGTCGTTTTAATTGTCATATTTGAATTCAGCACATCAAAATACATAATATATAGCACATTTTATCTCTGAAGCAGACGACTTCTAAAAAATTGTAGACCAGTGTAATCAATGGTCCTTTCGGGGTGCTTGCTCCGCTTTAAGGTAGTCAATCTGCCAATTATCGAATCTTCTTGTGAGTAGGGGGTATACACTGGTGGTTATAGATGGCTCCTCTGCAGCCAGGTTGTCTCGTACTCTGGCCTTGCCCATAATCGTTCAACCCCCTTCTTTGGCCATCTGGTTCTAAAGCCATATAACTTTGTATCTTATCTTGACACATTCACACTCCTTACATACACAACTTTCCGAGGTTACAGATCTTCATGGCAAATCAAAAGTGTTGTAAATTAAACAATTAAGGCTTGGCCTTCAACATTAGCAGAATTCCTCTAATCTTATTAACACAGCCACAATACCCAGAACTGTTTTTCTACTTTAGAACAAAGAAAATAGACCTTCAACTGAAAGGACTTAATTTGTAAAATATTAAATGTATGTTAATATATGTATATGCTTTATATTGCTATATTACTACTATATTATTATACCTAAAATAAGAAATATATAAAAAAATAAAACTTTCAATCCTAACAATGGGTTGATCAGCAGTGGCTGCAGAACTTCTGCATGTGTAAGGCCACATTCCTGAAACTCTGTGAATGGCTTTCTCCTGCCATGAGGCACCAGGATACCCACATAAGATCTGCTCTGACTGTGGAGCAGTGCATGGCAATTGCCCCTTAAAGTTTGCCATGCCACGCATCTATCTAGAATCAGTTTGGGGTGGGGAAATCTATGGTCAGGACTGTTCTCATACAAGTAGCCAAGGCCATCAATAAGATGATGCTATGGAGGGTTGTCACTCTGAGGAACGTGGACAGCATCATGGAGGACTTTTCCACTATGGGCTTCCTTAACTGTGAGGACACCATAGATAGCATGCACATCCCCATCTTGGACCCTGAACACAGTGCCTCAGAGTACATCAACTGGAAGGGGTACTTCTCCATGGTGCTGCAGGCACTCGTGGATGACAAAGGACATTTCGTAGACATCAATGTGGGATGGTCAAGAAAGTGCATGATGCCTAGAACTTTTGAAAGTCCTGCCTCTTTCAAAAGATGTATGCTGGAACGTTTTTCCCTGACTGGAACAACAGGGTTGGAGAAGTGGACATGCCTGTAGTGATCCTGGGTGACCCAGCCTACCGCTTGCTCCCATGGCTCGTGAAGCCCTACACGGAAAGCCTGTACCCCAGCAAGGAGGAGTTCAATAACAGGCTGAGCAAGTGCTGAATGGTGGTGGAATGTGTCTTTGGGCATTTAAAGGGAAGGTTCAGGAGTTTCCTGACCCACTTGGACCTCAGCGAACACAACGTTCCCTCCATGGTGGTGGCCTGTTGTGTGCTCCATAACCTGCAGCCTGCAGATGGTAGGTGGTGGTGGCAAAGGGCGGCTTCCCACTGTGTCTAGCACACACCAGGTCCAGCGCTACTTTCCCAGCCATGGCAGGAGCCTTCAGGATGGAGGGGAAAGGGCGGGTCAGCTTCCCACTGTGTCCAGCACACATAGCCTCTTTGAGACACTACTTCTTTTCCTGACCACATAGCGGGAGAGGAGGGGCACATGTGGCATCCTGGAGAGAGGGCTAATAGGTTCCCTTCCTCCAGGTTGCCATGCTAGATATCAGTCTTCTCTGAATCACAGTGAGTGATCGGGAGCATATGCTGAATGAATGTGGCCCATAAACCTGGGCCATGTGCTGCACTGCTTTGTAGTTCCATGATGCTAGACCAGTCACTGGTGACTTGGTGTGGGAAGGTGTCCTGCCACACAGGATGGCATAAGGCTGGCCTCCTCAAAGACCTTGTGAGGAGGATTAAAGAGTTCCATATGAGAGCCTCATGGAGCTGTGCAGTCAAGACTCCTGCTCCATCTGCTGACACATGAACAAGTTGTTTCAGGCCCCCCACGCTGCATAGGCAGAGAGAAAGTGTGCCATGCCTTATACCCCATTGCCTGAACCCCTTTGTAGTTAGACCAAAAGTGCCCTCCCCAGGGTCATTGATGACCTGAGAGATGTCCTGGGTGGGTGAGACCAGCACCAGCATCATGAGGAGTTCCTGGCTATCGGCATTGACAGCTAGGTAGTGTCCCCTCCTGCTCCTTTTCATGTCCCTCTGCCACACCTTTGGCCTCCTGGATCATGTCAGGTGCATCTTGTCCAGACTCCACACCACACTGAGGAAGCTGGCTGCCCACCCCAAGAATGGTATCTAACTGGTTGTAGTATCATCTCAAGGTGCTGCCCCAGAGCATCTGCTCTCCTCCTCCTCGTGATAGGAAAAGTGACTCTCCTTGATTTTTACCCTGCATTGATGGGTGTCCTAGAATATCCTTTTGCTCCCATACAACTTGTGATCCTACCATAAAGCTTGGCATTCCTGTGTGCTGTGAGGATGGCTTCAACTCCCCACACCTTGATGAGGTCCAATATCTCCTAGACACTCCTGCTCTCAGGAGCACAGAAGAGCGCCTGCCTGAAGGACTTGCAGTTGTCACAGTATCCATTGGAATTCTATCCTCATTGTGCCGTGGTGTGCTGCTCACTCACAATGGGCTCACAACACTGGCCACATGGGACAGGCCATTCTACTGTTCCCAGGGCTTTTTAAGTTTAACAGGAGAACAGTAGAGGTGGGAGTGCTGGCCAGAGCAGAGAGCTGTGGGAGGTCAATAGCATCGAGTTTTCAGCAATGCTGAGTCTACACTAGTATAACTTTGACCCTGCAAGATCGGGAATAGTGTTACTATTGGTAAAAAGCAGGAGTGCAGAAATCAACTACAGTGGTCACTAACGGTGACAACAGGCTTGGTAGTGTGGGTGCATCACTTAGAAAATGGACCATAGGTGGCTAAATTCAATGTAACATCCTAGTGTAGACCAGGTCATAGTGTATTAAATGTCAGAATTGGGCCCATGGTGGAATTCAGACTTAAACATAGAAAGACTACACACAGAGCTGGAGGTCACTTCCAGAGAAACATGTGCAGAGGCAAGGAACAGAGGTTGAAACCGTTGGCCATGTAGGGGATGTCTATACACTGGGTGTGTCTAGACTACATGCCTCCTTCGACGGAGGCATGTAGATTAGCCAGATCGGAAGACGGAAATGAAGCCACGATTAAAATAATCGCGGCTTCATTTAAATTTAAATGGCTGCCCCGATCTGCCGATCAGCTGTTTGTCGGCAGATCGGAGCAGTCTGGACGCGATGCGCCGACAAAGAAGCCTTTCTTCATCGGCACAGGTAAACCTGGTTTCACGAGGCTTACCTGTGCCGATGAAGAAAGGCTTCTTTGTCGGCGCATCGCGTCCAGACTGCTCCGATCTGCCGACAAACAGCTGATCGGCAGATCGGGGCAGCCATTTAAATTTAAATGAAGCCGCGATTATTTTAATCGCGGCTTCATTTCCCTCTTCCGATCTGGCTAATCTACATGCCTCCGTCGAAGGAGGCATGTAGTCTAGACACACCCTTTGTGTTCTCTCTCATCTGGAGTAGCTTCTTAACAAAAGAAAATCCAGGTGTGCCCAGAATAAAAACAAACTTTTCTGGGAAACTTTATGTTCCACATTGAAAGCCAATCAAAGAATAGAGATCTGATTTCCCCAATCTACCTAAGAAACAACAATATTGATTTCTGCCACATTAACAATAGAACTGGTAGCACTGCAGTATCTTTCTCATCAATACTGTCTCACAGATGCAATAGATCAATGCATGTCAACATACCCTGGGTATTCCACATTCTTCCAGCAATGTTCAGAGATTATTTGTGGAATACTGCTGTCTAAACTCCTTTATTGCTATTTCTTTTCTACCTAAGACCATTTAACAGTTTTCTAGTATCATTGTTGGTGTTCCAGGCCCTTATTTTCCAACCTCAGTGTGGGGACTACTATTCTGCTCCCAACTCTTCCTCGTCTCTAATTAAACTATTTATGGTGCAAACTACAATGGGCTTTACACTTTCTGAATTCCAGTGTTCCATTGCATGTTAGAGTACTGAATGGGACAGCAGATAGTTGTGTGGGAAATTGGTTTGCACAAAAAAAGGAGGGGGCTAAAAGGCACTGAGTTCAGAAGCAAAAAAGTTTTTCCTTGAATTTTCTAGCGAGAAATTTATTTTCTCTTTGATTGTCCCACATTCTCAAACCATAGGCATCTATCTACCTAAGAATAAAATTCCCATCAGTTTTACCATTCCATAGAGAATTATTCACTCAGTTCCATATAAAAAAAGAGGTTTAAAAATTGTCATTTCTTTAATGGGTTCCTTTTTTTGCTTTATTTATTCTTCAATACTGTATTTTATTAGTTGTGTTTCAAATGATATTGATAGAAGATCACTGTGAAAATTCAATGAAAGTTACACAGTGGAAACTCATTTCTCTAAAACTCACTTATCCAAAAAACTCAGGTATCCAAAGTTGGGTTATGTATCTCAATATACATCATTTGAATGAAAAAAATATTAACATTCACATAAATTCTGTTCTGCTTTTACACTGAGTTCTACTATGTGATTGCAATTGGGATTTTTTGACTCCCACTCATTGCTTTCTTAAGACATCATTTTATATAAAGAACCATCAAAAGAAAATGAAAAGTAGGGATTATTTAGCGGAACTCTCCAGAAAACTCAAAATGTTTCATTACAACAGAAATGCTGAGGAATATATAAGTACATAAATACAATTTCCACTGTACTATGTCTTGCAGTACACTAACAAATTTGCTTCATGATTTCTACTGTTCTCTCTGTACAACTTTATATATTATCTTTTGAATATATCTGACAATATTATGCAGACATTCCATAATATTTAAGTCTTACTAATAACTAGAAAGAAACAATGGTGAGGAGTCCTGTAGCACCTTATAGACTAACCCAAGCGTTGGAGCATAAGCTTTTGTGGGCAAAAACCCACTTCACCTGCTTATGCTAAACAATTTGTTTCACCTTGCTATGAAGTTGGTTTCCCAATCTGAAGCTTGTTTCTCTCACCAACGGAAGGTGGTTCAATATAAGATATTATAAGATATTACCTCCCTGCCTCATTGTTATTTAGACCCAGTTCACCAGTTAGATGGAATCATCTATCCCACAAATGATCCCATCTTTAACTTGGGAATCTTTAATGTCTCCAAAGTTACTGGTGGACACCAGAGTTCTCAGCTCTAATGCAAATATCAGTTCCTCCTTCTCCTTTTTTGGGCAAAAAAGAATGTCTCTCTCTATAGGCTCATTCTATCACAGCACTCATCAAATACTTAACAGCTGTTCCACTGCTTCAGGCATTGTTCCTGCCAAAGTCTCTCTCTCAAATTCTCTCTTGTCTTTTTCCTCTAAGGGAGATGAAAAAAAGCCTTCCCTTAATTTTCCTATCTCCCTACCCTTCTCCTTCCCATGGTCAGCTTTGTACACAGAATCACTTGATTCCAATGTGTTCCTTCTTGTGCAAGGCTTTTGTCTGGAAATCAAACTTTTCCAATTTTCTGAGCATAGACATTGACTCCATGGTGCTCCAGCTCTGGAGCACCCACTGAAACTTAGTGTGTGCTTAGCACTCACCAGCAGCCAGCTCCTCTCCCCACAGTGTCTCCCTCCTCTCACTCCTTCCCAACACCTCCCATCCACAGAGCATCAGCTGTTTTTCAGGGTGCAAGAGGCACTGGGGGAGGCAAGAACAGGACACACCTGGGGGAGGGGCCAGAACTGAGCAGGAAGTAGAGGCTGGAAGAGGTGAGGCTGGAGTGGGGGGAGTGGGTGGGGCTGAGGGCAGAACAGGGATGGGAAGAGGTGGGGTTCGGGAGGGAGGCTTGGGAAAGGGGCTGAATGGATACAGGGTCTGGGATAGATCTGGAGTAGAGCACCCAGGGCAAGAAGGAAGCTGGCACCTGTGGGTCTGAGTCCCTCTGTGCTGCTCGTTTGCTCTGTCTCTAGCCTTTGCTTAATTCTGTTATTGATCAAGCTCTTTTCCTTGCTGTTGGTCTCACCACACAGACTTCTGCTACCAGACTTCATGAACCTTGGGCTGGGAAACGAACACAAAACTATTCCCAGTGATGTCCCTTCAATTTCATGGCATTTCAATTCTTTCTCAGTTTTCCAAAACCTCTTTTCTTTTTCCCTAGTAAAACCAAGACTTGGGACAAACTACTGAGCTGTGGCTTTTTAAATACTCCCTAAAGAGAACCCACAAAGGAACAGTATGGAAGCTCAAATAGACAATGTGGACATCCTAGATTTTATAATGTAAGCAGGGGCTGAATGACTGCTTGCTATCAGCCAGCTAAAAGGAGAGAGCTGTCCTGGGGGTGGCTATGCTCACTCCAATTGTTTAGCCCTGCAAGATAATTAACTGTTAGCTGTTGATATGTAAATACAGCTTATGCCAGGAGGGGGAAGGAATCCAAGGTGTGGTTATGTAAATCCAATTCAGCCAGGGCTGATGGAGAATCAGTGTTGGAATGGAATGTGATGTATTGTAACTAATTTGGGGCTGTTGTGGGGGTCACAAATCATGCTACCCCTAAATGTGGGAACTGTAAAATATGGTACCAGTGCTTGCAGGAGAGACACCATCATTGTAAGAGGTCTCAGAGAAACAAACCTCCCCCTGCTCCAGAATTGAGTGAACTGAGTTGGGGGGGGGGGAGGGGGGGAGTGCTTGAGGGCTTGACTCAGCCTGCTTCATGCCTGCTAGGTGTGAGTTGTAAAACTGGCTCAACCTGCTCCTTCCCCCCTGGTTTTAAGGACAGATCTAAAGCAGACTTCATGAGGGGTCTTTTTGCTAGTCCAGTGGAAGCGGAATCTTTGGCCATCTTAGGAATCACTGGTTTGGCAAGAAGCCAGACCCATTGCAGCCAGAGGAGCGGCTGGCGGGAACGACCAGTGGGCAGCCAACGGAACAGCTGGCGGGAACAACCGGCTGGTGGCTGATAGAAGCGGCAGCAGGCAGCCAGTGGAGCGGCTGGTGGGAAAGGGCAGCTGGTAGGAGTGGCAGCAGGCAGCCAGCGGAGCGGCTGGTGGGAACAACCGGCAGGCGGCCTGTAGGAGCAGCACAGAGGTGGCATAGCCTCAGGCTCAAGGAGTAGAGTCATCAGGATGATGTGTCAGGGTCTGCACTGACTGGACAGAGCTATAAGTGAGGCATTTGACATGGGGTATGGAGAAAGTTTGGGTAAGTGAACGGAACCCTTACCTTGTTGGTCTGGAGAGGCAAAAGACATTGCTCAATCCTTTTTGAGCTGGGACAGTTACTCGTAAGGGAAGGGGCTACGAACTCTGTGATATTCTCCCAAGATAATGGCATGTGACTTCTCTCTCTCGTTCATTAAAAGTTTCTTTTCAACATTCAGACTCTGTGCTTGAGAGTGGGGAAGTATTGCCTCTCAGAGGCGCCCAGCGGTATATGAATTTCCCAGGTAACTGGGTGGGGGCTCAAGCCAGTTCTGTGAGAGATGGACCCCTAGATATTGAATCCAGCCCTGGTTGCTGCCGGGCCTACCCGGCGGAAGGGTTACAATAAGAAGATCTCTAGACCAAAGAGATCATATCCAACTTTGTGCAGTTTTACAACACTATAACTGCAGTATTACTTCAGAGAGAATGGAGACAGGTTTTAGGTTAACATCTTTATTCAACCAACAACAAGAAATAACTTCTAAAGTAAACCAGGTATTAGTGCTTGCTGCTCTAACCTCACCTAGCAGCATTTGTTTCCTCAGCCTCTACAACTGCTGCCTCTCTTAGAGCGTAGAAGAGACTGAGGGCATGTCTGCACAGTAGCGTTATTTCGGAATAACTGGCGTTATTCTGAAACAACAAAGAGCACATCTACACGGCAAGCCATTATTTTGAAATAATGGCAAGCTGGAGGACTTCTTAATTTGACTCCTGTAACCCTCATGTTACAAGGAGTAAGGGAGGTCAAAGGAAGAGTGTTGTTTCTTTAGCTTGCTGCTGTGAAGACAGTGTTAAAAGCCAAATTTTGACTTTAACTATGCAATTAACTTAATTAGACTTTTGCCCTGCTCTGTCTACATGCTCTAAAAGTCAACAGGAAGCGCTCCATGCACAGTATAGTGCTGGATGTTCCACCACTCCCTGTTGAAGCATAACCCTTTATAGTACAAGTATAATCAAACATCTTTCAACCCCATCTGTCAACATCTCTCCCCCCTCAATTTTCTATTAAGCGTAACACTGAAAGGCAAATCCTATCTCATTCATGTTACTTCAGACTGCCCTCTGACAGTGATAAAATTCCAGGAAGATGGACAAAGGACTTACATGAAGTATGGAGAGCCCAGATTCTCTCGGAACCCTCTGCAGCTGCCTATTTTGGACCTTGGGGATGAAGCTGTCTGGGACTAATCTAATAAACAAGTCCTACGTATTTGAGAGATGTGAAGTCTATTCTCACCTGGGAAAGTGTGGGAGCTGGACATTCCCTCCTGTGGAGTTCCAGGACTCCCAAATGAAGGCAATGTCTACACTACAGAGTTTTTCCGGGATAATCCTGGAAAAATCCTGCTGTGTCCAGGGAATGTGTCTGCTTTCTTGGAACAGTTTCTAAAATAGCTGGTGCATTCTTTCAGAAGCCCTATATTCCTCATTTTATGAGGAATAAGGGATTTTCTGAAAGAGGAGGATTTTCCCACATTCCCTTGTAGATGGGCCAAATGTTGGAAAAGCCTCTTCCAAAAAAAAAAGCGGAAAACGGTACGCAAATTGCAGTTCACAATTTGTGCATCTTTTTCTGGAAAAAGAATGCTGTGTAGACATAGCCAAAGTGAGCTTTATGCTTTAGAGAAGATTTGCTTCTAAAAGGACATTTTAAAATAACTTACCAGGCACATATAGCAACATATACTTTGCGTTTAGCAATGCTTACCTTAAGGAATGATCAGATTGCCTCCAATTTCTTGAAACAAAAGCATTACTGCATCAGGCAGCTGATTACATAACAACCAATGTTAAAAGTTTTCTCTCAGAGAAAGAGAAAAAACACATCAACTTTACCTCAGACTCTTACAGATATACAAATATTTAGTCCAAAAGCAGAAGAAAAGACACAAAATACACAGAATTTTATCAAATAATTACTGGACACTGTACTACCCTGAAACTGTAAAAGAACATTTCTAATTCAAACTCAATAAGGCAGAGAAACCAGACACAAAGCTCACAGCTATCCCTCTACACCACACTTTGAAAATTAATTTGCTGTATATGATTTCAAGGGTATTTGTGGCAGACAAAGCTTTTTCCTGTGCAAGTTTTCATAGGTTCAGTCATGTTCTTTGCGTAATAATGACGTGTTGTAATTTTGAGAAGGAAGGAATTCATTATACAGAAGGTGTTTCCACGTCTGCTGGTTATAAAGGCTGGCTCCTGCAATTCTCAGTAATGAGAACAGGCTGTCTGCATTCAGTACTGACTGAGAATCCCTCCTGTTGTGAGGAAATAACAGATTCTGTGAACACAACACGTTTGATTGGAGCTGTCTGCTTTCCCGTCTGGTGAAGGTCTATGGTGAAGTATTAAGTCCAGCACTGGTGCACATTGTCATCAGACCCACAGACCAAGGGGGTTGAAGATTGCTCTAGGGCCCAACTACTGCAGCAGCAGCCAAAGCCCCAGGCCCTTTAAATCACCATCTGAAGCTCTACACTGCATTCTCCAGGCGGCTCTAAGGGCTGCTCTCCAGGTGACACGGAGGGCTGACTGCTCCTGGCCCTGCCCCTTCTATCTGAGTTCCTGCACTTTCTGGGATTATGGAACCAGACTTCCCCCCGCTTGCCTAGGGGCCTGCAGAGGCTGTTGGTGTTCCCCAGTTGTCATTGTCTTACTTTGAGAGGTCTGAGTGCCTACTATTCTTACGCTTCAGAGGGGTAGCCAAGTTAGTCTGCACAGCATAAACTTAAAAACAACAAATAGTCTGGTGGCACTTTAAAGACTAACAAAACATGTAGATGGTACCATGAGCCCACGAAAGCTCATGATGCCATCTACATGCTTCGATAGTCGTTAAATGTGCTACCTTACTATTTGTTGTTTTTTAAGTTTACTTTTCTTAAGGAGGCATCTGGCTGACCTTATTTCAAGAAACAACACTTATGCTGCTAGTCTGGTTAGTTAGTGGCCCTTTCTGGTTCAGATCACATCTATATCTGTCCCTATGCCATCCTGCTGAAGTTCCCATCTGCAGAGAAGGGATAGTAGAGTTGAAGTCCCCTCAAAGCTGGCCCTAAAGATACAGGATTCTCCAGGACAACCACCACACCTGTGGAACAAGCTTCCACCTTTTGTGTAAAAAGGTGAAAGGTAGGGCTATCTGCACACACTGGTAGCCAAAAACAGTGCTTAAGCACAAGGAAAATGCAAGGGCTGCAGTTGTGTCATGTCCCAGAAGACAGGAGTCAGCTGAAATCGGGCCCTGCTTGGATTTGTTTTCTATCCACTTTGAAACTAGAATATCCTTTCACATCTGCATCTGCGATTAAAAAATCTATGGGTACGTCTAGACTACAGGGTTTTGTCGACAGAAGTTTTGTCGACAGATACTATTGACAAAGCTTCTGTCAACAAAGAGCATCTAGACTACATCCAGTTCTGTCGACAAAGCAAGCCGCTTTGTCGACATAGCAGTGTGGACGCAAAGGACAGTGTAGATGCAATAATGCCTTCTATCAACAGAACTCTGTCAACAAAAGGCGTTATTCCTCGTAGAATGAAGTTTACATATGTCGACAAAACTGCTGAGTTTTGTCGATGTTATGTCGACATAACTCAAAGGCAGTGTGGACGCAGGTATAGTTTTGTCGACAAAAGTCTACTTTTGTCGACAAAACCCTGTAGTCTAGACACACGGTATAACTCTAACGTGATTGTGTTGCTGCTCTATCTTCAGTACATGGCAGTTGCTGGTTCTATCCATACCAGCCTCTGGTTCATGAGGGACTTTGTCTTCACATTGATCAGAGCACAAGGTGTTCTGGAAGCTCTTTTTAACTGTGACCGGGTGAACTGCTTACGAACTTTTCTGCATGGAAGAAAGAGAGAGAAGAGTTACTCTCTGCACTCTGCTTAGCTGCCTGTTATCTAAAATAAAAACCAAATCCTCCATTACTTAAAACTTCTCAGAGTGGACATGCTAGCTAATGAGATATAAGACTTCTAGGTAACCTGAACTAATCCAGTCCTTTGAAAGTTGTTTCAGAGCTATTGCCAACCAATGACTTTGAAGTTACCAAACAAAAGAAAGTTGGTGGCATGAAGTGTCCACATAAAAGAAACCCAATGTCCATTCAGTGGCATCTTTGTTTGTGATTTCTGCACAGCATTGAAAGGGCTTAGAGCGAGAACTGCCTGCCACCAAAGAGGATATGGCTCACCTCCTCCCCTCTCCACCCCACCAACAAGTGATGGGGCATGCTTGGAGGAATGAACTAGGAGCCATCTGCACTGGCATAACTTGCATGTATCCATTCTGTAGATACAGAGGATTTCATTCTCCAAGGTTATCAGTCTGGTGGCACCTTTCACAAACACTAAATTCATGCCATATTTGCAGATTATAAATCAAACACATCCACTGGAGGCATTGTGGTTTTTACTCTAATCTCAAAAATGTTGCAATACAGAGAATATTCACTCTGAAGATAAAATGCTGATTTCCAACTTTCCTTGTTCTCTAATTGCCACTGTATTGCTATAAATCATAACAGTGGATCTATATGTAACAAGTGGGATAGCACTAAATGAAGAGATAACTGATAAGAATGTGGTGAGGTAAGAACAGCTTTAAACTATTCATCATTGCTAATACTACAAATAAAGCCCTGAATATTCCAGGTTTCCACTACAGCTGAATTTGTGCGCACGCACACACACACACACACACACACACACACACACACACACACACACACACGCACCCCACACTTTTTATTGACGAATTGCACTCCAGAGTTTCATCTTTCATTATTGTTTAATACGGGCCAGATTTGGGCTGATCAAAATGGAGCTGTAGGAAATGCTGATTTCAATGGTGTTTTACCCTTGTATAGCAGTCAAGGACAACCCCCTACATTTCTAACCCTGATGGCTGCAAAAAGCAAAACAACCCATACACACTCTTGAAAAGGTGGGTATAAGATAATACACTGATGTTGGCAGAGCTCCTGAAACAATTATTTAGAGGAGTGAATTGCCCACATTCATCTTAATGTACTGTTAACTCTGAAACTTAAATTTGAGAGTCTGTGGCATACTGAAAATGTGGGAAAAATGTAAAATAAATTTAATTAAACATAACAATAAACAAGGGCTATTGTATGGACTTTTTTCATTTTTATATTGAATTCAGTAAAACTGCCCATTTTACAGCTTTATCTAAAGCTGTTGCAGAATTTGCACCAGAGTGCTAGAGATCATGAAGCCCTATCTAGTCCATTTATAAGCATGTAATGACCAAGATAAAACAAGCAGCCAACAATAAAGAGGGGTACTTGTATGATATGCAATATAGCTTAGACATGAGAAGGTGTCTTATAGGTAAAAACATTTGATTATTTTATTTAGCGTGTACAGACAAATATTTAGTTATCATTCATAACTACATCAAAACAACATATGCCATAATGCACAGCATATGAGTTTCTATTCTCATGCCCTAATATATAACAGGTTAGAACCAGCATTATTCAGTATTGAGAAAAACATCTGTATAGCTCAGAGACCAGGATACACAAAGGCAGAAAAATTAAACCTGCTATTTTAACACCATCCAGGAAATATATGAGCTTCATTGAGTTAATAAAGTGCTTTCATATGACAGGGCCACATTTTTTTAAACCCACAGAGATTTCTGATTTACAGAGGAGGAAGTGAATATTGAATGTTAAGGCCTTGAAATTTAAACTGCCTCCCTTCAACAGTGTCCACTCCTAGCAAAAATACAGAGCCTGCATTTATAATCCCTTACTCCCATGAGAAGTTGTTGCTTACAATAGAAGTCACATTAACTTAAGAATATATATATTATATATATATAGCTCAGGGGTGAGCAATAAGATGGAAGCAGTTTGCCAGGGTCAGCCTATGGCAGGCTGCCACTGCTTTATTTACTTACGCCTCCACAAGTATGGGTGCTTGCAGCTCCAGTTGGCTGCAAATTGGCCTTCCCAGACAATGGGAGTTGCGGGAAGTGACGAGGACTGGGATACTGCTTCCTGCAGCTCCCATTGGCTAGGAATGGAGATTTGAGGCTAATGGGAGCTATAAGCATCCATAGTTGCAAAGGTGCAGGTATTCTGCCAGGGGCTAAACTTGGTGAACCGTATCCTGCCTGTAGGCCAATATTTACCCATCGCTGTCCTAGGTTCAGAATTGGGCTTCTGTTTACTATTTTTGTTTTCAAAGCTTGACCATAAAGGACTAACACTGTTAGTGTCCATCTAGATATTATTAACTTTGACTCAAAAATTTAGAAATCAGATTACAATTTGCCATTTTGAAATTTTAATATAGCAGCCTTACAATCTGTCAAGATCCCAGTAGACAATGCATCATAAAATTCAATCCCGTAAAACTTGATTAAAAACCAGCACAACGTACAGTAATAGAGTAAGTAACTTAATTCTAATCCTATGTTTTCTATTTCATTCACAAGCAAAACAATTCACCTGATTCAATAAGCGGATCAACAAATATGCTCCAATGTTATAGAGTTGCAACTGACATAAAATGTAACTTTATATTAAAACGATAAACTTTTTTGATATAATTAATCAATAAAAAAACCTGTAAAGTCAAAAGGTCTAATTCTAATCTCAATTTCTAGTGTAAAATCTGTGTAAAGAATAGCAGATCCAAGAGGGCATATATTTTAGCCTCATTATATCAAGCAAGAGATAATAATAATGAGTCAGATCCTTAATTAGTGTAAATCAGCATTGCTCAATTGCAGTAAATGTTGTCAACGGAATTATGCCAATTGACCCAAGCTATAGAGCTGGCTCAGCATTTCTGCTTAACTAGGGTTGTGTCAACACAACTAGAGCTATGTTTGTGTTTCCTTAAAAAAGATGAGATGAATAGAAACCACAATAGGTTTGATTAAGCTTATGAACATTTGGACGATCATTTTGCAGATAGTTCAAAGCTCTGAGGAATTTGAAATCTAAATACAATCAAACCATTTGAGGTTCACCTGTCATACTTTATAGCCCTCTTGCATTTATAAAAAACACATTTTAACAACAGTAAGGCTGTGGACTAGTTGACATAAGATGAAATTCAGAGATAAGGCTGACAGTCCATCTTCCATTCACAATATTTCAACTTTTCTCCCCCCTCCCTCCCAAACATACCAATTAAGTGATAAAAGGGACCTTGACAGTTCAGTTTCATGTGCGGTCAAAATTTCAGTGAAAATATATATTTTTTTTTGAGAATTGCAGAATTGCAAGGGTTTATTGGTGGTGGTTGTGGTCAGTGAATGGATTTAATATCTTTGATGGTGATCACTTCCTTTACAATTACTATGACACAGTGATTACCATCCTCCCTGTTTTCCCCTTTGACTTTTAGACTAGTATTTCAAGTATAATGAATAAAAGTCTTTATTAGAAATTTTAATGAAAAATAATTGTATTTCTAGTGCACTGGGGACCAAAGGTATATATGAAAATGAAGCAGATTCTCAATAGGAGATTGGTATGTAAAGCCTACTGCTCAGACCAGCATCCTCCAACTTTTCTTTGAGCTACAGTGTATGTTTTAGAAACATAATATCTGGTTTTAATTAATGTAGCCATAAATTCACAAATAGTCCCTAAACCATTAAGTAAGGGAAGAGGTAGGAGAAATCTCTATGTGGAGAACTTACTTTGTTTTTAATTCCATAGTGAGGATCTGTGAGCGGAAACGAAAATAATCTGCAATTAAGTTGGGGGAGTATATACAGGCAGTCCCCGGGTTACGTACAAGATAGGGACTGTAGGTTTGTTCTTAAGTTGAATCTGTATGTAAGTCGGAACTGGCGTCCAGATTCAGACACTGCTGAAACTGACCGCCAGTTCTGACTTACATACAGAATCAACTTAAGAACCCCAGTCGTCCCCAAGTCAGCTGCTGCTGAAACTGATCAGCAGCTGATTCCAGGAAGCCCAGGGCAGAGCAACTCTGGAAACGGTCTCCAGCAGACCAGGGGCACCGGAGCAGCTTACGAACGGGGCTTTCTCGCCCCGACTTCCGGGGTGAGAAAGCCCCGTTCGTAAGTGCGGATCCGACGTAAGTTGGATCCGCGTAAGTCGGGGACTGCCTGTAATATGGATGCACAAGAAAGTCTCTAAATAGCATAGAGATATTGAAGGACCCACAACACACATGCACTGCTCATCTGGAAGGAAAGCAAGTAAATGCTACAATTTATTTATTTAAAAAATCTGTCTGGCCCAATGTGAGAGTCACTGAGTTGTTATATTACAGTAAGCATTTTCAGGTCAGTTTTGCACATATCCCCCAAAATTAGAATAACTGGAAGGAAATTGCTCAGAAGGCACAGAGGATGTCAAGACTGTGGTCAAATTTAAACCATTTTTTAAAAATAAGCTGCTTTATGAAAAGCTTTAGCAAAGCACAAGGGGGATGTTGATAAGTATCAGGCTATTAGACAGTGGTTCTTATGAGACCCTGTTGGTTACACTGACAGCCTAGTACAGATGGCAGTTTGAATAGTGTACAATTTATGAGATTATGTCTTGAGGTGCTGCTGTAAGGCCTGAACATCATTTAAATATTTTAAGAGTTTGCTTTAAATGTATGAGCTGACTCTTCTCCAATGCCACAGAAACTTCTGTCTCCTCCCTGCCCTCCCCCCACATAGTTATTTTCAGATTCTACATCAATATTTATGGCAAAAAAAAAACTATTCTCTGTGAACAATGGTCAATAGTCATTCTTGTTACTTTGGAAATGATACTGCCAGAATTTCTTACTAACTTTAAGAATGTCATTTCAAATGTCATATTTTCATTACAACTGCTTATCCATTGCTCAGATAGTTTTATTCTCTGATCATCAGTTATAAATATTAAAGATAAAGTAACATTTTCATTGCAACTTTTCTTTGTGGAGAGGAAGGAACTTAATCCCAGCTCAAGAGAGCTGTTTTTTTTCCCCAGATCTGCCTCTGACTTGCTCTGTGACCTGAAACAAGTCAATTCACCTTTTTTAAATCTTATTTCCTCTACCACCCCATGTTTTTCTTGTCTACTTAGATTATAAACTCTTCCGGGGCAGGAACTCTCTCTTATTGTGTTTGTAAAGTGCTTAGAACAATGGCACTTCTAGGCATCACTGAAATACAAGTAATAACAAACAACAATATTAATAACTATATAGTTTCAGCTTTATCACAGACTTTGTACATCTCCTTGATCAAGTCACTAACCTTTTGTCATTAAGTTTCCCCTGAAAATGGCTTAATTGACTAATACCTGGAAAGTGTTTTGGATCCTCCAAAGACATTACTGTAGTGCAAAGTATTATAAGTCTAGGAGGTTTTGAATTTATTTTTACACCTTTACTTTAGCTCTTGAAAGATCACTCTCTCTGGGTCTAATATTTACTCTTTTCTCATATGTCTTCGTTTTGTATTTCTGTTTGCCTGTAGCGTCTGTGTTCCGCCGAGCCTGCTAGCAGTTCAGGAAGTGGTCTGATTATACAGCCGTTCTTCTTTAACAGACTTCAGAATCGGGTTTCTGTCTCTGATTGCATTGTCAGTTACAGCAAAGTTCAGGGTATACAAATTAATTTAAAAGAAATCCAAACAAAATTCAGTATTTGATAGTATGCTATCGGAAAGGAAAACAAGCTGCTCTCATTTAAACCTTCAATTTACAATATGTGGTAGGAAGCACTGTGGGTTTTTTTCTTATTTGAACAGTTTGATGAAAGATCAGGAACATATTCATTAAAAACACCATTTGCTTTTTTTATATATGAAAGTTTAATTCTCACTCATGCCCTCTACTCCACTTATTATTCACAAGCACAAAATCAGATTCTCTTCTCATATTAAATGAACGTTATTGAATTTTGTGGACCCACTCTCAATTTACACTAGTGTGTAGGGGACAACAGAATTAGGCCATCTGTTCTTTGCTGGTGTTTAATCATTTCCTGCTGCTTACTTTCTATGGATGCATAGTATATCCCTCTTTTAGGCAGTATCTGAAACACTGAAAGCACATTCTTGAATTTTGTAAGCTCAGTTCACAATCTCCTTGTTTCATCCTAGGAAAGTTGAACATTAGACACATTTCCATTTGTCACTAACAATAAGCAAACTTAAAGGACATAAATGTTTTTTTTCAGATTGTATACATTTCTGAAGTCCAGATAGTCTACTGATTTTTTTTTTAACTAAATAGAGATTCACTAAAAAAAATTTAAAAAAAAATTACCTTGTATTTATCAATATTAACCCAACCCATGAAACCGGGAAAGCCATCTACAATTGAAGATTGCAGAGCAAGGAGATTCCAAATTGATTCCTGGACTCTGTATACTTTATACTGTTTCAGCTGAATGACAAATCTCATTTCTCCAATTTTCCAACTCACATATACAGATTCTAATTTTGTATTTTACCAATTTTACTTTTTATGATTATCCACTTCCTTTTCAGAAAAACTGTCCTTAGATGACTAAATATAATACAAAACTAGATCCAAAGCAGCATCAACATGTGGCTATTTCTTTCTGAGCCGTGGCAACAAAATAAGAGGAAAGGGGTTCATTACATTGGCTAAAATTGAAATAAAGTGTTATTTTTTTATTCATCCTGAAATACTCCTACTATAGCACATTAATTCACAATTACACAGTAGTATCTTTTCATCATTGCAACACCCCAGCGAGACAGTGATTATTACATCTGTTTCAGAGGAGAAAAAGAGAGAGCTCAGTAAGACTAATCAATCAGTAGCAGAAGTGGCACTAGAACCCAGGAGTTCTATTTCCTTGGCCTTATATTTAAACATATTCTGTACCAGAGACCAGTTTGGTACTGTTCAAGACAATGGGTTTGGATACACCATTCAGGATTTCCACTATACTGCACTGAAAATCTCGACACAAACATTTAATCATTTAGGCCCAGGTTCAGCAAATGCCTAATTTTAATCATGTGGGTAATCCCATGGACTTTAGTTAGACCTGTTTTGTTCTAGCACTTTGCTTTCCAGATCATTTCTGAAGAAGACTGTATGTTCAAAACACCACTATTATCTTTAGTTTCTCTTTTCAATAAAAATGATAACGTGGATATTTTTCTTGGGCATTTAGCTCTGTAAGGGGAAAAAATTATCCCATAAATATTTCCCACTAACAAAACCTACCAGTTCCTGAAATAATATTTATCTGACCTTCTGCAATTATAATGTTAGGTAGGATTTTATTTATTAAGAGAACTATGTACAAAACAAGAAACATTAGGGAGGTGCTGTGGGGTAATGGATTTTCAAATTCTTTTTTTTCCCTTTCTTTTTCTTGCTTTGTATGTTTACTTCAGGATAATTGGTTTTATCTGAGCTTTATTAGTCTGTAGAGTACATTTTATAGAGTCATAAATTATAATCTCATTTTGGGTTCAGTGTAATTGATAACGTTTATCTTTCATTAAAAATACATATTCTTTTCTTGCAAGAATATATGTTCTGACTGACTATTGTTGGATGAGCGTCTTGATGTTCTGAGTCTGATATAGTGCCATACGTAAGCACTGTGAATAAGAGGCTCTTGGTCATTTGGAAATGATTGAGAATCAAAATTATTTATTATTTACTAAGAGATTGAGGGCAAATTTCTTCATGCTGAGCTGCACTCCGGAGCTTTTACCCACCACATTGGTCTCTGGCATAATCAGCATTTAAATTCCATATAGAACTTCCATTGCAGAATATGAAATAAAAACACACTGCAGGCGAAAGAGAAGACTTTTGACATAGGTTGGTTTGATATTCTGAATTCCAAAAATGTCTCCATTTGAAAGACCAGAAAAATGTTATATTATTGTATTCATAAATTCACAATAATCCTACGCTGTTGTTATTGTTTTAATTATCTGACATGAACAATTCTGCTTTCATCTATGTACTTCGTGGCTCTTAGTAGACTTTAATTAAATTTCAGAACCTCCCAGTGAGAGACATTATTATTATTACTTGTATTATCATAGTACCTAGGAGCCTCAGTCATGGGCAGGAATGCTGACAGACTTGACGGCCCCCTTGGCAAGATGGTGGGGGTAGGGGGCAGCTTTGCACTCATGAAAGGGGAGCGGCCTTAGGTGTAAAGGGTGGGACTGGGAGCAGTCAGCCCTCAGAGCTTCCCGGAGTGAACCACACTGGGTGCCCCCCAGCCTTCAAAGCTGCCCAAAGTGCTGCCCAGTGCTCTGGTGGCAGTTCAAAGGGCCAAGGGCCCCGGCTGCCACTGCTCATGCAGTAGTAGCAACTGGGATCCCCAGGCCCTTTTGAATCTCTGGGACCCAGGGCAACTTTTCTCTTTGCCCTCCTTGGTCAGCACAACTGGCCACAGGCCAGGATCCTCTTATGGTAGGCAATGTACAAACCCAGAACAAACTGCCCTAAAGAGCTTTCATTTTAAGTGACTTGCCCTATGTCACAGCAGCAATACAGAGACAAAGTGAGAATAACACTCAGGAATCCTGACTCTTAGGTGCTTGCTTTAAGCACCAACACCACACTCTCCTTGTATTCTTCACATGAATACTTTCATCTCCTTAAGTATCATAAGTTATTAAACCAGCCAGCCTCATCCCACTTTCATGTCTGACAAGAGCAGATAACTATCTTCGCTGTTGGCTTTTGCAGACATTTTGTTCTCTTCTGTATTGTATATTTAAAATCTCTGCAAAGTTCTTTGGTTACTTATGTAAGATACAAAGAGAGAATGATAAGTATCACTTGTTTCTATGGCAGCCTCAATTTCATTAATGACTCTGGGGTCATCCATTTAAAAGACCTTAGAAAGTGAAGGAAAAAAAGAAAATAAATGAAGGCACTAAAGCATAGACTTGGCACAGATTTAAGTTTTCTAATATAATTTCTCAATGAAGAATCCAATAAAGGAGGGTTACTTTAAATTAAAACCATTATGATGTGTCCTAACAATGTGAAGTTCATTGCCATTGTATATCTTCACAGCTCTGGTTATATGCCACGCTTTCATCTGATATCTAGTTTCATGGACAAATTAAACACTGTGAATCTGTATTGCTATAAAGACAGTATTCCAAACCCACCCAAAATCCAGCTTCTGCAAATTACTTTTATTCTCATAGTTAAAAAGTTTTTAAAATAATGTTTCTTTTAAAGAAAGGTACTTTGTAACACTTCAGTATTGCAAGCTTCAGTAACTGAGGTAGATTACCTAAGATTTCATACAATAACTAAATGGCAGAAATCCTCTCAGTCTAAAATAAGAAGTCCCTGGGACACACATGAGCGGGGGGGAGGAAGGGGCAGGGAGGAGGGAGGAATTAATATAACTAATTTAAGCTATTATTGCATTTTAAACTCTCACCTAATTTATACTATATGCTAGTACAGATCACATTTTTATAACAGAAATATAATTTTAAAATTGTGCTTAAATGTTGCACCTGAGATATGCAAGGCAACTGCTGATATTTTCCTTATGCTTTTAAAATCTTTACTAATGTGCCTTTTATACAGAAACTGTAAGTTTCACATACAGGAAGACGGCTTAGGCCACATATACACTAAGAAAATACCATCTTGTTAGCAAACCCATTAACTGATATATCTAATGCATCAGTTCCCAAATAGGGGATGGTGAAGAAATTCCAAAGGTGGTGTGAGGCTGAGAAATATTCATTATGAACAAAAAAAATTATCAGTGTAAAAAATTATGCATTGAATTTTTTGTTAAAACGGGGGTTGGATGATGGTAAAGAAGAGGTGGGAGGTGAAAGGGTTTCTCAAAAATAAAAAAGGGGGCATGATGCCGAAAAGTTTGGGAATTGCTAACCTAACATGATGTTAAACATGACTTTGTCCTTTTAGCATATATTAGCCCATTATAGAACCAGACAAGAGGAACAGTTCACACCAAAGGCTTCCCCCTAAATGAATGCACCCAAGGAGCAGGGAGGGTTGCATACATCTAGCTCACACTTTATGTAACTTCAAATGGTAGCACTTGAGTAAAGGGATTGTTTAATAATGATAATAAAACACATTGTATTATGGGGACAGAATTGGGTGGGTGGGATACATGCTTATTGACACCTCAGTTTAACAGCTGATTTCAGCCAGTGCAACTTCACTATGTGCTTAAGAACTTTGCTGAATCAGAATGGTAATGTCTAAATCATTAAATGAAGACAATCCATGGCCTGCTCTATACTAGAAAATTGAGTCACTCAAGAAAGAGCCACGATCCTGAGTGAGGTAGGTAAGCCCAGCTCATTTCTAGCATAGACAGTGCTAGGTAAAAGAAGAATTCTTCCGTCAACCTAGCTTATGTTTCTCGGGATGGTTCATAAACTATGCTGACAGAAAAACCCCTCCCATAGGTGAAGGTGCAATTATGCCACTATAGCATTTCAGAGGTAGATAAGCCCTATCTTAAGGTCCCATCACCATACTGAGTACCTCACAGTCTTTAATGTGGAGCTTGGTGGCAAAAGTTATCTTTTGTTGATAAAACAGTGGGTGCATACACACTATAATGAGAATTTTAGCAGCAAAAATGCCTGTTTTGGAAACAAAATAACATTATCCCACAAGAGATATAAGGCTTTTTGCACAAAAGTTTTGTCGACCAAGTGCCAGTGTAGACAATGCGTTTGATTTGATTGCTTTAGTTGGCCTCCAGGAGGTGTCCCACAATGTCCATCCTGACCTCTCTAGTCAGCAGTTTGAAATCTGCAGCTGTGTAGCCAAATAAACAACCATATGCCCCTCCGCCTTAATGTTCCCCCAGGAATGCTTGAAATTCCATTTCCTTTTCGTTTGGCCTGAGGAGCTCTCATCGTATCTTCTTTCAATGCAACCATGGCATCCTCATGCAGCAAATACACTCGTGTTTGAACAAGTGCAAAGCAGCTAGATCTGCTCAGTATTTGGGGAGAGGAGGCTATGAAGTCCTAGCAGTGCTTCAGCCATCAGAGTTTTGATAGCTTTGATTTATTGAGGCTTGTGCAAAAAGGGTTATGATGAGAACACGCTGTCGTGCAGAGTAAAGAAAGGAGCTGAGACAGCCATACGTAAAAGAAGGCAAACCATTGCTCTGGTGTTGCATCCAAGACCTGCCAGTTCTATAAAGAGCTGGATGGTATCCTTGGCAGCAACTCCACCACAACTGGCAAGAGCCATGAGTTGGGAGCAGAGGAAAGAAGATCTAAGTGGGAGGATGAAGTCATTGATGAAGATGTGGAGTTAGATAATGGCATGAGGGTCACCTGGTGAGGCAAACATACAGGAACTGTTCACCACTCCAGACATGTCTAGCCAGTTTCAATGGAAGAGGAGACACATGGTAAGTGGCTGTGGTTTGTGTGGTGCAGAGATAGGTTAAAGGTATAGAAATGTGGGAAGTTGATTCTGTTCTGCATGCCAGACATTTCCCTATGCAGCTAATCAATACAGAGGAACTGTGTGTTGAGGCATTCCAAGCTCTCATGGAAAACCACCAGAGAGATCTTTGGGAAAGTTTCCTGGAGGCAATCTGGTGAAGATTCCTTGGCAGAGCTGATTTATTCCTTTACCTATTGTAAGAAATTTTCCCATGCCATTCAGAAATCACTTGTGCAGACACCAAAGCAGCACACAGCAGAGGGGCAGGGAAGACTCCATAAGTGTCGAGGAGTCCTGTGGCACCTTATAGACTAACGGATGTACTGGAGCATAAGCTTTCCTAGGCAAAGACCCACTTCATCAGATGCATGTCATGCAGATCCAGACAAACATGGCTACCCCTCTAATACTCCACAAGTGTGTAAAGGATGTGCCCTTGCTTTTCTGTTTACCCTCATAAGTGAGATATCTGCTACTATGACCCTTGCCTGTGGAAAAGTTTGGGAGAATTTAGCATTTTTTCCCTACTTGGCTGCACTGCAAACCATACAGAGTGCTCTCTTCCCCATGAATAGAGCCCCCTCCCACCACTCCACACACTTTAGGTGTTTGCTGAGATGTAAACTTGCCAAGGGTCAGTGCGAAATTGTTTATTATGTTACCAGAGGTGTGGTATACTGAAATGTTTCAATGCTGTGTGAGAACTTAACAATCTTGCTTCTGTGCATTGTTTCTTGTGTTTCTGCAGATGTGGCCTTGAGGAACTCACACACACACACTCTCTCTGGCACAGTCTCTCCACCAGATAAGAAAGCACCCAAGAGAGAACAAAGACGACAGGTTCTGGGAGGTACTGAAATTCTCCAATGCAGAGAAAAGGGAATACAAGGAGTGGAGGGAAGCCGAAGGGCTGGACAGAAAAGAAAATCAGGGGCTCATTAAGGACACTTATGTGTGGATGATTAAAGTCACAGAGCAGTAAATGCAGATGCAGAAATCCTTAATAATGCTGCAGTCTGAGCAGATGCATGTGCTCTCTCCCCTGCCAAATTCAGAACTCTTTTCTGCCCTCCTTCCCCCCACACCGCCGCCCTCAAACTCCACCCACACATTCCTTTCTGATTTCTGAAAGGTTTCAGTTTCCTGTTCACTCTACTCCCTTGGAAAAAAATCAGAATGATAGCTGGACCAACACACATCTCTGAAAGTCTGCTTTGCCCTTCTACCTCTTTTCCTTCGCTGTGTGTGTTTTCTGAAATAAAACCTAATTTTTGAATAATAACTCATCTTTATGTGTGTCCTATACATTGAGATAGCAGGTACTAACTAAAGACATACACTTTAATCATTTCTTACTGGAATTTAAGGCCCCAAATTTCACAGTTGCTTCTTCTGAATGCAACAATGTAATGCAACAATTCAGTACCAATCACAGAGATACACATTACTGGTTCTCATTTTCAGATAATTGCCTCAAAGCCTCCCTGATCTGATTTGGACCCCATCTTCCCTAATAGTCCTGGTATCTGTGGTGCCCAAATCAGCAACCAGGTGGTCTGCCTCAGCATTCAATACCTGAACAAACCTTTCACCCTTAGTTTCATAAACATTATGAAATGTACAACACATAGCTATGACCATGAGCCTATTACCCTCACTGAGGTCTAACCTGTCATAAAGGCATCGCCAGTGTTACTTTAATCTGCCACAGGCACATTCCACAAACATCTGGTACCTACTTGGCCTACTGGTGAACCATTCCTTACTGCTGTTCAGGTTTCTTGTGTAAGGCTTCCTGAGTCATGACTGTAAGCAGCACGACTGGTCTGCCAGGATCACTATGGGCATTAGCAGCTTTCTAGTGTGATGAGTGTGTCATGTGCCTTCCGTGACCACCCTGAATTGATGTCAGTGAGATGCCCAAGTGATCCACAACTACGTGCAACACTATGACATGTCCCTTCCTTGATATATTCCATCATAAAGAGGACTGGTGCCAAAATTGGAATGTATGTGTCATCTATCTCCCTCTGTAATTAGCAAAACCCATTTCTAGGACTACTTGTTTTTAAAGTCCCAGAATCATGATCCGATGGCCAGATGTGATTAACTGCATACTAGTATTAACACAGCCTCAGCAGTTGACTTCCTGACTGCAAACTGATTTACAACTCAGTGGTAGCAGTCTGGAGTCGCAAGCTTCCACACTGCAATTGCCACACACTTCTCTGCCCATAGGGCAGCTCTCATTTTGGTGTACTTGTGCTGCATGCTCAGGCGAACTCTGCACAATTCCAGGCAGGTGATTTTGCTCATCTGACAGTTCTGTAGCCACTTCTCATAATCCCAAACTTGTCTGACAATAGCTTCAGAGGGGTAGCCGAGTTAGTCTGTAACTGGAAAAACTTAAAAAACAATGAATACTAGACTATTCGTTATATGACAATGTAACTCCAAAAGTGTCAGTTCATCATGTTCAGCTGTTCCGTGAATGCCAAGAGAATTCTAAAATTGCTCCTAACCCTATCACACAGCATGTCAGGAAACTGGGAGTCTTTTTCATTTAGGAACTTCATGAGTGACTGCAGTGACATTTGTAATGTGTTAGTGACGGTTATCAGAACACAAGATGAGCAGTGCGGGACCCATCCCTTCTCACAAAGATGCAGGGTGCATAGCAAAGAAGGGCTATTGAAAAATGTCATAAAAGAAAGGCATTTGACCATGGAATGCTGGGATGGAAAGCAATGCAGTAAGCCCAGTCCCAAAATACGCTGCAATCACTCCACCCTCCCACAAGATATAATGGCAGAAAGTGTTGAGCTGGATTGTGGGATTGGTACCCACAGTGCATTGCTCACACTATCAGTGATGGTGCCCTGACTGTGGACATGCTCTGCTGACTAAGGGAATGAGTGCGAACATGAAATATAAATTTTTATTATAGCACTTTTTGATTGCCACCATAACTTGTGTCAACAAAACTCTATAGTGTAGACAAGAGCTAAGGCACAGAGAGACTAAGGCCCAGCTCCATAAAGAGATTTAAGCATTGCAATGTAGTGTCACTGCACCAAACGTACAGGCTCCTAGAAATCAAAGGAACAACACTGCAATCCATAAACCCTGAGTTAGATGCCTGTTCTCCCTTTCCAAAGAATGGGGAGAGACAAGTGCCTTGGAATGTAATCCACAAAACCAGCATACATGATAGGAAGCCACCCAAGCTAACAAATGTGATATGTGTGTCTGCAAAGTGTGCCTGCCCCTCTTATGGAGTTCAGCACTTGTGCAGTGCTTTATGAAGGTGCTTATCTCTGCTTATATTCCATAAACTAGGGGAAGACAGGCATTTGGCCACCTAATTCGCAAGCTCAGAGGCTGCCTAGTGGATTGGGCCCTCACGTAATTTCACACCAAACAGAGGGGAAGCACGAAGGAGAAGAGGAGATCCTCCTTTCAAGCCTTTAGCCTATTGATTAGGGTACTCCCTTGGGATATGGGAGACCCCTGGTTCAAGTCCCCCTCCTCCTGACTGGATTGGATCTACCATCTCTGAGAGCTTCCCCAATTATCACCTCTAATCTCATTACCTCATAGACATTAACCTCCCCCCTCATTCTCCCTCTGTTCTAAAATCTGATATGTCTATTTTATATGTGTTCACTTTATTTTGTTTGTATCCCTTTGGTATATATGGTCATGCCAATTTTCTTCCACAATTTGATCTGAGGAAGTGGGTCTGGCTCACGAAAGCTCATCACCTAATAAACCATCTTGTTAGTCTTTAAAGTGCTTCATAGTCCTGTCGTTTGTTTCAGCTAGACCAGACTAACATGGCTAAATCTCTATTACTATTCTAGCTTTACTGTAGAAGTAATTTTAATTTAATTTAATAATTGAATATTAACTGGAGCAAATAAGACATTAGAATGACTCTGTAACCTAGAACTTATAATCAGTGCCTTTTAAGGTGGCCAGTAATGTATTACAAATTTCAATATATTTCACAGCTAAAAGAACCTGGAAAATATATTAATATTGATTTGTATATCTGAACACAAAATAGCTGCTCTTCATCATTAATACCGGCAAGCCTTCAACTGATTTCATATGGATGGAGCAGTGCCCCTTCATGCAATCACTGGAAGGCTCATGGCCTAACCTTTGATAATTCCCTGAAAATCAGACCTGCACAAATGCACAAACACTGTATCCAACTTTGGTAGGGTTCTAAATTGGGATCCAAAGTCAGGTGCAAATTATGAAATTATGCCTATTTTTAACTAACTATGTTGAAAATCTTCAAGTGAAAGGTAGAAAGAAGGTTGTATATCATTTCATTTTTTTAAAACTATGAAATTTACTGAGTAAAACTTGTGATCAGTTCACAAATTGAAATGGTACATGTGGGGAAAAGATTTCCACTAAAATAGAGTCTGAGTGCAAATCAAAACGCATAGTGCAAATACATAAAGCTTCGCCCTTGGCTACTTCAGGGTTCTCCTCAAAGGCCACAGTGGCAGATGAAGTCAGCAAATGTGTTTCAGTGAAAAAGAAGTCGATTCACCACTTGAGGCAGAGTATTCACTGGGCCCATATAAACAGGCTGTCAACAAAAGGTCCTTGACTCTGAAATTCATTTCTCTCACTGCCTCAAGAGAACCAGAACATTGGCCTCTATTTGACAATGCAAGAGTCATCTCTTATCTCAAGCATTTCCTAAATATTTGGATGTACTGGAATGTTTATTTCTCGGGAATGTCTTTTTCTTTTGCACACTTAAAACAATACATAACAAAATTGCATGTTGATCTGAAATGTTCTATGTATGTCATGAGACATAAATGCATAAATAAAAACAAGGGTGATGTCAGTTTGATATGGGATATAGAACATAGTAGCAACTGGACAGCTAACATAGTGAATCCCAGTGAAAATCAGTCAAGATTAAAGGCTAAAATAGAAAAAGAACAAGTTAAAAATTGCTTAGATAACTTATATGTCTTCAAGTCAACAAGTGTTGATGAAATAATCCTAGAATATTCAAGGAGCTGACTGAGGAAGTATCTGAGACATTTGCAATTATCTTCAAAAAGTCATGGAAGACAGGAGAGATTCCAGAGGACTGGAAAAGGGCAAATATCATTCTAATTGTCAAAAAAGGGAAATAAGAATGATCCAGGGAATTACAGACCACTCTTCTTAATTTCAGGACACAGAAAAACAATGGAGCAAATAGGTAAGCAATCACTTTGCAAACACCTAGAAGACAATAAGATACATAACAGTCACCATGGATTTGTCAAGAAAAATTAATATAAAAAAACCTAATACCTTTCTTTGATAGGGTAACAAGCTTTGTGGATAGGAAGGGAAGTGGTAGATGTGGATTAACTCGATGCATGTAAGGCTTTTAATATTGTCTCATATGACACTCTCATAAATAAATTAGGAAATACAACCTAGATAAGGTGAGTTCATAACTAGTTGGCTAACCATTACCAGAGAGTAGTTATCAATGGTTCACAGACAAATCAAAGGGTGCCATAGGAATCAGTTCAGGGACAGGTTCTATTTAATATCTTCATCCATGATTGCATCAGGGGTGGGGAACCTCAGCACTGGGGGCCGGATGCGGGGCCAGCATTGGGGAGTATGTGTTGGTACCCCAGCTTCCCTGATGCCTCACTGCAGGGGGCAAGGTCTGGGTGGGAGGTAGGGTGCAGAAGCAGACTGGATGTAGAGTGTCTGGCCAGGAGGAGGGAGCAGAAGCAGGCTGGATGTAGGGTGTCTGGCTACGAGGGAGGGTGCAAGGAGGGGACTTGAGTAGGAGTTAGACTTCCCTGATTTGGCACCCTCTGGACCTGACTGGTCTCAGATGAGGGATTTTTGGACCAGGGGAGGTCATTTCAGGGCTCCTGGTTCCACCCTCCCTCCCCACTAGGCTTCTTTGCATCCCCTGCAACCCCAACTGAGCTGCCCACCCCTGCTGATTCCCTGCACCTCCCCCAAAACCATCCCCCACAATCCAAGGGAGTGCAGCACCAGTTCCCTGCAGCCCCTCACAGCCCAGCTGAGCTGCCCGTCTGTTCTGTATGCCCTCCCCCATCCACTTCATCCCAGCTGAGCCCTGCACTGGTTCCCTGCATGCCTCCCCCACAGCACAGCTGATCCCCGTTTCCCTGCACCTCCCTCAAGGCCCCGCAAAATTGCTGAACCAAGCACCCATTCCCTGCCCCTCCCTCCTCTTGAGTCTAGCCCCGGTTCCTGGCACCTCCCTCCTCCTGCAGCCAAACTGAGCTGTGAGCTCCACACATGCACCCCTACCCCACAGCCCAGCCCAGCCCAGCTCCCCGGACCTCCCCACTCTGCAACCCAGCTGAGCTCAATTTCCCTGCACCTTCCCCCAAACCATGTAGACATGCTGAGCCAGTGCTGATTCCCTGTCCCTTCCCTCACTGCCCCTACCTCCTTTGCCCTCTTTTTCCCTGATGCCCACCCCCTCACCACCCTCTGCCCCCGTTCCCCTCATGCCCTTGTGCCCTTACACATGACTTGCTCCATCCTGGCCTTCCTCATTCCCACCCATTCTTTCAAGCCTTCTCCCAGCACCTCCTCCTCCCCCTTCTAGCTCCCAATGCCCTTACCCTGTCCCCTTCCAGCATCACCCTGTCCCCCTCCCACTGACACCTCCCCTCCTGCCTTTTTCCTCATTGTCTGCACTTGGCCCCCTGGCATTTGTCTCTCTTCTACCCTGTCCCTTTGGTGCCTTCCCCTCTCTTTCCCCCTCTCTCTTCCCCCTCTACACAAGCCCCTTCCTCTCCCAGCCCTTCCTCTTCCCCTTCCCCTCTGCACAAGCCCCTTCCTCTCCAAGCCCTTCCCCTACCTTCTGCCTTCCACTTTGCAGGACTGGGGTCTGCACTCCGTTCCCGGACTCGGAACCCACAACTCAGCCACACGGCGCAACACAGCATCCAGCAGTTTTAAAATCCCGGGCTGTAATGTTACATCATGCCCAGGCATCTCCCTGCCCACCAGTTTGATTACACCATGAAGGGCAGCAGCAGCCAGCAAGGGGGAGCTCAATGAAGGTTGCGCATGGCAGGGACGGGACGGGGTTGGGGCCGAGAGAGAGGGAGAGACGCTCTGGGGCCTGGGTGGGAGGACATGCAGGGGGGCCGGGGCCTGCTCCAGCTCCAAATATTGGTGGAGCATGGGCACCAGGAGCCCATACAACTCGCTGCCCATGCCTCTGCTGGCTAGCCAACTCTCTCTCTCTTTCAGAGGGGGTGGGAGAGTGCCGGCTCCTTGCAGAACCCCTCGTTTTGCTTCGCGGAACCACAGGGTTCCCCGGAGCACCAATTGGGAAACACTGATCTAGATGATATTTAATCTTGCCATGAGTACAGACAACTGGACTAGATGACCTCTCGAGGGCCTTCCAGTCCTATGATTCTCTGTCATTTATCAAGGCAATATACGGTGTATTCTGAAGTTTTAAGGGGGATGGATTCAGTATAGAAGATTTCTACAATCTCTAAGAAAAGAAGGGGAGAAAGCTAATAAAAGATATACTGTTCACATAATGAAGGTTGTTTGTAAAAGCTCAGAATTATTACATAATAGTTACATTCTGAACCCCATAAAATCTATTTTATTAATTCTTTTATTATTGGCAGTGGAGCAGGATAATTACTAAGCTCTTTCTCTGTTGGGCAAAATCAGAATAGGATTAAATAGCATTAAAAGCATATCCTTCTATTTTTTAGGGTTTTTTGGTTTAAACATAAAGCAGATGCCTCAAATTAAAGCAGACGTATTCCAAATAATTAAAATGTAGTATTTTGTACCTAGGGAAGCATCTTTATTCTGGAGGAGGATTGTATCACAAACTAGCTTCTGTGTTGGAGTGCTGGCTCTGTAGTACCTTTTGAATAAATCATCATATTAGTAAAAGAAAAAGCAATGTTTGCTGTCAACAGCTGAAGACCAAGTTGTAGTTAACTCATTCCCAATGGAAGTGCACTTACCGTGAGAAGATTTCTAACTGCTTCAGCACTGAAAGGAAAGAAGCACTGAGCCATTCAACAGTAGTTCCATACACAAATATTTTTTGGCCCATCAAGGGAAAGCATACAAAAATCTATTATAACCCATTCAGCCAATGAATTCCTTATGGTCCTTAAAATGGTAAGGAATGAGAAACTTCATCTTAAACATGGTATATCATGATTTCCTATATAAATATGTTTATTATGTATGCAGATAAAGTGTATTGGCATATACAGTTTGTATACACACATAAACATACTGTATATAAAATATGCCAAACAATTGGCAATAAAAGTTTTAAGCAATAGATATATTTTCCTTTATCATCCATCCACTACATTACTAATTTTCTTTGCAGATTGCAGTTTGTGCACTGTGTATCAATGAAGCTAATTTAGAATCATAGAATACTAGGACTGGAAGGGACCTCGAGAGGTCATCGAGTCCAGTCCCCTGCCTTCATGGCAGGACCAAATACAGTCTAGACCATCCCTGATAGACATTTATCTAACCTACTCTTAAATATCTCCACAGATGGAGATTCCACAACCTCCCTGGGCAATTTATTCCAGTGTTTGACTACCCTGACAGTTAGGAACTTTCCCCTAATGTCCAACCTAAACCTCCCTTGCTGCAGTTTAAGCCCATTGCTTCTTGTTCTATCCCCAGAGGCCAAGATGAACAAGTTTTCTCCCTCCTCTTTATGACACCCTTTTAGATATCTGAAAACTGCTATCATGTCCCCCTTCAATCTTCTCTTTTCTAAACTAAACAAACCCAATTCCTTCAGCCTTCCCTTATAGGTCATGTTCTCTAGACCTTTAATCATTCTTGTTGCTCTTCTCTGGACCCTCTCTAATTTCTCCACATTTTTCTTGAAATGCGGTGCCCAGAACTGAACACAATACTGTAACTGAGGCCTGACCAGTGCAGAGTAGAGCGGAAGAATGACTTGCTCACAACAAACCTGTTAATGGATCCCAGAATCATGTTTGCTTTCTTTGCAACAGCATCACACTGCTGACTCATATTCAGCTTGTGGTCCACTATGACCCCTAGATCTCTTTCTGCCGTACTCCATCCCAGACATTCGCTTCCCATTCTGTATGTATGAAAGTGATTGTTCCTTCCTAAATGGAGCACTTTGTATTTATCTTTATTAAACTTCATCCTATTTACCTCAGACCATTTCTCCAATTTGTCCAGGTCATTTTGAATTATGACCCTTTCCTGCAGATTAGTCGCAACCCCCTCCCAGCTTGGTATCATCTGCAAACTTAATAAGCGTACTTTCTATACCAATATCTAAATCGTTGATGAAGATATTGAACAAAGCCGGTCCCAAAACAGACCCCTAAGGAACCCCACTTGTTATGCCTTTCCAGCAGGATTGTGAACCATTAATAACTACTCTCTGAGTACATATATTTGTTACATAGAGTAATGTAAGTTCTAGATGCTGTAATAGTAAAGTTCTAGATTCTGTAATATAAACAACATATAAATCCACGGGTGGTAATTTAGTATTACAAATCTAATTTCACTAAATATAGTCATTCCTCACATTAATCTAATGGGTCCAGAACAGAATCTGCATTACGGTCGTTTCATTATCTTTACATCACACCAGAGTTAGCATAAACAGCATGGATAAAACTGTTAAACGTATAGTATATTTTCTTAACAGCTTGCATCAAAATGCATGTTCCAGGCATTGTGCAGAATTACTTTTTTAAGAGTCAGGCTTTAATTTAATTGTTTCCCAGAGGTTTTTAATTAATATCTTATGCTGTTTATTTCACAGTAGAGAACTACAATTTCTTTTTCATTCAAAAAGGTCTACTAAGTAATACTACAAAAAAACTAACTATGGCAGAGGTACCACAAAATAGTGACATACTCCCAAAGTGAACTTCCTTGAAATTTCATAAGTGTTTTCCTACCATGTTAAGCCATGCCCTGCAATACACTCTATGTGAGTGAACTACTGTGCCCCTTACATACCAACTGGAACCTAGATGGGCACAGGGGTCTGCCCATCTAGAAGCAATAGCAAAACTGGAGCCTTAAGGTTTTATTAGGCTAGAATCACTGAATATTGTCACAGGGACATGTGATTTACACATATCTGTATTAGCAGGAACTTCTGTGTTGCATGGGTGATTTACCATGCGAATGTATAGGTCATAGTTCTACCACCAATGTATCTTGGAGGTCCCACCCCCAAGAAGCTTTTGTTATATCACAGCACCAAAGAAACTTTTTGGCAGTGCTACCTCCCTAGATATACCTAAGGGCCAAATCAGCAGTCCATCCTTGGTCACTTAAGTATGTTCTTAGGAATGTTCAGAACTTTAGGCCTGTGCCTGAGCCTTGAGTTTCTTTTATAAGTCTTACTATGCTGCATAGTTAGTGCTGCACAATGTAGAACTAACAATAAGGAAATATGCAAAGAAAAGTAGTTACAGTCATATCTCTCTACTGGACTATGAGTAAGGAGGAGTTTTCAAATGCATAGAGAGGGAAAAGGATAAATATTTTGTTCTAAAGAGGAACAGAAAATATGTACGTATATCTTCTCCTAAATAACAGGGTGATAAGGAAATTTAAAGGGGTATAAAAAAAGAAATAGCATTACTGTCATTTGGCTGGTAAAAATAAAAAGAGCAGTAACTAATTTTCTTCAACATTCATAATATTAAATGTTACACAGATAATATGAAACATAATTATAGAAGGATATTTTTAGTTGAAGGTATGGCAACATTTACACTAAATATTCCTTACTTAATATTTTATCAGGACTTAACAGTGGGTCTACAATGTACTAATCCAATTAACTCAGGTTAAAATATCAGCAAAGATTCAGCAACTCAGCTTTTAACTCAGATTAGCATCTCCCATTCAAGTCAATAAGGCCAACTGCAGTTGAATTTGAGCTGCTAATCTGAGTTAAAATCAATGTTACCATGTATTCACTGCTACTTTAACCCAAGTTAACAAATGCGGGTTAGCTAAATGGTGTTAAGAAAGTGCCCTTTCTTGCAGTGTAGACATACGCCCATGGCTGTGGATGACTGCTTCAGCTTTTGTCTCTAGAAACTTCTGTATCAGGCTGGTCGCTATTCCAACTTTTCCCTGCTTCAGTCAATTATCTATACACCCCTCATTGCCTGAGTGCAAATAGCAGAGAACAATACAAAGTAGTTGTCGCATCTCTCATCCCTAGTGGTAAAAGTAGCTTAAATATCTTACAGGCACTGTCCTACTGCAATCCAGGTCCCCTGCCAGCTCTTTAAATAGCTCCCTGCTGGCTTTTGCTGCAGTTCAGCCAGCTCTTGCTGGAGCTGTGCACCAGTGCACACCCGCTTACTTTCACCTCTGTTCAGCCCACTGGTGACAGCAAAGCAGCTGGTGTCCTTCATTTATAGCTTCTGTAATTGGAGGAGAGTGAGATGGGAAGTGAGGGTATATCCCTTCCAACCCCCAACCCCTCCTAATACTCACAGGAGGAAAGTAGTGGAGGAGATGGAATCAGTGTAGAAGGGGAGATAGGGAAAGCATGGACTAAGGATGAAAAGGGAAGCCAGGGAAAGAGACGAAAGGGAAGAAAGGAGGAAAGGGAACCAATTGGGAGAGAAAGACAGCTGGAAGAAAGAAGTGGTGAGAAGAGGACTTAATAAAAGACAGGGAATATTTTGGTGGTGAAATGGAGCTTCAGAGGGATAGAAGTCTGTGATATCCTTCTGATGGTTAATGGCATTTTGGGAGATGAATACAAATTGAGCAGTATTACCTATACATAGCATACTACAGATACAAAACGCAGGTGTAAAACACATAACACTTAGGGCCTATCTGTATTGGGGATACTTGCACTGAGATGACTACATTGCTGTAGCTGTACTGATGTACCCTCTGTGAAAAACCCCACACAGATGCATTGTACAGGTTTTATACATGAAGCTACTCCTGGTTTCAAAGTGCCTTGGTGTGGATCTAGGATTATTTAAGATAATCAAGAAAGGTGCTGGATCCACAGCCCTAGGGATTAAATCCTGGTTTATCCACATGATGGGTATAGCATGGGCAGCCTAAAGGCTTAATATATGATTATCAACTTCCTTAGCCATCTACTCCCCCCATTTAATTTTGTTAATTAATTTCAACATATTAATTGATCTTCTGAAATATGGGCTACAATGTATTGTAAAAGTGGTTGTACCATATAGAAAATAGCGACTACAAACCAGAATATGTCAGCACATCCATGCAAAGTATATATACACACATAACATGGCTGAGGTGATCTGTTTCACTGAACTAACTTCTGTCAGAAAATGAAACAAGCATTTCTATATATGCAGAACTCATCTTCAGGCCCTGAAGTTGGTCCAGTAAAATAAATTACTACCTCACCTACCTGGTCTATATTGCTACAACAACCCTGAAAACAATACCTACACATATCACTAGAGATATTTAAGAGCAGTTTAGACAGACATCTATTAGGGATACCACGCTTGGTCCAGCCATGAGGGCAGGGGGCTGGACTTGATGGTCTCATGAGGTCCCTTCCAGTTCTAGTATTCTATGATTCTGTATATAAACAAATATATAAAGTTAACCGGCATTCTTTTCACAACTTGAAAATTTTGTCTATCCACAGAACTTTCCAGTCTTGAGGAAAAAGATCGAGGGATAGCATAGCAGTCAGTGTATTGATGACATTTGCTTTATAAATCCTAGTGCTTTAAATAAGAGTGAGCTCTGAAAGGCTTTCAATAACAGTCTGAGCAAGGACTGCTTGTAGACCACAGGCTGATCCCTTGTTTTAATGCAAAGTTAAATCAAACAATGGCCAGAGTTGAATTAGCCACCAGAAAGCTATTGCCTCGTCTAAGATAGAAGAACACCCTTTCTGTAGAAGCAAAAAATCCCATCAATTTTGCCCAGTAATCACTAAATGAGAGTGAAAAAGATAGCTGTCTTATCAAACAGTCTGATGGTAAATGACTTAATTTCTGTCCTGAGAAAAAGGCGGTCAGCTAAATTTTTCCCTTCAGTTTCTGGGATGTGTTGCAGTAACACGCAGTATAGATATGTTCTGTGTCTTTTCTAACATAAACACATCAACATGTATTGAGTAATTGATAATGGACTACATGCTATGTTATGGTTTTTTTTAATTATCACTGTGTGATCCACCGATGGTTACAATTAATTGGATCTCAGTCTTGCAACAAATTAGTTGCTCCACTGTATTCAATTGGAAAACTCATGTTCATGAGATGTCAGATTGCGAGCCAAGTTTTTATGTGAAGCTATTCTCCTCTGTAATGCTAAATCCAGAGTAATGGTAATTGCAATTATTTATTAAAAGCACTGGATCTTCATGGATTAGTAACATGAATATATTTAAATTCTTTCTCCCACTTTTAATTCCCTCATCTTACCTGGTCTCCTCTGTTGCTACAAAGTAACCATCGCGGGGTGCATCAAGACAGTTTTGACTTTGTCTCTTGATCACTAGAATGGTGCTTGGCTTAATGGTACTCGTGCCAACTTGCAAGGCCTTACTATTGATAGTCATATGTGAATGGGGAGCAGTATGCTGAAATGATAATGAAAAAGGAAAAATATTTTCTTCAGAATTACTGTGTCAATGCAGTAGTATTATAAAAGACAAGGTGCACAGTCGTTCTCAAATATAGTTTCCCACTACAAGTCCAGAAAGCACCCCATATTTACCAGAACAGTGAAGTTTTATAATAAAGCCCTTCAAATAGTAAAATATTTATAATACTAGTTAAAATAATATTTTGCTTTTAGAGAGTCTTTCATTTGTAGATCTGATAATATTCTACAAAGTATTACATCCAAATTACATGTGGTAAACTAAGGCATGGGGAAATGACATGAAACGCCTGAGCTTACACAACCCTAGCCACCGGACTATACTACTATAACTATTTTTAGGCCTAAACTCCAGTTATTGATCCTAATTTTAAATGAACATACTACCCAATTGGAGAGTCCTCATTTTAACTTTCTCTTTCAATAAGTCACCAAGACCAAAAAGACCCCACAAAACAAAAAGAAAAAGGAAGAAAGCCTGTTCCCCACCTAGTACCTTTGTAGGGATAACATATTAATGTATTGAAAATGATTCCCCCAAGTGGAAGTGACTTCCCATAATTTGTTCCCCACAACTTAAAGTGTTTAGATTTCTTATTATTAATTATTATTATTATTATTATTTGTTAAGATTGTTAAATGTTTAGATTTATTATTATTGCCCCTTTAGAATATAATTTATTAGGAATGTAATATTAGGTCATGTAACTTAGAACTGTTAAGAATATAATCCTACGTAGCCAGAAACAGCTCCCCTCTCTGTGTCCCAGGGCATGCTCAAGCTTTTGCAAGGGGCTGCTTGAAATTGACATTGCAGCGATACATTGTAACAATGCATTGTCAAGCCACTTCCTCTGCTCTGGGAGCCAAGCCCTGTAATTGACTAAGGGCATTGTTACATAATTGACGCCTGTCCTCTTCCAAGCATTGTGAACCAATTAATCCTAATCGCAAAGTGAAACATTGTAACTTTAACAGTAACTAACTCAGCACTCAGAGAATGTTTTAAGAAATACCACCCAGAAACTTTTGTAACTACAACACTTTTATATGTAAAGTTATTATTATACAAAATACTGTATGTGAAACATTAATTAGGGAATGTATGTGTGAGAGAGAGAGTGCTTGGCGATGAATGAATGGTTTTGAGAGGTGCCAGCCTGAGAAGGCAGCAACAAAGGGCTGAAGAAGGCGTCAGGTGCCAGTGCAACCAAAAGGTGTCAAGTGGAGAAAACCAAGTACTGGAAGTCCACCCTGTGAGATCACTGACGAGCACCTGACAGCCACCCTGGACATCAGCATGATGCAGCAATTTCCATAGACTGGCATAGGAAGAAATTCCTATAAGAACTGGACTAAAAGACTATGGAGTCAGAGTCCAAGGTTCTGCTGCCAGCCCACCAGGAGCTTCAGATGTGATCTGATCAGGACTTCGCTCCCCACTACCATCACTTGTGTACAGAATACCTGGCCAGTATTCTGTCACAAGCAACTTCCAGGCTGGTAACTATAACGAATACACAGAACTTGAATGAATGGATGAATGATTGAATGAGTGTTTGTTTATATATATTATAAGTGTATAAGGGTTAATTAGTTATAGGTATAAGTAATTAAGCATATAGGTATAAGTAATTTATTCTTTATTATTATCTTTACAATAAATGTGGCTTTTTGCCTCATCCCCCTCATAAGATCCTGCTTGCTTTTATTGGTACAACATTTTTCACCTGGGAACAGGATCTGGTTCAATGTCGGTGTTATTATAAATGGGCCAATTATTTTGAATACATTCAGTATTCATTATCTACTAGAACTGACTGCAATCCCTTTGCCTACAATTTCTATAAACAGACAAACAGACAAGGTATTGATTGTAATGCACTACATTGACATGAGCTGAAAATTTTAGGGAAAAAATGTCCCGCAGGATGAAAATATAACACATACTGGGACAGAATATGCCTGAAGCTGCAAGCTGTTTCGAAAACTGTGATGGTAGAGGTGGCAAATAAAATTTTATCTGGAGTATAACTTCCATCACATTGTGGAAAAAAAATGTCAGCAAAGGAGGAACTTGTAAATGCTGGATTGCTTTTTACTTAGGTGGTCAAATACAGAAAGAAAGCACAAATAATGCTGCATCTGAAATTCAGTAATATCTTGATGTGACTACTCTCATTTTTAAATCTTGGAGATCTAATTTATTCATGCTGTGCCCAGCTTCATGGTATTGAAGGGTCACATTTTTTGAAGTGCTCAGTCCCCCACAATCAAAGAGCAGATTTTCAAAAAAGCTCAGCTCTCACTAGGCACCAGAATAAATTACCAGATTTTCAAAAGAGCTCAGCATGTCTGGAGCTCATCAAGGTTTCTTAGGTAATCACTGTAGAAATAACAAAGGCATTCCTCCCACGCCTGAAATTACTGCTAATAATAATTTTTAAATGGACCAACACTGCAAACCTCTGTTTATGAGAATGTCTTTTCGACGGGAGTAGTCCATTTGACTGCGTGTAAGGAAGGTCTGGATGAGAGAAGATTTGCAAACTCATAAATTGCTCGATATAGCACAGTAATGCCAGAGTATTAGCCTCCTCCCCCCAAAAAGAAGAATTTGTTAAGGATCAGAGGACCATAAAATTGCCATAAAATAAATATCTAATGACCTTTTTGGTTAAAATGAGTAAGACTAGTACCAGTTTGTTGGGAGTCCTACATTCATATTTGATTTACTGCACTCAAATTATGCCACACCTCTCAGCCTATCCAGGACCAAATGGGTGACAAAGACCCAAATGAAAGAACTGAAAATTTAATTCAGGCAGAAAAAAAATAAGATTCTGGTGAGATTAATTCTTTTAGCAAGAGTATTTCTATGACATGTAAATAATTTTCAACAATAAAAGTGAGGAGATGCCATAGTTGTGTGGAACATAGGTAACTTTAGGACTGAAATAAGTGATGTCCCTCATAATGAGAGATGACGGAGAGGTAGGTATTATAGTAGGTGGCACAGGCATTGCCACCTATGTAAGGGTTGCCAGTTGTTTCCCATTTTAAGGGAAGCAGTTGCTTTGAAGTGTGCCAAATATTAACCTTGCAGACTGAAATTGCCTCTCTCAGGTGTCCATCTCAAGCTCAACTGTACTGGAAAAGTTCCGCAAAAATGTTTCAGACATTTATTGGCATGAGGTTAGGAGAAAACACATTATTTTACCCATGTTAAAATAATATTTACAACCATTAAATTGAGAGACTTTCAATTAACTGCACCAAATAGATGGTGTCCTAGGAATGATGAGGTGGGTAGTGAAAAAGAGTGTTGTTTGTAGGGACTCTACTTCATACATTGCAAAAGTTAGAAGGTGTATAGCACACAGTAGCATAGGCAGGGGAAATCCGTGCCTCCCCAAACAGTCCCATGTGGTCCCAGACACACTCCATCTTGAGGGCCCCTCCTGCTTGCCACAAGTTGTCCCCAGCCCAGGAAGACTGCTAGCACAGCTGGACCATGCCACCCAGTGCTTTAGGGACAGGGTGGGGGGCTATGTGTCATGCACCTATTTGGTACTAGGGGGCTGCAGGGGACATGCATTGCCTGTCAAGCACTCTGGGGCTGGAGGCACTCAGGTAGCCCCAGGAAGGGAAGGGAAGCTGGCAGCCATAGTGAAGATCAGGGCTCTGGGCTTCCATGGGGTAAGGAGAGGGATGCAAGAGGGGGGCCTCAGGCAGAACGGGTGGGCCTGGCCAGGGACTCTAACTATCCAGGGTCTGTAGTGAATGAAGTTGTGGATTGAAGGAAGATAAAAAATGGTTTTGTGTTGTAGGCAACTGATTGATGACCTAGACTAGAGACACTGATTTTACCTTGCCCTTTGCCATAGAGTTCTTACGTAATGCAAGGTAAGTCACTTCAATGGTGTTCTTTTGATGTTGCTGTTTTGTATGAATTTCAGTATAACACTAAAGAACAATAACAGCATAAGTTTACCATTTTCATATAACAAATGTATACTAAGAGTGCAGAAAATACCTTACTAAACCGGTCATAATGTCCATCTAAGTCCATTACCCTTCTACAGAGGCCTGCATAAGATTATTTAAAGGAAGGTGCAAGGCACCCAAAGGAAGGTCTCTATCTTCAGTTCTGGTTTTGTTACAAAATATTTGACATAAATGCCAAATCAGTGCTTGTACTTTCTGGGTACACTTACTAATAACTTGACTGATGGCTCTGAAGCAACTTGAAAAGTCTCCAGGCCATTTTACAGCCTGCTCCAAATGAATGGAAGTTGAGTCCAGGTTCAAGCGGAATTAATGCATTGACACAGAAAACCAGCACAATATTAATGTAGAAACCCAGCACTGGAGGAACATGCTGGAGTCTCTGATCTTAATTACCCTTTTCCTTGCAAGCCACAGTGTGGCTTTCTGCGGCTCCCTGGATAAGTTGTTCACTGAACATAATGGTGATTTCCTTAATTTGGTAGAGTACCTTGGGAAATACGACTCTACCAGAAATGGCTAACAGAACCATCTATGAACATTTTGAATGAAAAGAAAAGAAAACTTCAGGACTACTGTGGCCAAGGCTACAACAATGATGTGAACATGAAGGGAAGAAATATTGGTGTCCGGGAAGAACTCTTGTGCTGAATTCAAGAGTTTTCTTCATGCTTGTGGCTGCTATTCCCACAACCTGCTTGTGAAAGACACAGCATCATCAACTTTAAAGTTTCAGTATCTCTCATCAGAGTACTACAAAGGATAAATGTCCTGTTTTCAGCATCAACTATCAGTTGAAAAATCTTCACAAAAATTGTTACAAATCTGACCATGAAACCACTAAGTGACACTCGCTGTGAGAGCCACATTGACAGCATAAGGCCAATGAGGTACCAAGTGACTGATATTTACGACACTCTGATAGAACCGGTACAGCTGAGTAAAGCTAAGGCTTGAATCTGACACGAAGTGTAAAGTCTGGCAAACCAGCAAATTTCTGGTCTCTGTTGCGGTTTGGTACAATATTCTGTTATAAGTAAATGCTTTAAGCAAAGCATTACAAACTCAGTCAATGGACATTGCAAGCACTGCTACTTTGGTGAGAAATGGCCTTGATTTCATTGCGGCCTACCAAGACAACAGATTTTAAGATGCTTGTGAAACTTGTATTCATTGGAAAAAGGGATGGCAGGCTTATGAAGGCAGAGATGAGATGAAGGGAAGCTCAGGAAAAAAAATCAAGAGTCCCCTCCCCCCCCATTGACACTGATCAAATGTCCATCCAAGAAAGGTTTGTAGAAATGAAGCACCATGAAAACACTTGGGCTTTTTTTTGTATGACCATAGTAAGATACCAATGAAAAGGAAAACACTTTTGAATAACTGTATGGATCTTCACTGGATGCTGACACCAGGAAAATGTTTGGGCATCAATGATAAAGACCGCTACGTAGAACTGGAGAACATGTCACATTTTGCAAGATGGGAAGCACTCTTCATACCCAGTTCTCCAGTTCATTCATGAGGCAAAGATGAATGACATTTTTCTTAATGTGTGGAAAGCTGTGAGCGTTCTTCTCACATTGCTGGTTAGTCACGAGTGGTGAGCTCAGCTTTTTGAAGGTCAGGCTCATTAAAGTATATCAAAGGATCAATGATGGCCCAGGAGAGACTGATATGGCTTGCTATTTTATCACTGAAAATGCCATTAGCTAGTCTTTGGGTCTCTTTGATGTTGTTTCAGTTTTCAAGGGCAAAGGTGAGAAAAGTGACCTTTTGACCTAACAAAGACTAGGATTAACCTTCTAAGACTGCCACCTGCTGCAACACTATTTAACAGCAATCCATCCAATATCAGTGAACAGTTCAATATTTTTGGTGTTAGTACATTTTAGTTATTTTTAAAATTACAACATTTCTATAAGATTAGAGGAAACGATTTTATTTGCTCATATATGGCACGAATAAATACAGATTCACAGACCCTAGCATGCAAATTTATCATCTTATATGATGGCTAAATCATGCATGCAAATCATACATAAAAGTTGTGAAATGGGCTACAAAAAGTAAAAATGCAATAAAGAGTAAGGTATTCAAAAGTTTAACAAAAAGTTTAACATTGCTTGGAGGCTGTCTGTGGCATTCTCAGGAAGATTCTGCTGGTGGAAGATAAAGCTTCTCCTAAGATCCTTTGTTTTTTCATTGACTTGAATAGGCCCATCCTCATCCACCGAAAGCCTCTTGTCTTGTGGGCATTACCTAGGTGTAATACATTTGAATAACAGACACATAGTTAATACTTATAACTTCAGATACAAAAGTGATACATGCATACAAATAGGATAGTTTTATTCAGCAAATCATAACTTTTCCAATGACATCTCACCTGATCCATCTTGCATAAATGTATTACGTTATAATCAAATCATAAGTTCACCATGAAGAATATGTAGTGTAGTGTCACACTGGGCATCTGCACATACATTTCAGAACTCTGTGCCATCCTGAGGGATTCTGTTATACAGTGGCAGATATAGGGCAGGCGAACAGCGTGGCTGCCCTGGGCCCCGCATTTCAATAGGCCCCGTGCACGCGCACTGCCTGTTGGCTGGGGCCATGGCGCATGTGCGAAATTGTGCTTCCCCGGGCCCCGCGCTTCAATAGGCCTCGCGCCCTGGGCCCTTCAAAACTCTCATCCACCCCTGCCATTATAGGTGCCAGATTCAGAACCCCAGAATTATAATCTGTCAGGGTATGTCTACACTACCACCCTAGTTCGAACTAGGGTGGTTAATGAAGGCAACCGGAGTTGCAAATGAAGCCCAGGATTTGAATTTCCCGGGCTTCATTTGCATATTGCCGGGCACTGCCATTTTTAAATGTCCGCTAGTTCAGACTCCGTGCCCGCGGCTACATGCGGCAGAACTACCTAGTTCGGATTAGGCTTCCTATTCCGACTACCGGTACACCTTGTTCCACGAGGAGTAACGGTAGTTCAGAATAGGAAGCCTAATCCGAACTACCTAGTTCGTGCCACGTGTAGCCGCAGGCACGGAGTCCGAACTAGTGGACATTTAAAAATGGCGGCGCCCGGCAATATGCAAATGAAGCCCAGGAAATTCAAATCCCGGGCTTCATTTGCAACTCCGGTTACCTACATTAACCACCCTAGTTTGAACTAGGGTGGTAGTGTAGACATACCCCCACAGACTCAACTATGAAGTCCCAGCCTCCAGAGGGGAATACTGCTCAGGAGTCACCTACAATGGAGTGCCCACAGAGACACTACTTAAAGAAGAAAAAAAAGTTACTCACCATGTACAGTAATGATGATTCTTAGAGTTGTGTGGCTCTATGAGTGCTCCATGGCCCAACATCCTCCCTTCTGCCTTAGAGTTCTCATTATAAACTCTATGGTAGAGAAGAAGCTGAGGAGGACTCACCTGCAGCAACACTGGTTAACCTTCTGACGAATCATGAGGAACGGGGGAGTGCATGCATGAGTTAAATGGACTCTGCTACCAAAATTGTCCAATCGGCAGCACAGGGATGCAGATACATCTACAGTGCAGCACTCATAGGGACACATATCTGGAAGAATCATATTAGTGTACAGTAAATAACTTCTACTGCAATATCCTAACTTTCCACCTCTGTGGGGAGAGGTGTCTGGTGGGGTCTTTGCCAGCTCTTAACTATGAACATTCAGTGTTTAACTTCAAAGTCAAATAAGGGGCCCCTTGGAAGGATTTTCCATTTCCTGACACCTGAGTAGCTGCAATGTTGATGACGGTTTCATTTTCATTTCAACCCTTCAAGACAGGGGAGTTCATAGTAAACATATTAAAAACAACATAATTATTAGAGAGACAAGATGGGCAAGGCAATATCTTATTGCACCAACTTTCAGAGTCTGAAACCAGGTCCCAATTCTAAGTTTTAGGGGCAAGGCAGCATTTCTTTGCTGATATACACTGACTGAGGTCAAGGTATATAATCAAAAGAAGACAGGTCAGTTGCAGTGTACAGGCCAACTCTGAATATTTTATTTAGCCTGTACTAGGCTTTACCTGAGGTAGACCTTCAGGATTTAGTTCCTCAAGCACTCTCCATTATCATTCTAAAATTCCCCAAAGATTTTTTTCCATAGCATCTTGTCAGCATACATCTAAAGATGCCCTAGAAATACCAAAGATTGTTGTGTACTCTGCAGTGCAAGCTGAGATATCTAGCGAGAAGGGAACTATAAAACAGAGATTTGTTTGATGACTCATGGCCAGTAAACTCTAAATAAACCTCTTGCTCAGACACTGATCTGCAATTTGCCCTCCATATCTGAAATTTTAGTGCCAGATGTTTGTTGCAAAGTGACAGGGTAACTTAGTGATGTAAACACTCAAAATCAAAACGCCAGCTGCTAGTTTCACACTACAGTGTTGTGATTAAATTAACATAACTTTCTCTATGCGTGTTTCCTGACTGAACAGGGGTTCTGCTCATGTTAATGTCATCAGGGTATCATTAAGATCTCTTTTACCTAGGTTTTTAAAATACTCATCAAGATTTGTAATCTTGTTTGGCACACTTGTGTGCTGCAAGGATTAAAAAAGGTATTTGTAGCATTTTACATAATAGCATTGCATGAAAATAGGATCAAATATTGGGTTCATATATAAGGGCAAATCACTTTTATTCGACGAACTGAAATATTCTGGTCACTGGGAAGATTAAAATTGTTCTGGTCAATTAGAAATTCAAGAATCTTATACTGTTTTCAGCATACAGCATTAAAAAAGATAATCTCTCTTTAAGCACATTGTAGATTACTCTTATAAGATTATTAAAGTATTAGGGGAAATAAAGGGGACAAAATTGTAAACATTACTATGCATCAGGAATGGGATGGAAAATAACACTGAAAATATCATGTGACAGTCTTATACTCTTCCCTGGAATGGTGCATTTAGTCCTGATCAGAAATTGTATATCAGAAGTAACAGGGGTTTCAAAAATACAGGGTTAAAATTTATCAGACACATGGAAAGATTCCCACATGAAAAGCAAATACTTTTTTTTCATAAATCACAATTAATCTGTGAAACTCATTATCACATGATACAACTGGGGCAAAAGGTAAGATGTTTTCAAGAAAGTTTTGAATATTTTTATGGGTAAAGAGTAAATCCAGAGTTACATTAATCAGGATTTAAATAAATTTAAAGGGTTCAAACTCTTATGCTTGAGGTCAGAGCTGGCCCTAGACCAAATGGAGCCCCAGGTGAGGAGGGTCTTCAGTGCCCTCCCCTCGGCTGCTATGACTCTACAAGGCCTATTATGAGACCACATGTCTCTAGACTTGGGATATCAGGATTTTTCCATTAAGGGGTCTGGGAACTACGCTCTGAAACAAAGGATTCCCACCATATGCAAAAGCTGTACAAGGCAGGGAATAAACATCATCTGGTGTTCTTCACTCCCCATCCAAGAAAACTCCAGGAAATACCTGAGGAACAAACACTAAACTGGGGAAAATGCTGGTCCCAGGCTAAAGGGATTTCTAGCCTGTGACTGGAACACCAGGGGATTCCAAACTGTAAGGCAAATGCAGTTTGCTCCTTAAAATCTGCAGCCTGCTTTTATAATCTCTTTGAATTAGAATCTGCTCTTCATGTCTAATCTATTTAGTATATTAAAAGTAGTTTGTGGGGTTTGTTTGTTTGCTACATAATCTGCACAGAGCTGTTTGCGACTCCTTATAATCACTTAATCTACCTTTTGTAGTTAATACACTTTTTTTTGTGTATGGGAATCTTCATTTGGGGACAAAGGCTGTTGTATATTCCCTACAGTTCCCCATGCAGCACAAGATAGTATAATTTTGGTTTTATATCTGAGAGATCGGGCCAGTGTGGGGACCTAAGCATTGCCTTAGCTCTAGTTTTTCTATTGTTAGTTCATTGCAGAGGCTGGTGAAAGTGTCTTCATGTAACTGCAGCTGGGCGTGTCTTACCTGCATGCATGCTTGTGACTGTGCAGGTTGGGAGCTCTTACAGCTTGCCATAGCAGTACAGCATGAGAGTGAGCCCAAGCTGGTAGATCAAGGGGGCTCAGAGGTGCTCCACCTGGAACAGAGATACAGCTGAGCTCTCTGTCTCACCAATTTGGGTTTCCTCTTGCACTGTGATGGTGCGGCATACTGCAACGCCCTCCAAGCTTGCACTCACTAACATCCAGAGGCAGGGACCACACATAGCTGTGTTCATGAATGCTCTGGCCAGCCTCTGCAATGAATCAACATTAGAAAGACTACAGCCAAAATATCCCCTAGCTCAGGACCCAAGAGCTGTACTGTCCTGCCCTGATAAAAAACCTGACAGTACTATAGGAAAAATATAAACAGATTTATTAACTACAGAAAGATAGGTTTTAAGGGATTATAAGTGATAGCAAACAGATCAAAGTAGATTCACATAAGAAATAAAACAAAACAACAATCTAAGCCTAATGTACCAGTTAGTATTTGAATCAGTCATTGACTCACTCAATTAAATATTACAAGCAAGTTAACTTTTGCCTTCACAGGCTGGCTTCCTTCTTTCCTGCCTGGGACCAGCACTACACCCCAGCCCCCAGTTAAGTCTTTGTTCCTCCAGGATTTTAAGGTGTATTGTGGGCGGAGGGAGGTCCAGCCATAAATGTCACTGATGATATTGAGCAAATAAAAAAAATGTTTCTGGCTTGGTTGGGGGCTCACTGTGAGGACTCATGGATCTCTTCTTTCAGACCTCATGAGAATGCTTTATGGTTGACTTCTTAGGCTCACTTCCATTAGATAGAGAAGGTTGTAGTGAGGAGTCTAACCTTCCAGAGTCTTGGTGCAGCTCCTAAGCTGGTTCCATTAAGAGAAGCTTTCTTTCTCAGTGCTCTGTCCTTTCTAGATCTGGCTTTCAACTGTTGGCAAAAACCCACACTTCTATGAGATGCGGTTTTCTCCCAGGCAATGGACACACTGAAAATATTCATCAGTAACTATGGGATAGATTCTTTGTAACTGAGGCACTTCATGACACCTGGATGAACTGGGAGGTGGAGAATGGGAACGTCAAACAAAAATGAAGCTTAAAGGGTTTTTTCCCTTTAATGTAAATAAATTAATAAAACATAAAGGACTGAAAAAGAAAAGGGAGCTCTAAAAGATTAGAGAGCTAATTAGAAATTCTATAGATGATAGTGAGTCACTAATGGGCAGCTAAAACTCTGACTCTAACCAGCAGCAGTTGAGAAGGAACTGAGGAGGGTCCACCTGCCCAGTGCTGGTTAGTCTCTTGGCAGACCACAAGGAGGGGCAGCGTATGCACGCACCAAATGAACACTGCCACCAAAATTCTTCAATCAGCAGCACAGGGCAGGAGATACATCTATGGTGAAGCACCCATAGCAGTGGCATAATGAGGAGGGGCAGCTGTTCCTGGGCGCTACATTGTGGGGGGCACCAATTTAGTCCCCTTCTGCTCCCTCTGTCATTCCTTGGCTCGCCAGCTCTTCCTCTGCCCACCGCCACCAGCTGGCGCCTCCTCTCCGCCGGCAGGTTAGTGCGTGCAGGGGCCCAGACCCAAACTGAGGGAGCAGGGGAAGATATGGTACAAGCTCCCCTTGTCCTCACAGAGTTGGGCTCAGTCGTGCACCTGGTTTGGGGCCCCGCCGCATGGCGGTGGTGAGGGGGGCGCAAATTTTGCCTTTGCAAAAGGTTGCATAACACCCTTGCTATGCCTCTGACCCATAAGGACACTACTCAAAGGAGAGTGTATTTGGAACTGATCCAAAGCTTATTGAAATCTCTCTGCTGTCTTCAATGGGCTTTTGATCAGACTCTTGGGACGCTACAAAGAATATCAACCCTCCCGAGACCAATCTCCTAGCGTACAGTTTAGCATGTGTAGTGTAGACCCCCAAATTGAATGCTGAGGGCAGCCCCTGCTGGCGTCCCATACTCTTTATTCTGTGAGGAGTAAGGGAATCCAATGGGACTAAGTGCTCCTGTCAACCCCCACAGTGTGGGTGCTGCGGCATTTTGGATTAAGGTAAGACAAAGCCAGCAACGCATTCCAACCTGCCTGGTCTACTGTAGACCAAAGATTGGTGTGTGGAGAGAGGGCATATTGCCTCATCTTTCCCACAGTACAAATTCCCTGCTAAATAATCATAGATTGATATAGATACCAGTTTGTGTGGGGCCCACTAAAAAAAAAGGTGAGTGGCTAGAATTTCACAGCACTATGCAATGGTTGATTCGCAAAACTCATCAGACAGGTGCAAGATTTTCCCCATTTGTACAGGAAAGTGCTTATTTCCGATGTGCAAATGGGAGTTTTTACAGGTTCATTAAATACAATGTCATCTTTCAGAAATCAATCAAATGGCAATATGTTTCTATCTGGTAAGACTCTGCCTTCCTGCAGCATTACCCCATTTAAAATTACTTGCTAGGTCATCATCCCAAATGCAGTGTTTTTCTCAAATAATGTATGAGCTGTGTCAGATAAAAAACCATTGAGCACAACCCACCTTCTTTTACTTTGTCAATGTAAAGGCTTTTGTATGACAGGAAAAGCATGGGAATGAACATTCTATTATTACTATTTGTCCTACCATGGCACTTACGGGCCCCATCTGAGGTCAGAGCTCATTGTGAAAACATGTAGCAAGATACAGTCTCTACCCCAAACAAATTACACGTAAGACCCCCCAAATCAGGAAAGCACCCCAACAAGCACATCGGTATATGGTTAACTTTGAGCATCTGCTTAAGTCCTACTGGAGTCATTCTGGGATAAAAGTCATGTCCCCTTGAATCTAATGGTGCCTGAAAATTAACAAGAGAGGTATTTTTGGGTAGAAACCAACCAGCCATCTTCTTGCAATCTTAGTACTGTACTGGGCATATCTTTCACTGGCATTTGAGTGTTTCTGAGACACAAGAAGTGATTCAGAGGTCTGGCTTTTTCAGATAGTTATATTCAAATTTATTTTATTGTGCATTTATAACTTTTTAAATTTCTTAATCCACATGTAATAGGAAGGAAGTGTAAGAGTTAATGCCACTGACAGACCTCAACTCAGCATTGTTTATTTATTTGCAGGATTTTCTATGATGCTCCACAGCATAACCATCTGAATACCAACCAGCCATGAATTTATCCTCAGTGCCTATGTGAGGAAGGGAAGTACTGTTATGACCATTTTACTGATGGGGAATTTGAGGCACAGAGAGATTAGAGAAGGTTGTGTAGGCCACATAGGCAGCCAATGCAGAAATTTGGAAAAATACTCACATTCCTTGATTCAAAGGCCCGTTCTTTACCTACAAGAGCGTTCTTCTCCTCAGTTCAAATTCCTGGCTAGATGTATTTCTAAGACATGCTATAGCTCAAAAAAGTTAGAAGACTCATGCAGAAACTCATGGATGAGCTTCTTTGATTTGTTATATTCAGGAGGTCAGACTTAATAATCATAAGGGTCCCTCCTTCTGGTCTTACAGTCTATGACTTTTTGAAATCCTGTAAACCTTTCTCACTTCGGAAGAAAATAAATCCCAATGACCTAAATTAGCAACCATTATATATCCCAATACATCAGCATTTACACCAGATCTTGAAAAAGAATGACAGCACATCAAAGCTTTTTTAATGCAGAAAGCAAAATAAACAGAAAAGAGCAGTTGTGCTCAGGTGTGTAATACCAACCCATGTTAATTGTTCATTTCAACACTGACCTAATTATACTGAAGACTAAATAAAGCACAACAGCAGTCATATCAAATTTAGAATCAAAGACTGGTTCTGTTTTGAGACAGCGGGGCTACTCATCTCTGTCACAACACAATTTTCAACTCTTAGAATATTTGATACATTACAATGTTAGTGCACTGCATGGAAGGGCTCACTTTGGCTTCCTGTGTTGTGGGTGCAAAGGATAAGTAGTAAAAATGCTAATATTTGCACCTGCAATTTATTCAGGTAGAATATCTGTATCAGTTATCTACCAACTCACATTGTATTACTGTGTTAATACATGAATACAACGTGAGTTGGCAGATCCAGTTACACTCCCTTTCAGGAGTGTCCTCTTTTTTTGAAAGTTCAAATACGGTAACCCTACCAACATTTTTAAGGTTTCATGGTAATTTTTTCAGAGCAAAAAGGAAAAGCTTCATTCTACTTCCTACTGGCTTTGACTTAAACATAAATCTGTTGGCCTCAGATAGATGAGGTCAGATTTAGTGTGTTTATTTATGGCATTTCATTGACTACAAATACAATTTAAAAGTAGATAAAATTATTTTGACTTGGCAAGAGAAAAGTCTCCTCAAATCAAAGCAAATTAGATATTTATTCAGACTTGTTTGCCATTGTATTTCTGCCATTCAATTGAATAACACAACTTTATATTGTATTGTACTTATAACTATCATAATTATTCAGAAGAGCTGGAATTTAGTACAGAGTAATATTTCAATGCAGTAGCTATTTAAACATAGATTACAATAGTGTGTGTTTTACTATATATTTACATACAGCATTATATTGAATGAAGACTTTTGTGCAGTTTCCCAGTGTACAGAATGATAAATTCTCTGTCTCTGGTGCTGTATTCTCTCATTTCAATGGAGAGGTTTTCCTTTTCCCATTCATTTATATTTTTAATTAAAAAAAATAGTAGATTTATTAGTGGATTATTTTTACATTCTTTTAATGACATATCACTTGTTAGTCTTTGTGGTGGCGCATCGGGGTTCCCCTGCCTCCTGCACCCCCGTAGTGGCACGAACAGACTCCACCAGCTGGTAGAATAGAGGGAGTTTATTGCTTCTCCAGTATACAGCACGGCATAGATGTAATCTGGTTACAGGGTAGGCCTAGGATGCCTCAGCCCCCCTCGAGATGGGGGAGACTGGGCCCTTAAATCCCAGCCCCTTGCTTAGGCTGCTTTCTCCATGATTCCAGACAGAAACTAAAACCCTCTTCCAGTCCTGCCCCCCAGCCAGGGGCTGGACATCGCCCTCCTTCCTTTGTCTCCCTCCCTGGGAGCCAACTGGTCGGATAGGTTGGGAGCCCCTTGCATAGTGACTCATCCCCTCTCTTGCTGGGCCGTGTTACAAATAGCCGCCAGTGGGGGTCACCAACAGCCCATCACCCAGCATAGCAACCAACAAGGTACCAACACTACATCACAGTCTTATTTAAAGACTGATAGAATGGACAGCTACAACATATTGTTTAGATTGAGGCACATTAATATGTGCAATGATTTGTAAACAGGCAAAAAATGCTATGAATTTCTGATTGCCCATAGATATTCATGAGACATAAATGTTAGGTACAGTAAAATACTCTTGCAGGGACTTGAATAGGCTTCTTTATTCCAAAATGTGGCCAACATTCATGGGGGAAAGAGGACACGTTATGGAAACTATAACTATTACAGATTGAGAAAATCAAGTATTTTGGTTTTTCTCCAGCCTCATTCCCAATATT